>NC_073729.1:29627636-29952914 GCF_023634155.1 Falco peregrinus | reverse complement strand
TTTAAAGTTTGAATCAATCCAAAACTGCAAGGCCAAACTGTTCTGAAATTTCCAAGTTTCATCTGCTTTTGATACAAAACTATAAACCATAAATTGACTTCTCACTTTGTAATGAAACTCCAGACTTAGTGAATATTTGTGCTTTTGTTTTATTGTAAAAGTTTGCCTTCCTGTATTTGTATGAAAGTACTGCTTTTGCCCCTAAGGCTGAACTCACATGAACCCAATTTAACAAATTTGCTTTAAATAACTTTTTCAGTATTCTCTGAGTGCTGCTACAAAAGAAATTGTGGCAAGTAGTAGGCTATGAATACCCAAAAAGAGAAGAATGCACACATAAGCAGGCAGGCACAAACGTATTTTCTATTGTAGTTAACATTTTCAGAAAGAATCTGAACCCATGCATCTCTCTTCCACCATAAAAAATGACTGTTTATTAGAGGTTTTAATAGCACTAGCAAGTAGCTCCACTGGAACATGATCAAGAAACAGACTGCTGGTCAACCACTTTTTGATCTGTCTCTGTTGCCCTAGTTTCTTCCATGTTAAAAATTAGTTTATATTCCGTGGGAACTGGCCATCAGTGCCTATACTGTATCTTTACAGTCATTTCCCAAAATAGTTCTTTTGGGCAAGAAATCTAATAACAAATGTAGAAAATCAAGTGTGAAAGAACTCCTTCCCTCGGCTGTCTTATTGAAATAGCATTTCATGCAAATAATCTAATTAGTGTAAAGATTTTGTTACTTAGTTTCTACCAGTAACTTAAGTTCACATGATTGAGCTGTGAGCTCCCGTGGAAGACAGGGGGATTTGCAAGGATGACCATCAGAAGATCCAGCATTAAATAGTCAGAAAGCAGCAAAACCCACATCCTCAGGAGATTGCACCTCATTACAAGGGTGTGCCCTGCGTGAGGAATCATACCACTCCTGAGCTAGCCAGGCAAGCATTTGTCAAATGTTTCACAAGGTGGAGGGAAAAAAAAGGTAGATTTAATGATAAATAATAACGCACTGTCTCCGACATTAAAGGACATCATTGGCTCTCCTCTTTATGGTGTAAATCAATGTAATGTGTGAATCCTTTAAAAGTAACATGGAATTTAAAATGGAAAATATGAGAAGCTAGTAGAATTACTGCTAAAATCATCCGTTTATTATCTAGGTGTGCTTAATAGCCTGCTAGCTGATGAAAAATCATTTGCTAACCCCAAGGAATGGTTCATTTTCCAACTCAATCACTCAGCCATGCATTGGCCAGAGCTTTTAAAAAATATACCTTGTATTACTTCTTTTGTCAATGTCTGGAGATAATTTATAATAGCAATAACTTCCATTAACACACCTACTAAGCAGTTTAGTTAGAACAGGTAAGATTACGGGGTGGACTTGAGATGTTTTAATAGCAAACCATTTATACACCAATGATTCCAATGTTTTAAAATGGATTTTGGTTGGCCAGAAATTAATGCAGTTAAATATAGTAATTATATATATATATATATATATATAGCAATTAATAGACCCAGTTGTTCCATGGTAATCAAGATCCTGTATATAGATTGGCAGGTTTGTTTCTTCTGTACATTAAGGTAAACTTACCTTGCTCTGACATTACACTTACACCCACTTAATAGAATAGCATAAAAGGGACCTTAATATAATTAGATTCTGTTTCCCTCTTGCCTCATTAATAATATTTGGCATTTCTGCCAGATTTTTCCTAGGCATTTCTGCCAGATTTTTCCTAAGCATTTCAAAGCTATTATCAGAACAGCCACTTACAGTTGTTCACACAGCAACTGAGCCTAAGAGTAGCTCCCGTTGGGCTGCCCCACACTCATGATGTTATAACCCAGTTACATATAGGTCAGACTCTCTCACCTTTTGTGGCAATGTGTAACTTGCACTCTCCTGTAAAAAGAAACACTAGGTTTATTTTCTGTCTGTGCTTAGATGTAGGTGTTCGGGGCAATGGTTTGACAATACAGTTAGTTACAGCAAATTTGCTGCCAATGAGAGCACTCCAGTGCCCGCCATCCTGGGCAGGCATCTTCTCTTCTTCCCTGGCCACAACACCTACATTCATTTTTCCCAGCAACCAGCCAATTTGGAGTTAAAATGGCTGAGAAGTAGCCCTACAAAGGGAGTAAATTCAGTTTGACTTACCGATCTGGTTTACCATTTGGTCAGATGAGCACCAGCATGAAGCAAAGGAAGGGACAGGAACATGTGTGGACCAGATCTGAGGACATGGGAAACTTCTTTTGGTAGCAATTAGCCATTAGATTTGCTCAGCTGGGTACTAAACAAATGAACCCTCTATAGCTTAGCTTTAAAGGGAGGAGGCACTCCAAGAATGCCCTTAGCAAAGAAACTGCTTTTTGTAGATGTAAGGGTTCCTATATGGTGCTTTTAAAGAATATTTCAGCTTGAAGTTTAACAGAGGATAGTTTTAAATTCTGAATATTTTCTTTTTTGTTCCTTTGATACCAGAAGTCTTATGGGGGGGTGGGGGGGGGGTGGGGGGGGTGGGGGGGTGGGGTTGGGGGGGGGGTTGGAAGAGAGAAGAAAAATAGAATTCAAACCTTGAGTATCAGAAATCAGATCTAAGAAGATATTTGTTTCTTACTCTTGGATAAGTTCACATGTTTTATCTCTTGAATCCAAGTCAGAGAAGCTTTTGGAAATCTATGGGATTTGTGCAGAGCAGGGAATATGTGTTCTGGGCAATTGATGCTGCTGTCCCATAGGTTTGCTGTGCAGTGTTGTTATGCTTAATTGGTAAGCTCCACATTAACTCATGTGCGTGCTGAGGGGTTCAGGGATCATATTTTTTTCAGTTTCTTGAACATGATTACATTTTCTGTAATTTACATTTTTAGCCACTAAACAGTGATACATTATATTTAGAAAATGAGATGCTCTGAGAGTTAGCAAGATGTGACAGTGACAAATCTTATGAACGTTAATACTGAAACCCATCATAGTTCAAGTCCCACTTGCTGTATTATAGCTTAGTCTAAGGTTTGGGAGGGGGAATGTTCTAGTTATCAAGTTGTCATTGTTCAAATGCCATTTTTTGCTCAATTTAAAAACAATATGCAATTGTAGAAGCTGTATTTAGTGGTTATGAAACCTTTAGAAAAAAAGTACAGAGAAAAAATCACTTCTCCAAAGGTCACAAATAAGTCACAGATTTACAGCTTTTGCAGTGTGTCCTACATACATCTTGTGCTTATGTAGTCTCTACAAATGCATAGCCAACACCTAATCGGGGAAAAAAATATCCTGAACTCTGAGTTTGCCACTAGTGTTAAGAGTCTGTCAGAGTTTCTATTGTGATCACCCTTTCAGGGATTTATCACACAGCTCTAATACCTGGCTCCAGGCTAAAAATTGGCATACAAGAAAGCAGTTTTGGTTTAAAGATATACTGAAGCTGCAGAAATGGGGAGAGTCACTCTCTGCCTTCGGAGTTCTGTTTTCAACAGTGCACCTGAATGAGAGCTTGGGGATTTGAGTCTTGCTGTGATATCTGGGGGAAGGCCTCAGGAGCTACCCTGAGATCCCATTTGCCTTCGAGAGATGCTGTTCTTCAGTGCCAAGCCCTGGGTCTGTGGTGTTGTGCTGGCAGGTTCAGGGGCCAAACAGTCACATTGCATGTGTTTAGGAAGTCATGTTCTTGTTGCACGACTGTTCACTTTGGGTTGGAAATCCCAGATGCACCAGGCCTTTGACCTGACAAGGGACCAGGACTAATATTCCTTTGATAATTGATACGTTTTTGTGGGTTCTGAAATTAAAAAAACACAAATATCATGTATAATATTAGCTGCAATGGGGGTAAAATAGTGCATGATACTACAAAACACAAACTGTTTTCTGATGTCTTCTGGGACAGTCATGCAAGACTCACAAGATAACAGTGCAGGCACTTGGTATCTGGTCATCAGAAGCCTGAATTTCCTTTTGTTACTTCCTTTACACGGAGGTTTTGGCTTGACGCTTTGTCTCTGCAGTTCCCCTATGATAAGTTCCTCAACACCTTTTTTTCACTCCTATTTTATCCTGCCCAGAATGTGGCAATTTTTTTTGAGAAAGCAAAGCAAAAAATCTTTGTGCTATAGACTTTGTAGCTTGTAGGTTATACCCTGTAAACTTTCCCGTCTGGACGTGTGGCTGGACAGGTACAAGGAGCAGCAATGAAAATGATGGCACTCTGTGGGGTGTCCCCATGGTGTGATGGGCTGCAGATACTACCTAGCTATTCATGGGGTAGGGCCAGCGTGCTCTCCTGAGCCACTGTGTGACACTCAGCAGCGCATGGCTGGGAGCTCTCACTCTGGGTTGACATCTGAGATCATAATAACTTTGCAGGAACTCCTCATTTATGGTCCTTCACGTTAATAATCAGCAGGCTAAGGGTTCATAGTAATATGCATTGACACATTAGAGACCATATTGCTCTGTCTAGCCAATCATCCATAAATTGTAAAAGGACTACATGCATCATTTACCAAAAAAACTAGGAAACTGGAATCAACAAATATTTATTCATGTTAAAAGTCTGGGCTTAGATGCATGCCAGCTAAACAAATGTGGAGTTAAAGCTGTAATTTACCCAGCCTACCTTTGTAATACTCACAAGCACAAGAGAACAGATTGAGTGCAGAGTGGAAGCATTAGCTCTGCATGTTTTTGATTTTAAGGGGGGATGGGGTTGCAAGACCCTTAACATTGTTTTGACCTACCATTTTTTATGTTAACAGTGCTTCTATGATGTTGCCCCATGCTATAGTGTGTGATAATATGTGAAACAGCTTGGTTGGTTAGTGCTCAGGTCTCTCATTGTGGGTGTGCTATCTGCATGCATTTATAATTCAGTTAGATCTATTTCAACATATTCTATACCAAACTCATTGATCTTTTGTTTTGAGAATAAAAACAAAATTATGCATTTGTTTTGTACTGTTTGTTTTGTATTTTTTTAATAAAAACCAGTTACTGTAAACAGTAAAATATGCTAAATTTGCACATTATAACTGCTGGAAAGATTTCTGAGTCTTTGTGTACTGCAGTTATTTTGGTATTAGTTGACGTTGCTAGATAGAGGCAGTACAGATATATCTACTTTGTTAAAGCTGGTATTTCTAGCAACCGGGGTTTCTACCTTTTGTCTACAGCAATCTATCAAGACTATATTTCAGACTACAAATTTTTCTAAGAGGAAACAAAGCAGATAGCATCCTTTAGCAGGCGTAAGTCCAACAAATGTCAAATTCTGAACAACATTACTTTGTGTCTCTATTTAACATTAAAGCTGATGGCTTTTTGACAGGTTTATAGCTGACAACTTCCATAGCCAGTCATGCAGTTTGAGCTAATTTGATGAATCAACTTGATGTTCTATAGTCCCAGTTGGCTTCAATAGCGTATGTGCTCAATTTTCTGCTGGAGGTCAAAAATAAGCTTTGAAATTTGGCTAATCCCATCACATCCGCAGAACATGTCTGGTGGAATAATCTTTGGACATGAAGTCTTGACTAATGCCAGAAATAGGAAAGAAAACTTAGTAATTTCATTAGACCCATCAATCATGAATCTTGTAGGCACAGCAATCAGGGGTCTTATGTCCAGCAATTTACTTGTGAGCTTTCAAATGCTTTAGTGGTTAAGGTAGTAGGAGGAACATTCCTCAAGCCTGGGTCTTGTTCTAGAGGAAAATGGGTCTTATTGTTAATCTACATTTAGAAAAAATGCTAACTGAATGGTGGTGGGGAGGGAGAATGCAAAGATTTTCTAATTATGTCTTTTCTGAAAAGATGGGCTCTGCCACAGCAGTGGTATATGTTAGAAATGCCCTGGACCGTGCTGGTTTTTGAACTGCAGTTTTTATGGTAAAATCATTACTAATCATGAGACTCAAGTGTCTCAGATAACCAAGCAGCCGTGAATGCATTGAAAGCTCTAACACAAGCTTTAGCGGATTTTCCCAAACCAATGTATTTGGTCCTTATTAATTTTTTAATGGATTTTAGGCATAGAACTTTCTGTCTAACTTGATGCTTGCACTTTTGGGCATTAACATTGCTCCAAAGTGAAAACTAAAAGCTTCAGCTTTCATAATGGCTTGGCATTGAAGAGGCACACATAGCTAGATGCTGCCATGTTCTGTTATGCTTTGGTAAAACACAGTTATGGTCAGTTATAATCCACTACTACAGTCCTTGATGCACAAGGTGCCCATGGTGACTGATGGGTGCTTTAGCTCTCTCTCAGCATGTCAGTATTAGGCAATAAAAGGATTGCTTCCTTGAGACACAAACTGGTAGCCTCCGCAGACCAGTCCCTGTCAGGAACAAGAGCACATGTAGGTGAATATACCTGAAAGGGGCAGTGCTGGTGCTGCATGGCACTTACCAATGTGTTGGCCAGATAAGAAGAGTGTTCTGCTAGTGTTCATTTCTGGCTTTATCTTGTCTTAAATGTGTTTTTGACTATATGTTGGCAAATCTGTGGGATATGCAATGCAAACACTTCAACATGAGATTTGGCTTTAGGCCTGGTATGTGCACTAGATTTTGGGGAAATGGAGAATCTTCCACTGTGATGTTCTCACTACCAAAGGGGATAAGGCTTATGAGCTACATGTGCTTTGTGATTTGATTCCCATGGCACTTTGAGTGCTGATGTGTTAGGGTAGGTGCTGCTGGAAAGAAATTTCCTCCACCACAGGAACAAGTACTGAGGCCAACATTTCTAAGTCATCTTGAGCAGAGCTTAGATTCTTAGTGTTTGTGTTGTGGTTCTCTTAAATGCAAAGATTTTTTAAAATGCAATTCATTATCTTTTTCTGCCTGGGAGCCTCCTAGAAGTCCTTCTCTCTATCTGGATTACCTGATAGGGTCTTGTGACTTTCAGCCATGTAAAGATTTTGGTGTGCACTTGAAAAGGCACTTGGCAGTAGCTAGTGCAGAGTGTAGGGACAAGGAAGGAGGCCTGCAGAGCTCTCCCAGTGCAAGGAATCCAGATCTGTCAGAAACACCCACATCTCTACACTTTTGCTTCTGGTTGCACACGTGTTATGTTATGATGAGGAAGGAACAAAGTTTGGACTCCCATTTCTGTTCTGATCCTACACCTGAGAGGCAGAATGCATGAGGTTTTGTGAGGAGACTTTCTTGTTCGGAGAATACTGGCCTTGTAAATTATATGTATTTTCTACCATATTACACACATATATATACATATATAAAATATTTGTATGTATATGTGCTTAAGTGTATGTGTATTTGTTTAATACAGAAGCCACTAACATGGATGACGCAGTTTTCCTGGCTATAGAGCTGTGACAGTCCTGCTTTTGCTGTGTGCACTGTCCACAGCAGCATGTTTCCATTACTGAGCCACCCTTCACCTCTCTCCTTCACTCGCTGCCTTATAACACAGAAGATACAGCTGAAATGAGTCATGATCATGGAGCTGTGTTTATTAGCATTATGTACTGAATCACCAGATTGGATGCAAGTAAAATATCAGATACATATATATTTATATATATATATATATATATACACACATGCATATGTGTGTATGTACGTGCTTTTGTATTCTATTTCCAGTGATTAGATCTGAACTGTTACTGGCATTAAATTAGGCAGCAAACAGGTCTAGGTCTGTTTCTTTTGCTCTGAGTAGTAATACATGTTACATCAAAGCAGTGGATTTTTAAGAAACACTTTTGATTTTTAACTTGAATTTGTAACAATTTAAATGATTTACAAGGAGAGACTCATTTCATAAGGAATGACATGGAGTCTGAACATTTATATGAATATGAAACAATTCCAATGAAGCCTAGAGACTGGACTTTTTCATATCAAGATTTCAGAACATTTAATTCCCTTTTCTAACTGCCTTCTTGGTGTATATAAATATGTAATATTAGCCTAGGCTCACCTTTGCCTGTTAGTAACAAATTCTCTGTGTATTCATAACTGGTATTTCTGTGGTCAGTCTGTTTTCTTGAAGTTTGCCGGTGTGCTATTTCAACTTGCTTTTTTGGTTTGGGTATTTAATGAGAAGAAACAGCTAAAATAGCCTGAACTAGTTTTCTGTGATGGAGCAGTGTCGTACCCAGTTTGACTGCAGAGCTGGATATGAATTGCGTCAGCACGTCTTTGTGGGGCCAACTCAGCATCCTTTCTTTGCCTCTTGAATTTGACACTGCACTGATGGGCATGGTGCCAGCTGTTAGCAAATTGGGCCCACGGTTCTTCTACTTATTGAATCAGCAGCTGTTTGTATTATCAGTTATGGAACTTCAGTCACTGTTGTGGCTAGTCCCGGAGCCTTCACAAGTACTGGCACAAAAGCATTTTAAAAAAAAAAAAAAGAAAAAGAAGGAGATTGGTCTCAGTGATTTGTCCCTGCATGCGTAAAGCATTGCGATTAGCAGCGCTTTAACACCTTATTTATGATAAGAGAAGGAAATGACATTCTAGCACAAAAATCCCCTGAACTTTAATCAGCCTAGTCTCCAAGGGCTTTTGTGGGTTTGCCTCCATTTTAATTTAAACTTTTCTATGCATTAGTTCGTGGGAAGTTTGAGACCTGTTTACCAGGTAATCTGATCAACATTGTGACTCACCTTACACTTTAAAAATAAGAAAACCCAAATGAGACAGGGAGGTGGGGAAGAGCTTTCATTGTTCCTATATTTATATTAGTTGTGAATGAAGAAAGGCATTTCCTTGCCAAAAATAGCTATTTGTTTTATATCCATAAGATAAAAATCTGCATGTGCACATGGGTCACCTTGGTGTATTTTACCTGGTGCCTCCCTGCTTGCAGGAGCCCAAGGTGCTTAGAGTGCTCTGGGGCTTCCCCCCACCGAGCAGTGTGGAGCTGGTGCTTTCAGGCTGGCGGGTTAAGGGTCTGAAGCTTGCTGTGGAGTGCTGAGGGTGCCTGTGGTTTGTGTGTGCTTGTACAGGGAGGAAAGGAAAGCAAAGAGAACAAGATACAACTGAAGACAGAAGGAGATACAATTGTGTATCTTTCCTGGTCAAAAGCCTACTATGGGGCTGGATTTGTGATGCAAGGAGAAATACATTTGCTGTAGCAGAAGGTCCCTTCCTCGCCTGTGTTTTGATGTATCTACAGTGCTTTGTCTGCTTACGTGTTCATAAAACATTATGCATTTGAAAATAGCAGCTTTCCCAATGCCATATGCTGAGAAATCTTAAGTGCAGTGTTAAAAATCATGAGTGGCTTAGGAAATTAATATTTTTTTAATAACACATATTGGATTCTTACAGTTTGCTTTCTACTTTTAGAGCTGGTATGTTCTTGATTTCAAGCTTTTCCCTGTGACCATAAAAGCTGCATGCTTTCTTTTTGTTGTTTTTGTTTTTTAATGAAATATGAGAGCCTCACAAAACTACAGGACTGGAGGAAAAAAGCTTTAAAGACAAGTACTAACTATCCTGAGACTAGCGATAAAATAAGTAGAATTGGCTACATTGAAAAATGGTCATGATTTCACACACAGCCTCTGCCCAGTTACATGCCTGATTTATGTGCGGCTACCTCAGTTGTGCACACTAAAACCAGGGGAATTGCATGGGCAAATGGCTGATCAGGTATACTTGTGGACAGTTATCAATCTTCCCTGTGCACGCTTGGGATGTGCATGTCTTTTGCATAAGCAATTGCAAATTCCACATGTATTCACATTTGTCCCATAATAGTTGGCCAAATATTTGTTCTTAGCAGCTACTGTTGCTATATTGTCATATTCATAGCTAGGCTGTTTTGGCACTTGCGTTCCATATGCTTATCATTTGAAGGGAACCATAATGCAAGCGCATTATAAAAAAAAAAGACTTGGCATGTTCTATTTTCCAGTTCTCGATTACAGGTGGTCAAAAGGAGAAGTCAGTGGTAACCCAGGAATTTCTCATCAGCAGATCCTGTTCAGCTATCTCCTGTTGAGTGCTCAGAAGTCAGGCATACAAGAATTGCTACTGATTTTTTTAGCCACTAGTGCAGTGGTTCTCAGAAATGTAGGCATGTATCTTTGGTGACCCAAATCCACCCAGAATACACCTAAAGATTTGGTTTTTTCCTACCTGACTAACCTGAAGCATCCTATACAATTACGACTCTAGATAAACAGCATTTTTCTGTTTGCAACATCATGTAACTATGTTTTTCTTTTTTATACCAAAAAGAAAAAACAACTTAAAAATCTTTCTGACTTAGAAGTTATGGAGAGCTGTACTCATGCATCAAAGGACAAAATTTGAACTTAAGTCCTTCAAAACCCATATGGTAATTCTTAAGTTTCCTTTTTGCATATGTAACTAACAGATGCCGCAATGTCTTCAGATTCCTTCCATACCTTACAAAATACGCACAATATATGCAGCCATTGTAGGTCTGGAGATTATATCTGTCAGGACTGGCTGCACGTGCAAGAAACATGATGGTAAAATATGTGGCAAGCATGGGAACTGCATGAACAAGAAGTTCTGTGCTTGAACTCTTCAAATGAGTCTGATGCTGGCCAACTGAAGAGTGGATATGTTCAGGAAAATATGTCTCTTGCCCCAAGAAAATCAAATGACACCAGTATATCATCTACCATCGAGTTTCTTTCTACATTTTATCTGAACTACTTTTTATTTGAATGATCAGCTATAAGTATCTTGTACTTCTACAGAGATAATAAAATAGCCTTGAGGCCACAGAGCAGGTCAATGTCTCCTTGGAGTTTTGACTATGTGCATTTTGGTATGGCAGTATGATATCTTCTAGAGACAAAATATTCACAGATAAATAAGGAAAAATGGAGATGATATTTTTTGTTCTTTTTAGTAAGGTGGTGGTGGTAAGGGAAATGGTATTATTGCTCTGAGCCCCTGGAACTTTCTGAATCTTCCCAGGAACATCTAGTTTCGGGATTTTGACTACATAGTATGTCTTGGTTGCCAGTTTAATTAAGAGTTTGTCCTGTGGCCCCACCCCAACTATGATCACAAACATCTCTGTGGCAAATATCATAGTTGATTACATGTTGAGAGAGTGTTTGAAGTCCTAATAGCAGCCTTTTCTACTTTGTTGGCTTTAACTTTTTAAATAATAAAAAAAAGTATTTATCCACATCTTATTGTTCTTTTTTGGATCTACCTGCTGTTCTTCCCTTGCTACACAGAAGGAGAGGCATTGTCTGGTCTCACAGCCTCTGAGCTACTTCACAATGAGCATGAATTCAGGCTTTCCAACTTTTTGAGAGTTTTCAGAGGTGCAGCACTTTTTTTAATTTTTCCCATGTATCCCTCACTCTCAGTATGTGAGTACCGCAGAGTCTTTCATCATACATCCCTGCAGCCCTCAGCTAAGGTTTTGATCACAGGGTCCAGATGCACAGAGAAGGGACACGTCCACACTAACTGAGGTTGTGTTAGAGCAGGGGCTCAGGCTGTCTTCCTTGGCATCAGACCTTAGCTCTTTTTATTTCTTTGCAGAGCATAATTTACATATCGAGCAATGCAGGGCACTATTGATCTCTTTTTATTATATCTGTTCATGACTACTAACAAGCTAGACAGATCCAGATTTCTGAAGACTAAATTAAACTCAATTTTCTGAGTCAGAAAAATATGTTTGTTTCTTAGTTACTGTATGTGCTTCTCTGTTGACTTGAAATGTATTCTGTAATCCCATGCATATGTGATTTCTTTCTTGGTACTCCAGAGTGCACTCTATAGATAACACTTTCATGGTATTTTAAATTCCTATATCTTGACTGTTTTCAGAGAAATGAATATGATTTAACCTTCTTTAGAGCAAGGATAAACTTTGAAATGAAAACTAACATATGGTCTGTATGCTATTTTTATAACTTTATTTTATAATTTCTGAGCTGATTTTGAGAGCTGATTATTATTTAACAAGTGAAACAGGCTGTCAGTGCAACTGCTGCAGTGCTCCTGTGGATTAGTCCTCAGCTCTCCGAAATTCAGTTGAAGGGAAGCCCTGCGGAAGAGGGTATTGTAGGTTCAGCCTGTGGCTCATAGGCAGAGCTGCTTAGGGAAAACTTCATGCTAACCCCTGATGTGCCTGGCTGTAGCAAGAGCCTGTTAGTCTGTCACTTTTCCTAGTACTAAATTCACTCACACTTTTTTTTTTTTTTTTTTTTTTTTTTTTTTTTGGTGTGTGTGTGTGTGTGTGTGTTTGTGTGTTAAATATATTGGCTGTCAGACTACATTATATTTCTTCATGATCCACTGCATTTTCTGTGTGATTCCTTGAGGAGATCCTCCATACTTTATCAAAGAAGACCCTTTCCTCCTTCCCTCCCTTCTTCTAGATATGCTTTTTCTGGTTTTGCTATGTCCCACAGGTGCAAACCCTAGACCTGTCCATGAGATCCCCAAACCACAGCTAGCTTCTTATAACTAAAGGATTCATGAAATCCGCCCATAAATCAACCCAAGGATATTCTGGTAGGAATTCAGCTGCCTTCCTGGGATTCTGCTAAGTATAAAGAGTAAGAATCCAGGAATAAAAAATCATAAAGGAACCTTCCACCTTGGAGAAGGCAATGGATACTGTGCAGCTCTTGGCCTGGCTAATCTATCGGGGAAAGCTGGGGTGGATGAATGCGGATGTGCTGTCAAAACATGTGAGGAATCCATTTGCACATTACTGTGGAAATTTTTCCTCAAACAAAAACTTCAAGTACAGATGTCTAAGTGTTGCAGGCCCTGCTGTTTCATCTTTTGTATGATGTTGTCTCTATTCCCAGTAGACTCCAAGAATACACCTCAACTTCACTGCTCCTGCATACAAATATTTGCCTGAAATGTATAGTACATTGTAAGGTCACTTGCAACTATGCCTGGAAAAATCAGACAAAAAACCTGAGCAAGTTTTCACAATTGAAATTAAGTAGGTCAAGAATCCATCTAGCTTGCCTGGTAATGTGCTCTACAAGCTAATGAGATCTTGAGAGAAGAACCACATGTATGAGGTTGCCAGGGTAAGCATACATCCTCATTACAAACCAATGAACAGGAGTAGCAGTCTCTGATTTTTGTTTTATCTTTACCCAACAATGCACTCTAAAAATGCTTTACCCTGCCTACAAAACTTTCTGGAATGGGTAGAAGTGTGTTATGAATGTAATTAACTGCTCTGTTGATTACAGAATGTATCCCTTCATCTTAATGGGTGGGATGACCAGGCATATATACTTATGTATTTAAGTTTCATTTGTATCTTCAAATAGATAAGAAAGATGTATTAAGTGAGTATAGTATGCAGGATATGATGTTTATCCCATAGCTGATTATACCATAGGTGAGTTAAGACCTCATTAAGACTTTGGTGTCAGGTCTAGTGCTGACTTGCATGTTGGATAAAATCATTTCCCATGGTATATAGGTTTTATGAATCATTAAGATATAAAACACTGTTACTGCCATGGAATAGGTATTATAGAAAAACAGTAATACATAGTCATAAGGATATATAATTATATGTATGTGTGGGTATATATAATGTTTAGTCTAGACATCAGTATAATTATGCACAATAAGATGTGACATCTGAGATTCATGCGTATTATAAATCTTTTTGGAAAGGAAAATGGTTAAGTCTGGGAAAATATTAATTTTTCCCAGCATTGCTCTGCCTCAGTGCCTTTTTATATCTGAGTTCTGAAAGGAAGACAAGGCAAATCATTTATTCTTGAGTAATTTTCTTTTAGTGTCCATCTTCTCATGTGGGCCAAAGGCCACCAGTTTGCTTTCTAATGTGCAGATAAAACAAACTCTTTTGTTGTCCTCAATCAGAAGACAGAGTTTGAGGCTGCAGAGTTGAAAGGCATGGCTGCATGGTCTGAAAATAGAGCTGGACAGTACAGTCTGTTATTTGCAATATCACAGTATCTTTTTTCTAATGAAACTTCTAGGCTTGGTTGGAAAGTCAGGACATGACATGACAAGAACAGAAGTGTTAAAGAAGTTATCTCTCAAATATTCACATTTGCAGCCGCTTTGGCTGGAAAATGAAGGGACAGATTTCAAAACCTGGCCAGCTTCTTCATGCCTGTACTTTGCATGAGAATGTGAATGGAATTAATTGTGGGTGGAATTTAAGCTATTTATTTGTCTTAAGGATTTAACTTTGGGAAAAGAAAACGGACATTTTAGTATTTAATACCTATTCTCAATTCAGTTACAGAACTGAACCTGCAGGGCTGCAAAAGCTGGGAAGGCCCAGATAAAGCAAGAGTGAAAATATTGCTCAAAATAAAACCATTCAAGGTTAACAAATTGCAAGACTTCTTAAACAATTTAGCCAGCATATTGCTTGCTCACAAATGTATTTTCTGCTTTGCTGGATTTAACTTGTTTTGACTAGTGTTGAAGGTTCAAACCAGTTGGGGACCACACAGCTTTATATAATTAAACATTAAACTGGTTAGTGGGGTTAAAACTGTTAAATATATCAAAATCTCAGGGCATTCATTGAGCTGTATGTTTATTTCATTTGGCATGTTATTTTAAGTATACCTAAGAAAACAGCAAATGCAAAATGCCACGGGTAACAGAGACACTGCAGAGAATAAGTAGAGGACACAGGATGTTCAGACACTGAAAGTTTGCATCTCTGCAAACAAGGCATGAGAGATTCACATGCCATGTCAACTCTCAGATGCATTCAGCAAATTCTTCTGACAATAGTGCAGGAGAACGCAAGCGCTTTGTTGTGCATCCTACTAGAAATATTACATACTGCAAAGAAAAGAAAACAGAGAAGGTCGGTCAATATTTTTCTTGAATTTACTCCTGGTGGTGGAAGCTCTGCCTGGAGTATTCCATTTATGTTTGGAGCTCTGCACTATATCATTGTGCTGCTCTGTAAAGTAAATTTATTCCTGAAAAAAAAAAAACAACCCAACCAGAAAAAAAAGGCTTTCCTTGTAGCCTATAGTGCTGCCAGCAAGGTCTGAGGGATTAATCAATTTATTTTTGATGTGCAAACCAGAAAATAAAATAATCGGTTTATTTCCAGGCCTTATTACACTTTTTAAAGTTTTTTAATTTACTGGATTTCAAAGTGAAATGTCACTTACAGATTACTTTAAAGAACTTTCATCTAAAAAATAGGGGGGGGAAAATTTACTTGATAGAACTTCAGGTTCATTTAATGTTTTGTCCCCCTATCAAAATGTTTGCAAATCTTGCCCCTCATCTGTGAATAATTATGGTGCGGAATGTCATTTTTTGGTCAGCAAACACTTTGCATGCAAAATTTCACATAGCCCAACACCCACACCTGTAAAATGCTGATTAAAGCTCTCTTCTGTTTTTTAACTGAATAGCCCAAGTGCGGGAAAGTGGATTCCATTTCTCAGAGTAATACTACATTGTTGTTTGAGTGCATCAGAAACAACCTAATAAAGGGGAAATCTCTGCATACTTTGAGTGCTCTATACCTCAAGGAGCTACTTGGGTGGATATTTTGTGGCTGACCAATTCCAACAGAAAAACAATGTAAGTAGAGTCAGACTACTGCTGAATTCCTTACTTCAGCTGAGCTCTATGTCTGTGAATAAGGATGAGCCAAGGAAGAGTAGAAGCCAATGAAAATATTCTGGCATTAGTTCCTGGTGGTCTACTGTCATTATGTGTAACATTTCAGTAAACATCTTTGTCTCACAATATAGAATTTGGCTCCAATCATTTGCATTTGACTTAAAGAGTAGAGTCATAGACTCCATTTAGACTTCATGCTTTCAAATTTCTGGCTTCTGTGTTTAACAAAAACATTTTCTGTTGACTTTTTGAAAAACTACGGGCATTTCAGGTGAGGTTATCTTGGTGCCTTGAAAATGGTTAGCTACCAAGTTATCTGCTGCTGACTGCTATTCACTTGTCTGGGAGGCTGTTAGGAAACTAGAGCTTTCAAGAAAGTAAGTATTGCCCAGAGAGGTCATTTCCCTTTGTCCTCTTTCCTCACACGAATAGATAGGGCTAAATTTCACTGCTTGCCTTTACATTCTTGCTTCCTGATGTGTATGAAAAAGGTGGAAATTCTGTAATTACACACAGACCAAAGGGTCCTTTTCGGTGCAGGAGACATTTACCAGTTGTTTATAAGGAGCAAGAATATAGAATGACACAACAGGTGAACAAATTTTGATTAAAACAGTTGATCTTTTGAAGACTTTGGATTTTGAAATTGAATTGGTGTTCAATCCTATGGATGTGAAATTTAGTGTATGAAAAGTAGTATTTCCTAATGACAACTTAGTACATATTTTCAGGAGGGGAGGTCTAAGGTCTGAGTATATCCATTTTTTTCCCAGGAAAACTGATACATACTTAGAACACTAAGTATGGCTACTAGTAATACACAAATGCTTTGAACTTTTAAATATATTTGGCTCCATTCAATGGATCAGTGTGGTGGTTCAGCTCATTAGCATTTGAGCAAATTTGTTCCACTTTTAAGGACTGTTTTCAGAATGGCCTAGCCGGACAAATGCACTGAATTCCAGATGCTAATGGCACCATTTATCAAGACAGAGCTTTTTAACATAATGCATAAACCTTTCCTACATGGTAGTTTTACTGTGCATTCAATTCTATTGCAATTCACTGCTTCAGGCAGAGGAAGTGAAGAACTTAAGCAATGTAAACACACTAGGAAAACTCTCTTAGATCCATGTGGCTGCTGGAGATGAAGTACTTATTTCCACAAAATTTGGCTTCCACTGTAACAGAGTAGGGTGAACTACTTTGGGGACTCTGGAGTTAGATTATCTGTCTAGGTGTTTTTAAGTTTCTCCTCTCTGAAACATCTAAGCATCTTGTACTCTATCAAAGTTTCAAAAAACTGAAAATATCTTTTTTTTCTGAGGAGTTACTTAGACCTTATATTGCTTTGGCAAGGGACGTCTTTCTGTTTGGTGTTTGTTGGGTTGTGCTACACAACAAAGCTCATGTTAACTAAACTCAACTAATATTTTATTGTTATTTAGCCTACTTACACTCTGAGCTACAGTGTAGCTAACTGTTATACCAGAACTCCTTCCTTTCTGTGATGTTTGGAATAGTATTAAAAGTAAGAAACTGACCATTCAAAGAATAAAAAACATGGTTTTGAGATTGATTATGTTGAAGCCAATATTAAATGAAAAACAAAAACATGGAAAGAAATCAAATGATTTAACATACTCCCCACCTCCCAGCTTACATTACTATTTCTAGTATCTCAGAATTTTCCTGTCTCCTTGACATTTGAAAGTGATCCCTCCGAAACCAGCCTGATGTCTGCCTCTCTGCTGAAGCAAATAGCAATGACCATATTGCTCCCATTGCCTGAACCCAAGACTTTTCATCTTTCTAGACTCTTGTATCTTGTCAGACTAAGCTGACACTTCAAATGACTGCACTCCAAAAAAGAATTTGTTGCATATTCTTAAGATCCCAGTTCTGGAAAGCCATTAAGTATTGACTTAATTTTACATTTATTCACTTTACCAGTTGCAGGGAGCAGCTTCAGTTTATACTAGCTCAGTCTGACCAAAGGGCTGTGACTGTTACCCATGTTCGTGTGAGATCGCAGGATTCGTTTTCTTTTTCTTGCCTATTTTATTCCAAATACAGTTGGCTTCAGGTTCCCATCTTCTATTATTTACAATGCAAGAATTTTGGGCCTTGATGCTACAAATGTTCCTGCATATTTAACTACAAGCATATGAGTACTCCCAAATGAAGGCCCTGGAACTCTTCATGTCTTGAGCACAGAGTCTCCGATCCTGGAAATTCCTCTGCATATGCTTTTATTTACCCCCTTGAGCAGTCTCATTAATTTCAGCAGGACTACCCACAGTAGGAAAGTTAAAACATGTACGTAAGTATTTGCAGGTCCAGGTCCATAGTGACATTTCTTGTCCTCCAATGTTATTTTATCCCCAAGCCTGTTCATTGTCAAAAAATGAATCTTTGAATAATCAGGCCTCAAAACTCCCCTCAAACCCCTTCCTGGAACTTATTTGATATTCTGTTCTCTAGCAAGGCCTATGGACAGCAGCAAGGCTGTCCTAAATCAAATAACCTTAAGAATCTGACGTGAATTGACAACAGCCAAGTATGGCTGAGCTACAGTTTAAACCAAGCTGAAGTGAATAGTTTTCCCTGCTGTAGTTTAGTAGTAGCACCCCTTGCAGTTGCTGTACTTTATCTTATAACTATTTTTTTTAATAACAGAAAATAAGGTGGATGGGAATTGTAAATGAGAGAGATCTGAATGCCAAAACACTAAAATTTGTGTTCTTAAATGACCTGGAAGTGTGGCCTCCATTGCATTTCTTAGCTCCTTATGTTTTGTAACATTTTACTCCAAATGGGCACTTGAGGTTTGAAACGGGACAATTAAGTAGTTTCACAGCTTTGGTGCAAAAACCATCTGTGTTATTGGAAGTTGCGCTGTGAAGGTGTGAGGAGCAGAGAAGCTCACAGTCCTGGATGAACGACTGGGAAATCCTTTTCCAGCCCCATTTCAGGTCCCTGGGCCATAACCTCTCCTCCAGGGAAGTGTGGAGGTCATTCTTGGTGAGGCATCATCCCAAAAAGCCTGCACACTTAGATCTGCTTCCTTACAAAAGCAGCTGCACCATGGTGAAGGCAAATGTGGTAACAGCAAGAAAGGCAGTGCAGCCTGATGTGCTCAGCTGAAAGGCAGGAAATCCTGACTGCTATTCCTGGCTTATACATCGCCTGTTTGAGGCCTTAGGCGAGAGAGTTGACTTCTCCAGCATCATCTATAACACTGAACAATACATCTGAAAACCAACAGTACTTTGCAGGACTTAATTCCTCTTGAAGAAGTTTTGGGCTCTGCTTTGTGAACATATTCCCAATGTATTGCACATGTAGGGAACAGTGAAAAAAGCAGATGAAGAAAATTGTTGTAACTTCTTATGTAAGCACTTAGATCGGATGTTTTAACAGGTTATATCCATCAAATGCACATGTGGCTCCATTCCTAAATTATGTCCAGAACTCTGCAGGTGCAAATAAAAAATAATTTCTCTTGCAAAGAAGTGGACTTACTCATCAACACATACAGCAGCTTTAGATGAATGTGAAATTGTGGAGACTGTGCATTCAAAGACATGCCTAAGTGGCTTAAAAATCAGACTCAAACAATCACATAACTCCATAATCCCCAAATATAAACAACTGACATGGATTTTATGTTCCAGTATATTAGAAGTGGGAAACATCAGTGATTTTAAATGGAAACAGCAAATTACTATATCTGAAACTCTGTCACTTGCTCCAAGCAGAGCTCAAATTATAGCTTATCTGAATGATTTCAGATAAAATTTCAGATAGGATTAACTATGATGTTCTTTGTTCTCTAAACTTTAGAGCACTTAAGGAGAGGACCTGGCAACATGGACACTATTTTATGATAAAAAATGTAATAACAGCTTTAGAGGAGGAAAGACAGCTGCACATAAGCAAAGTTAGGATAAACTTGGAATTTCTGGAAATGTTATTAGTGAATTTAGAGCCTTCTTGCCCATGTGTAGATAAGCACATGTGTGTTTTGTAAGGAAGAGGGAACTATAGTTACCTCTATTATGCACAGAAAATAAGAGAGATCTAAAACTTGTTTTTTTCTGCATGAGAAAAGATGATTTCACCTATTTTCATAAATAGAAATTTTGAATTTTTGGTTATATATGTCCCTCAACCCATAATACTGGTTATCAGGTTCCCTGACCAAAACACGTTTTCCCAACTACTGCATTTTTGGAAGTTGTTTACTAAGATTGCTTCAGTGATTTAAAATATCCAAGCCGAGATTCCAGTTTGGGATTACATTAGATTTGAAATCTTCATATTTGCCGTATTTTCAGCTCTTAAAAGCAAGGGAGGAAGGAAAAGCAAACAAAAAAAGTAAAATAAGTATTTATTAAAAAGGGCCAAAATTTGTTTGCAGCTATAAATGAATGAATCTTCATTAAATTCAGGGGAGCTAGACCCACTTACATTAGCAGAAAATAGGGTCCTTTTTTCTCTCCTTTTCAATAATTTTTCAAATGCTATTTTTAACAATTCTAGGAGGAGGGGGAAAGTAGGGTGGAAAACCGTTACAGCCATTTTATCACATTTTACTCCTAACAATGCAGTACAAATGAAAAGAAACCATAAAGCTCTGTAGAATAATACATTAATCATCATCAGTCGTCATTCAGTGCAGTACGTTCTTTCCACACCATGCAAAATATGAACAGATACCCTCATGAGAAAGAGAAATATCTTATCTAATTGTTCACCTAGCCTGGAATACATACTGGGTTGCAGTGGGATTGTGTTATTTGTCATCTCATGTATGGGGCAAAAATCACGTGAGAGGTTTCTTTTGAACCATGAGAGACTTATGAAAGGTTTCACCCCTTAAGGCGTAGGAATTAAAGGGGTTAGAGGCCAATCTACCCAGAATATTTTTACTCAGTGACAGATTAGTTGTTTTTCCTCGAAGGGGAAAAAAAAAAAATCAGCATTAATTTCACTAGAAAAAAAACCAACCCTTTCTTAGGTTATTTTTCATGAGGAACTAACTAGCTAAACTTGGTGTGTTGTGCCTCATCATTGAAAGATTTATTCTCCAACTACATTTAACTATATAGGAGCCCAGCTGTTTTCTAGCCTTGCCCCCTCAGGAACGTCCCAGGGCCTGATCCTGCAAAGTGGAATATGCCTTGTGACAGGGGCTTAGAACCTTTACCAACTGAGTCAGTGTTTTGCCAGGCTATCGAGATAGTAGTTGGGATCTGAAGGAGTTTGGTATGGAAAAGTTGTCCTGGTGGTCAGGTAGGTCAGGATAACTTCAGTCCCTTTTTCTCCTGGGCTGAGCAGGGTCCCTGTGGTATCTCTGCTTTGGCTGTGTGCTCTGGCCATGCAAGGCACCCATCTGCCCTGGCAGGACAGCAAAGGCAGACTCTGGTTCAATATATCAACAGTGGAGACACTGGCCACAGCTTCTGTGATGTATTTTTTTGGGGGGGAGAGGTTAATCTAGATCTTTTCCACTATTTGTACTGAGAAGTTGATGTTTCCTGGAGAAATTTTTGATAAATGTTTTTTACAGTTTCCTCTGATGAGCTCTTTAGTATTGTGTCGCACACTGTGGCAGCGTGACACACTCCATGGCTTTCTGCATAACTTAGTCAAGTGACTATTTCACAATCTTTCCTCTTTCTTCATGAAGTGTCTGGAAGCTACAGTTCAGTCTCTGTTTTCCTTATCCATTAGGCTTCTCCATTAACTCAGTCTTCAAAATCCAGGAAAATAGTCCCTAATTATCCTAAATATACTAATGCAATCAAGCCTCAAACTCAAAATGGAGGGTTTTGTACTCTATGATCTCCAGCAATTCCCTTTCCCCCAGTGTCTTCACTTGCTCATAGGTCCCACCTTTACTCCTAACAACACAAAATTATTTCAGCTGGGAGTCAGTGGTAGAAATATTAATAGAAGGATGGTCAGGTTTCCTAGAGATGTAACATAAAGAAGAATAAGATCAGGAGGTAGTTTCCAAATTACTTGGATACTCGTGAAAATTTCAAATGAAAATTCCTGATGAAACTTCTCCCCTAATACTTCTTTCCCATGTCTCTCCCATTCTCTCTTTTTCTTATGCAATATATGTGCATATATATTTCTACTCTAGCCCTTGCATCTGTCTCATAAATATATCTCATAAGTGTGTGCATGCTTAGGTATGAAAATACACTTTGTACAATGCTATAATGTTTGTACTGTTTCCAATCTTCTGTATCTCTGAAACATAAGTAGGTGCTATACTTATGTCATTTATTGCTATTTGTTTCTTTATGTTGGTTCCTCTTAAAGTGCTCTTCTCATAGCATAGCTCCAGGGCATCCTTGCATACAGTTATGATACATAAAAAAACCAAAAAGCACAATTTAAACTGCAGCACCTCGTCTGCTCTCCCTGTTTGTCAGTACTTTTCCCTCTGCCAAACATCATATTCCTTTCATTTGGCAATATAATATGATCCACCATAAAGAAATATAGCACAATGGAGGGTGAGTCATTTTGGCTAAGAGGTTAGGGGCAGATACTGCATTCCTTCCTCCAAAAAAACTCCTATATGTTTGAATAAGAGCACTTCCCAAATTGGGAACCTCAAGACCTAATCCTAAATTATGTATGCTGGCATAGGCTAGCCTTTTTAGCTACAGGATGCTTCAGTTTGGAAAGTCATCCCCATTTCTGTTTGCATTGTGCCAGTTCTTAACGTTCTTCCTTATTCTTTGTTCTGGGATTTACTCACACTAGAAAAAAACCCATACTGTTTAACTAATCCTTATCTGGAAAACAGTTACAAGGAAATTTCAGAGAGATCTCAACCGATGCCTTCCAAAGTCCAGGTCAGTGAACTGAATGGGGGTTTTGTGGTGTACGTGAAGGACTTCTAAACCTCTCATGGGTAACTCAGCAAAACTCCTCATGGCTTCAGTGAAGGCTTTGTCTAAATCAGAGTTTGTAGCCCCAACAGTCTTATTATTTTGATGGCCTCTTATTTTGTGGTGTTTTTAGCTTCGTGTTGGGCAGTCTGGGTGCAAAGGTCTCCAAGCAAGCAAGCTTTGGGGCTGAAAATGCCAAGAGGACAGACTAGCCCTCCAAAGTAGCCAGCAGAGAGAGACCCTAAACTCTCTGGACACCTCAAGCACCTCTTTTCTTGGGGCCTCCATCCAGGTACCCCTGCCTGGAACAGAGCATGGTCTGGCTCTGCTCTCCTGCCAAAAGTTAGAGCTCTTCTCTGCAGCATGGAACTGTCCTCTGCCTAACTGGATTTGAAGCCAGTTCTGCCACCTCCCAGGAGAGCACACTAACCACTAAACCATTCCTGTTTTGCATAGAAAGATATTAAAGAGGGCATGAGAGGAGATAGAAAGACAGATTATGTCTTCTGGCTGGGGTGCTGATGCAGAATGTGGGAGCGTCACCTTCCAGTTTTTCTTCTAACGAATATTCAAATGCGTAGACAAAGTGTAACAGTTTCAGTGGGAAATACTATCCTCAGCAGGGCAGACAGCATCTAGGGACTTTGCTGTGAGTTAAAGTTCCCACTCCAAATCAGGAGATGGAGGGGTTTGAACATGAGTCTCCTACACTGAAGGCAAATACAATATTCCAACTGGTGAGCTCCTGTCAAAGGTGAAGGTGGTGGCAGTCCTTGATCCATGAGGTCATCTCAAAACACCACTGTTGAATCAGGCCCTGTGGACAAATTTAAAAAGAAGGACATTTAACATTTACCTTGTGGATCTTGTTGCAATATGAACCAAAATTGCAATAGAAGGGCAAGCAAAAATTCTGGTGTTTAGCACATTTTATTAGTTGAAGCTTAGATATCTGAGGAAGTTAGGCTTTTCCAGACTAGATGAACAAGGTTTTTGAATACCTCATTTCAGAATGAGTGAGTCCTAATGTGTCAGTTAGATGAGTGTGTCACTTCGTGACCATAAACTTTCCAGATTTTACCTTGTTTGCTCTTTTAAAATTCTTCCTGTAGCTGTTCTCCAGTGATTTTTTTCTGTTCTTTATGCTGCATCAGTCATACATCAGGTTGTGGCTACTCCCTGGTGGCTTGCAGAGAACAATAACATAGGTGAGAAAATATGTCCAGTCATATATTTTGATTGTTTGACTTTCCCCCATATCTCTCTGGAATATACCTCTACCTGTGTGCTTATTTACATATTAATGTGCAAGTATTTGCAGACCCATGTATTTAGCAGGACACAGAAACTGGGGAATAATCTGTAGATAGTAGAAGTATATCATTTTGATTTACAGTCTAACATTTAAATGTTTTGAGGTCAGACCTCTGAGCGAAAATAATTCACAACTGGATATACAGCTTCCACAGGCTGTACATTTATTGCCAACAAGTACAACACAGATTGTTTTTTACGTGCCTGCTTTTTATTGCCTTAGATGCTGTTGCAGGATAGTTCACATAAACATTTATATAGGGTTTAGAAAACAGTTGTTAGCGAGGAGGAAGCTTTTTCTGTTTACACAGCCTCCGAACAAAGCCACCGCGCGGAGCTTCCTGTAATTGACATGTGGGCGGGTTTTTTTCAAGCCACTGACTGGAAGAAGTGAGTGTCTGAGATTTATTCCTGACAGGACTTAAATTACTGGTAGCCTGACACATTCGTGAACAATTACCAGACACTGAGGTGTTTAAAGTAATGGGTACTGTTTGCTTGAGGGATGAGGAAGTTTCAAAACCATTAAAAGAAAACAATTTTCCATTTTATTAGTAAAAAAAAAATCCATACATTTATTTTTTCTAAAGGCATGCATATATTTGGCTTCTTAAATAATTTTTCTTTCCACATGCACATGCTTAAAAATTCCCATGATTTCCTTAACAGTAAGTTACCATACATTTGTATGAGCATCGTTTAACTGAGCTTACAGTCAGCTCTGAACATGACACCTATGAGCTTGCAGTCTCCTGAAAGATGAATCCACTAGCGATGTCTTGATGAGAAAAGGATCTTATTGTTAAGTTGTCTGAAATAATAATAATAATATATACTTTTTTGTCCTCTTATTTTTCAGTTTGAAAGAACAAAAGTGAAAGGCCTTAAAATTTACTGCTTTATCCATCTGACCATTATGTACTGTGAACATTTATGGAAAATAAGCCCTGCTTAATTCTCTCATTAATTTGCACTACATTTGTTCATTTATTTGTAACTCTTAAAGGTAAAAGTTATATTTACTTCCAGCATTAGCATTCAGTGTTCGTATGCAATGATTCCTTCCATTCCTCATTAGAGAACCTGGGTCTAGGAAATGCACTTCATCCCAGCCCCCCAACTTTTTAGTTGCCATCTGAGAGACTCCTGTCAAAAGAGGGATACAATATTGCCCTGGGTTATTGAAGGTTTTTAGGAAGCATCCTACATGCACACTGAACTGTGTGTATGCACTTTTATCCATCTTCCCTCATTAATCATGATCTATTGTACAGGTGCTGTCTCTGCAACTCGTGTTATTCTGATGTTCCATGATGAAAGTGAATAGAGATATTAAAACTACATACATCTACTAATAGCCAAAATAAAAGATTTAGATGGTGAACATAAATCAGTATTTTAGAGAAGGCTAGTAAGCCTGCTTTGCTGCTGGTCTAGCAGCTAGAAGCCAGATTGTTCTTCCTGGCTGAGTCAAGAAAAATGTTTATACATGTCTTCAGTGCAACACGGCCACACAGGGAGCTGTAAGAAATGTTTGTAGTAGTGGTACGTTAAGATGCAAAGCTAAGAGCATTGCTTGCACTACTGTTGATCCAAGCACGCAGATGCTCCAAGTCAAGTTGCCCAAAATCATGACACTGATTTAAGCATGTTAAGCTTTCACCGAAATAAATTTAAATTTCATCCCATCTTTTAGTTATTCCTCCACCCACGAGGTTAAGATGCTACTTTAAGGAAACAAAAAGGCACAATGCTTATGTAATCCCATTGTGCCCATTAGACATCGCCCCACTGTTTTACTGGAACTCACAATAATGTAAACAATGTAAAAGTTTTTCATATGGGCAATTCACTGCTTCACAAAATAAGCCTTTTCCTTATAGTTATTTGATATTCTTCAGGAATGAAGATGCATCTGTGTGTTTTGTTAGCCTTCCTGGAAGTGAAGACTTCCAGATTTCAGCAGATTTTCAGACTTCAGATTTCAGTATTATCAGAGTAGCTTAATTTGTTGGAAAAAGCAGGACTCTCATGGCTGAATGAGAATTCCCATCCCTCAAGTAGATTGTTCTTGAGTGCTGTTAGAAAATCCCTTTCTTGCCACAGCTTCCTCTTTGACAACAACTTAGGAGGTGATCTGTGAGCTACCTGTTGTTGTTCTTTTTTTTTCGTTTTGCCATAGTGTTGGGAAAATACAAAGACAGATAGTAGATACAGCTTCAGCCTTTATAAAGTACTACCTATCCACTGCTTGCTGTAACACAGGTGTAATCAAGGTAGGGTACAAGGTATTAATTGCTTGAACTTGTTTCCTGGCCTGGCCTGAGACAGAAGTCAAGGGCTCCCAGTCTTACATGCTGTCTCCAGGAAAAGGGCAGCATTCAGACTCTGGTGGCCAGTGGGCCAAAGTTTTCTTTGAAAGCACAATAGCAGTACATTCTCGTCTTTTACCTTCATGAAAAATAAAGACACTCTGTGCCTTTTTGATCTAATTTCTAAAGCGATTTACATTGGCTTCATTGTGGTGAAACCTCCTGAAAGTCCATCCCCTGTGCCCTGTGTAGGACACTGCACTATGACAGCTAAACGACTGCGTTTTATTTTAACCTATGTAGAAGATTCTATAAACCCTACAAAGAGGGAGTTTTTATTCCCTAGTTCTTGTTTTCTATGTCAGTTCTTGATGCATTGAGTAGTAAAACAATTTGTAGCATGCTGTTAGCACAAAAGAATGAAAAATAATACCAAAAATAAAACATGAAACTGCAATGAATGCATCTATTTTTACACATTGTGTTCTGTCTCAAGGAAATTTCAGAAGCTTCAGCAAAAGAACCCAAAACACTTTCAGGGTATCAAATCACCATAGGAATGGCTTTCTCTTGGTTTTGCAAATTTTGTTCTTCTTCTTTAGTATGTGGGGAAAGGAGAAAAAAGAACTGCAGATGTTCCAAACTTTCTACAGTCTTTTACAATTATTCAGGGTGGTGCCTCTTCTGTAGACTATGTGCTGTTTTGCTCGCATATTCATAAATTTTTCTCATTTGTGAGAGTCACTGAATAGAGCATGTGAATTGTTTTACCCAGTAGGTGGTGGAGCAATAATGAAGCATTGTGATTAAGTAGTGTTGGAACATCTTATCTTCCTCACTGAGTGGGAGGCACCATTAGTAGTAAAAGTAATTACCTGTGTAGAACATGCTGATTGCACTGAGTATCTACTCCATGACACAAAGAATATCTTCTCAACTTTAGGGACTTTAAGAGATCTCCATTTGCTGCTAATTTCACATTTTAAGCAATAGCACATAATTCCTTTTGATTTTTCTTTGGTGTCAAAATTACAAATAAACTTTGCAAGAGCTTTTTCTCCTCTTCAAAATTCTGCCCTTGTCATTGGTAACTACAAAAAGAGGATGACTGAAATACCACACAAAAGAACGGGAACTGTAAAAGCAGGGTACGTTCCCAGCGTGGTCTCTGGACTTACTCACGGCTCGGGGAGTGTCCTGCAGAATGAGACTGTGATGCCCTGATCTACCCGGAATAGTGCTACTCTATAGAACTGATTACCGATAATGATTCAGAAACAAGACATCAACAGTGAGCATTGAGAGAAAGTCCCAGCTTACAAAAAACTCCTTTAATGGGGGATATGTGGGAGGCTGTTGCCACTGATGGCATCAGCTGCTTACAGGGTTATTCTCACAGAAGCCAATCTGTAGTATAATACACTCTGTCCTAAGGTCTGCATTTCATAAGCATTCATCCATCTGCTTGACAGTTTCCAGTAACTCAGGGAATAAAATATTAAGATATGACGGAAATAAGCAGTTCTTTCTATCATAGAAAAATGGTTTTATTTTTTATTTCATCTGTAGATTGCACCTCTGGTAGTTTTTGTATCTCATGTAGCTGCGAAATTAAATCTTACTGCTCATCTCTACACTTTTAAACTCTTTTAGCTACTTTGAAAAGCTTATAAAAAGTCCTGGGATCCAAAGGGGCTCATGACTTTTAGGATGAAAAGGAAAACTAAGAGCATTTATATTTTGTTTTAGGTCTGAATCAAAGCCTGTCGGAATCACAACAAAGAGATTCTCACTGATTTTTAAGATTAATATCCGGGGTTCGAACATAATGTCTAACATAAATGCAATGCTGCTACGCTCCTGAAAAGTACCTGAGCACATTTGTAAAAATGTAAAGGTTAGATGACTGTATTGGGCAACATTTGTAGACAAGTAGACATAATTAAGGTAATTGACAGCAGAGGAAAAGCCTTGTGAAGGAGCTGTTTTTTCTCTGTTCTCTGTATTACTTTATAAAGGCATTTCCTTTGGTTATTTTGGAAGGATATGAGGTCATAGTGATTGGAGACAGGCAGAAAGTGTAATGAAGGTGACAAACTGTCATGGCATTGACTGCTTATTTCTCTATCATCTATGATCTCTTCCACCTATAAAATGGCAATATTTGTTTAAGGAATGGTATGGTTTTAGTCAACAGCCTTAACTTCAGAATTTTTTTGAAGCTTTTGCTGGGTTTCTTTTGCTACAAATACAGTTTCTAAATGATGTTTCCAATTTTATTTTTTTTTTAAGTCTCCTGAGGGAACTCTTTTAAAATTTCTCTCTGAATTACACCAACCTGCTTTTTAATTAAGTATTTTCCTTTTCTTGTGTTTTTTGGTTAATCTATGATACATTTTACTCATGTTATTTATCAATAGTGCCCTGGATAAACCATGTAGTGGACCTGGCAGAGCTGGGTTAACAGTTGGACTTGATGATCTTAAAGATCTTTTCCAACCTAAATGATTCTATGATCTGTGACCGTGACAGAAAGTTGAAGGACTAAGTTTAAGAGTGTGGAAATACCAAATTGCTGAAGCCACAAGAGTGGAAATTAATTTTAAATAATCAGACAATAAAATAACTGGTGATTTTATAACTAAAGTAAGGCCAGATAGTGATTAGCGTCATGTGAAATTTGGTGGTTTTTCTTTGCAGAAGTGAATACAACATTTTTCTTCAGTATTAGTTTTCATGGGCTTGGTTTAACTTGATTAAAAATAAATGAAAAGTCAAAAATAATATCATTCTAAATGAGTAAGATCGACCCAGTTTGTGCAGTGCTGTGCAACTGCATGTTTTCTGTAGTTCTAGTTTGCAAACATAAGGTTGACTTCAAATTAGGCTTGAGTTGATTTTGCTCTTGCTGGTTGTTGAGTTAAGCAAAATATCTGGAAAGTATTTCAGCAAAGCAGCCTGGATTTTAACTGAGACCAAAATCAGGCACATTTTGCATGGCAGATTATATTGCTGTAATTGTGAACAGCAATTTAATGATTAAAAAAAATATTGTGAATATCTGTTGTTCATTGCTGGTGTTTACAGAGACTAACTGCCTTCAAGGACACCAAGCAGCCAATTTCCATCCCTTAGAGTGGCATGAAAATGGTGAACAGAGAACTCGCAGTAAGAATAAAAGTAGCATAAAAATTTGCACAGTTGAGCATTCTTTTCCTGAATCATACTAAAATTTAGGAATGCTCCTCTTCTGCATGATACCTTTCAGTATCACTCAGGGATATGTTTGATAGTCTAGTATGCATTCTTATGCTTTAAAGCATGATAATATTAAAATACCAAATTAGCTGTGCTCCTTAAAGTAAGATTCCAGAATATTTGTGTCTCCAGCTACTAACTGTAAATGAGTACACCTTTATCTTGTAATCAGGTAGTAGATAAATCATTATTAGTGGCAAACTTTTATATTGTGCTGGGATCCCATTGTGCTACAAATAGCGCAATCATTGAAAAAGGCAATTGCTGATCTGGCTTTCTGATTAATCCAGTAAATTACAGATGTGCATTATACACAATAAAATTTTAGCCTTGCTGAAATGTCTTCTGTAATTCGTATTCAGAAAAATACGTAATGTTTTCACAAACATGCTGGCAGATACTAGCTTTAAATTTTCTTCTTAAATTATCTAAACTGCTAATTGTGAAATTTAACTACAGTAGAAGGTAGTGAAAAATGTGCCCTACATGTGTCAAACAAAATACACTGGTAGAGATTGCTGGTCCGTGCAGATGTTATGCATGTAAGGATCATGCACACAAGTAATTGGCCAGGTTTGTTCAAGAACTGTTTAGGTCAAAGGATTCTAAAATCTGAGAAAGGTTTTGGAGCGATGCAGTCATGCATGTGCTTAGTTAGCACCAACAAAAACATTGCAGTTCTTGTTTTAGGTATAGAATCCAATTTTTAAATCTTGATTCGTATCCATTGCTTAGACATAAAGAAATGTAACTCCAAGCAAAAACTTACACAGGAGGGAGAGAAAAATGAAATGTGATGTTTTGGTCCAAGTGAGTTTGTTTAAGAAAGAAAAACTGAGAAAGCATTTTTGGCAGTTAAAGTGTTATGTGGGTTTACAGTCCTTTTTTGGAATATGCAACTATGTCACAATCAATATTGTTCTTGATAAAACTGAACCACAGACAACCTTTTTAAAAAAGAAGCAGACCCTGATCCCTGGATCAAGTAATGAAATTTGCGAAGGAAAACTCATAATATGTGATGGAAAAAAGATGCATACACCTGATGTTAGTTAGTGGGGGAAATATTGACAGAAATTGTTAGCATGATGGGAAATTAAATTACTTTAAACAGTATTTGAACATGAAGGGAACAGAAACTTGATTAGGGAAATCATTTCAGATATTCTTTTAATTCTTTGTAAGCCAAAAAAGGCTTCCCAAAAATTCCTAGAACCAATCAGCCACAAACAGCTACATCTCTAAGGAAACACTGTGGTCAAGAGGCTAGCACATAGATGGTCTCCTTCTAACTCCTGGCTTTTACATGGCTTTTGGCACCTTGTCCAGGACTAGTCTCCAAGGCTTTTATTCACACTGAGAAGTATCTCTTGAGTAAATCAGCTGAATCTGATTGCAGTCTAATGTACTTTCCTAAATGACCAATGGCCTCTTGATCAGATGAATATGCTTTCCATACAAATGAACTAAGGGTTTGGTGTCTTCCTTTGTAAACTGTTGGGGCCAAATGCTATGAAATTGTGTTTGTAGAATATTTGGGGACATGGAGTAGAGGGAGGGAGGAGAGAAGGTCAATGGAATTTCATAGCTTTTTTCAAAGAACAGCCAATTTCTGCTATCTTTAAGTGTAGTTTCTAGCATTCCTGCAGTAATGAATTCAGAGAGAGAAGAGTCTGGCCGGGCAAGAGGCACCTCTTCGGCAGTGAGCGTTAAACGCTTAAACAGGGACATGACCTGCAGCTGCCCAAAGCTGTAGAAGAAACCTGCAGCCAAGAACATCTCCTAGTCCAAACCGTCCCTTGCCTGCTGAATCATCTCTGGGTTTTCATGTGAGCTGCCCCTGTTAGTCCAGTCACAGCAGAGAGGATGCACCTGTGAAAACATTGGGGTGTTTAGGGACAAAGGGGAAAACTACCTGGGCAGAACTGCAGGCAGCTTGCTGAATTTAGCGCATCTCTTACATGGTGTTAATATGGAGATCAGAGTCAATAAAACACATGGAGGCAAAATGTAGGATTCCAATTTACATTAAGGAACTTAAAAGTTGTGAAATATGTGAAGAACAAACTGTTGTGAGAAAATAAGTGCCAGCCTCCCTGCAAATTTTATATCTGATTCTGCAAGCATGGGAAGTCTTCAGCACTGTTCCTGACTTGGCTGCCAGTTTATGTGGGAGGGGAAACAGCCATTTTGCTCGAGGGAAATATTTTTTAGAAGTTCCATGATGAGAGGGGGTTTTGTTTGTTTGTTTATTTTTGTTTTCCTACGTGAAATCAGTTTTGCAGTTTAAAATAATGGTCCAAGGGCTGAATTCTGACTCCATCAGCTTCAGCTGAGATGTTACATGTGGGCTTCTGTGTTGAGATTTCGGCAAGTTAACTTTGTGTACAGATAGGTATACACACACTGTGCAAATTTAAGCTTTCATCTGGACTGTATTTTTGAAGAAAGTGTGTTTCAGACAATGCATTGTTCCAGTTTTATGGACTGCAAAGATAAAGTACAAAACCCAGAAATTATAATGGAGAAACACAAATCTTCCAGGCCCTATCCCACTGCCTCTCATGAAGTGATGTTTGTTTCTTAAACAGGGAGGCAGATTTTTTAAAAGACACCTGGCCATACAGCATTTGCCACATAGGAGACTCAGGACTGAGTGGATTTCAGGCAGAATTAGCCAGCATTTTAGGGAACAAAATGAAGTGGGAATTTTTTCAGATGTGCTTTACTGGGGTCCCACCTCCTGGGAACAGGAGGAATTTGGGAGTTTCTTCTGAAAATCTGCCTTTTTCATGTAGGTGTTGGATTGGAAGCTGAAGCTTTGAAAATCTGGCCTCAGAGGCCTATTTTTAAAATATGGTTTCTGCTTTTTCAGACACAGTTTTGTGATCCCAGCTAATTAGGAGAACAGCCATGTGGTTAGACATCTGAGTGCTAGTCTTATTGCTTGTAACAATGACCATGTTAGAAAATCTGGTCCGATGTGGTTTTGTTGTTATTTTGTTTTTTTGCTTTCAGAATACACTGGAATCTAGTTTTCAGGCTGTGTTGGGCTCCATTTCTGATGTTATAACAAATAAAGTTGCTATTCAGTAAGACTGTTGCTGATGGACTCAAATAAAATTCCAATTGATGTGACAGCTTTTATTTTCAGATGTCAGTTTCTCCCTTCCGTATTCTACGTGTGTTTTCAGACCACTGTTACAGGAGAACTGCTGCATAAATCTTCGATTTACCATCCAAAATCAGAAATACAAAAAAGCTCTAAGTAGCAAATGAAATTAAAATTTACGTTTCCAAAGGAGTGTTAGTCAACTCTCCAGATTGAAAGCTTACTTGGTGGTTGTATATCATGCTAATAAAATTTTAGGTTTATATTACAAAGTGACTTTAAGAGACCCCAAGTAAGAGAATGAAATTAAGTATGTTATGAGAAATTGTGTCCTCAGTTGACCTCTTTGGAACAGGAAAAGAGTAATCAAGGGCAGAATTTATCCTGTTCTGTAGAATCTGGCTAGCAATTTGAAGGAGAAATTACTCCAACTAGCTGATACTGCATCAAGAACTGTGGAGCATGATTGCCAAACACAGATACTTTGATATGTGTGTGCAGGTTTCATGGTGGTTATTCAGAGAATCAGAACCAACACCACATTCAGGAAAGAGAGTACAGGCATAAAATATTTCAAGATATAGCTGCAAAACTTGCATACCAAAATTAATAAGGAAATATTTCATCTTTTCCGTGGTGCTGGTTTCTCACAGAAAGCCACTGATTATAAGCACAGAGCAACTACAGGTTTTTTTTACTTAGCTCCTACTAACTGTTGATGATCTCCCAGGATATTAGAGCCTGAACCTGTTTATGTCACAAGCCTGCTTGTCCCCCAGGTACAACTGTAAAAACAAAACATAACCCAAGAGGTTTGTATCAGGATTACAGAAAAGTGAATAACATTCCCTGGTAGGAGGTAGGTCTTCTATTTCAACAGCTGCTTTTGTATTGCCATGTTATTATTGCTATACTACACCCTTGCTAAAAATGTCAAGAGCAGTTCCTCTGTACCATCACTGTGCTGCAATTTCCTCCCTATCGTAGTTATTACTTGTGATATAACAGCATTCAGTCGGGATTAAGACCTCATTGTGCTAGGCACAGTATAAATACATAACAAGATACAGTCTCTGTCACGAAGAGTTTACAGATTGTCACCAGCCCTGAACAGGAGCAGATTCCTCACTTGAGTCAAAGGCACTCTGTGTGGGCATAACAGCCTGTCTTCATTTTAAATAATGCAGGATAGCAAGAAGCAGAAAGAGAGAGTAACCGATGACTGAAGGCAAGAAGCAGCAATGGGCAGATGTCTCATGGTTTTAGGAGCCGATCCAGCCACTACTGAAAGTAAAATACCTGGTGATTTCAGTGTAGGAGAAGCCTAAACTGAGTAATCCTGCTTGTGGATGGTTGGTATCAGAATGTTTAAATGAATGCAGTATAACACATGACAGCTCAAGGCCTGTTCTTGGCTCCTTTCAGGTGGCAATTCCTCCTGGAAATTGTCAGATGGGCTCGGGGAGGTTTGGAAGGATTATGTGAATGTGTCTGTGAGGAGGATGGAGAAAGGACACAAACCCTTGTGGTGGCTGGTGGGATATGGATGTGGAGGGCTACTATTACTGCTGATTTCTTGTTGAGGTAATTCCTATTTAGGATATTGCTAATATCCTGTTTAGTGGGAAGAGAGTTGATTCGCTTAAAGGCCTGCACTGCATAAGGCATATAATGCTGGGTGCAGAAAATGAACTTTCGCTTGGTTACATAGACTCTTGTTTTGACACACTGAGCAGTCTTCCATCTCCGCTGAAATCAGTAAAAAAAGTTCCATTCATTATTCCCTTCATTATGTGCCAGCGCACCAAGGGTCTGATTCAGAGCACTTGAAAGTAAATGGGAAAGTTGGTTTACATTCTGGGCCTCGTTTAAGGTTAATGATGAGTGTAGCCCATCTGCATTCAGCTGCGTTCCTTATGTCCCCTCACACTGACAAGGCAAAAGTTGTTCTCACCCTTTCCTGCATACACCTCCTCTGACTGTGTGGTGTTTAATTCCAGGTGTTTCACTGCAGTTGGCTTTTATATAAGCAAGCACCAAAAAGTGAAGCAAGCAGGTATATTCTGGGTTTTCTAGACCATACCTAAAATCACTGTAACAATTCTTGGCATATTCATCTGACTGGACCCATTCATCTGACTGGACCCATTCATCTTAATGCCATTCTCACACCAGCTTTGCAAGCGTCTATGCTGACAACATGGCTTGAACATCTGTATCAAGAATGTCAGGTAAACAGGTGTCAAAACTTTTTCAGAAAACAAAAATCCAGTCCCCTGCAGCTTCTTCAGACTTCCTGGAGTAAAGCAGACCTACAGTGCTTTGCACCTTTGCTTTCCATAACAAGGCAATGGTTTCCTGCTGGAAATCATCTGGATATTACCAGCAAAAGAGAGCAAGAAGTGGGACAGGTCAGATATTCTTCCTCTGGTTTCCACTGGGGACCCATCAGGATGGGAATGTGTAAAGGGTGTATTATTTTTTTCTTGCCTTTACTTTTGCTGTGGTGGCATTGACCTCTCTTAAATCAAAGAGCTATTGAAGTAGGCACTGAATACATAGGTAATAAACAAGGCACTCCCAATCATAAAAGAGTGTATGAGCTAAAAAGACTTGAAAAAATTAAGGATGACACCCATTTTACAGATGGGGGATTGAAGCTGAGGTTGAGCAACTTGCTTAAAGTTTCACAGAGAATAAATACACTGTGCCAAGACAGAGATAAGAATTATAGTACTTCTTCCCTGAGTATTACAACTCCACTGTGTCTTTCTGCCCAGCATATTGCCTGATACCAAAACCTCCCTCTTTTTCTAGCACCAGAGTCCTATCTGTATGCTTGGGATTCCAGCACGTTATAGATGTCTTTTCTCGCAACTCAGGATCACGTCTAAAATAAAAAATGAAGCCTTCAAGATTAAATCCAGCACAGGATTTAGGTACTTAAGGGATTTAAGCAGTATTTTGATACTTAAATGCAAAGTTGAGACCAGTGAGATGCTGCCAAGATACTGCATTATCCCTGGAAGTGCTTGCACTCGTTTGGTTACTCAGTTTATGATCTGAAAATGTCTTAGGAGGCTGAAATTTTTATTTCAAAACATGTAGTGAATGTTTTGCTTGACAGGATTGAATATTTCTGTCCCAACTACCTTCATAAGCATGGGTGGGATTCAAAAACTGATCTGTGGGTCTTAATCTAGTCAGTGTTCCCAGGGCATGCATGTATAACCTGATATGACAGGGTTCATGGCAAAATCCAGCAGAATGACCACTTTCCTTTATAACTTGGCAGCCGTGAGAAATGGTTATCATACCATTTCATCCTCTCCAGGGGTCCAGGATATCAGAGTTGCAGTTTTACAAACCCATGTCTTCTGCTTTTGGGATGGGCACCCTTACCAACAGGTTTTTAGCCTCTTGGAGACTTGGGAGAAGGTATCCTCTACCAGCTGAAGCTATGCAGCTAGGAAGAAAATATTCAGATTAATTGATGCAGCAGAAGAGGGAGAAAGAGCACTAAAACAGGAAGATGCCTTTGTCACCTAGTGGTGCAAATTTACTGATGAGGATGAGTTATGGATTCTGACCTGGTTCCTAAATTTTATCTTGTGACTTCAAAAAAGGAGTCTGTAAAGTTCTGAGAACAGAGACCAGAAGCAGCGTTGTTTTGCATTACTGTGTGCAACAAAACTGCTTTTACAGAAAAGCCCCCCCACTCCAAACCCAAAGCACCTAACAGAGTTGTTTGGGACATCCGTAGTAAATGAGCGTTTAACTCCCAAGGCAGATGGAGAAGTGAACGGGCCTGAGTGTCCCCTGTCCTGCGTGAACACGCGAATTGCAAGGTTGCTACCAGGAAGTTAATGTTTGTGTCCCACCAGCTGCAATGTTAAGAGTACTGAGTTTTTTCTGTGAAAGAGACAAAGGTTAGTCCTTTCGGGAGCAGCATTCAGACTGGGTGCTGGGCTGGGGGGAGAGAGACTCCACCGCGCAGCCCGAAGTGGGGTGCCTGAAGACAAGACTAAAGAGTTAGCCCTGGCCTGGAGCCCTTTCGAGGGTTGTCCTAGGCAGCTGCTTGCAGCGCCTTTGACTCCAGCCTGCCTCTGACTCCAGCCTGCCTCAGGGCAGCGCGCCTTAACTGATTTGGATGCTGTTCTGAAAGACTCTCCTTGCACAGTGCATGGGGGGCCTGGGCTCCACTCGCAGATGTCTAGATCCTGCTTCTGGAGCAGGCTGGGTCTTCCACCGGAGCAGGCTGCTGGCATCTCGCTGTCCACTGGCACATCCCCCTGCAGGCACCATCAGTGGGCCGGGAGGTGTCAGAGAGTTGTAGTTAAAGGGGTGGAAGCAGAGGTATGTCTCTCTTCCTGCCTTGTTTTCAGTACTTTGATGTAATGTGAAGAATTTTGCCAATTGCGGGTTTCTGAGAACAGATTGGTAAACTCTGACTTGTTGCATCAGCCTGACAGCTGACTTCCCACACAGTTCAGCGTCTGCAGTGCTCCACTGGGGCCAAAGCTGAGCAGTGATTCATCCGCTCAAACAGGTCCAGCACACCAACAGTCTATTAGTTGTTGTAATAATGCTGAGGATGGGTGGGAGGTAGTTTAACGCCCTTTGGACTCACTTTAAAATATCTCTTTGTCCTCTCTGTTGCTGGGAAGTCAAAAGGATATGCTTTGAAATTTTCCAGGAAAAAAAAAATCAAAAAAAGTTTCAGAATACCAAAGCTTCAAATAGAAGCTGATGGCTCCAGTCTGGGCACAGACAATTGAGTTTGAGGGAATTTATAGCAAGCCTATCCTTAATGTGTCCCAGGTTATGACTTGATTTGCTTGTTCTATTCCCTAGCAGAAGAAACTGTGGGGATACAAATTTAATACAGTCTAGGAGCTTGTGTTACAGTTTACTGTGTCCTTGGACAGCTGTAAATCCTCCTCTGATGTATTTGCTTAATATTTAGGCTTAACATGTTTTAACCACAAATCAGGCTACAATAATGAACCTGGAATCCATCCAACCCTTATCCCAGAGTCCCCACAAACAGCTCCAGTCCCAGAGGTGAAATGATGGTGATCTACCTGTGAATATCCTGAATCCCCCCTCATTTTGTTACATGTGCTGAGAATAACAAGACACAATAAATCAAGAGCCTGATCCTCAGCTAAGACGAAGATTTACATTCTCCTGTGCTGATCTACACCAGTGGAGGAGCTGATTCCACCATGAACAAATATAGTGTTTTAATCTACCAATCGATCCACAGCTCAGCTAATGAAACTTTGCAGCCCTTAAAATGTCCTGGCTCCAACTTGAATGTCTCCTGCATCTGGATTTTCTCTCATCAGCACTTTAGGGCTGGTACTGCATTAAAAACTGCACACACGACTACAGTTAAGCTTTTCAATAATGAAGTCACTTTATTTATTGAGAAATTTCATCACAGGATACATGATTCTTGGCAGGGCAACTCCTGAGCAGGAAGCCTGCAGTTACAAAGGTATGCATAAAAGTGTATAAGGGCATATTGTTTGCCTTCTTTTTATTACAGGAAGGATATGGTTTGGTTGTGTTTTTGATGAGTTTTATTTAATTGTACACTGGGATTTTCCTAGACTTGAAGTTAAGCCTTCACAAATATTTTTACCCCTGCTGTTACGTAGATGTGGGGAGAGGCTTGCTCTGTGTTTTGCACTGGTGCTTTGCAGACCCTACACACAGGTCTTCATCCCTTGGGCATACCATCCTGGCCAGCAGAGTTGGCGTAGAAATTGGGTAGGCATGAAGACTTCAGATAAATGCTGGGGTTAATAGACACTGGTCTAAGATGTGCATAAGAAGGATTCTGGTGAATTGATATTATTCCTTTTTAAATTTTAGCCTATAATCTTGAGGGTTGTATTAAAAAACAAAAACAAAAACAAAAACAAAAACAAAAACCCACCAACCTTACAAAGAAATCCACTGACAAAATGAACTAGCTAAAGACATTGATGATTTCTGCTTCCTATGGCTATTTGATTGCCTAATTACAGTCATTTTGAACTGATTGCATGGTCTTTTAATTTATTTCACAGCATTTGGCTGTAAGGAAGGATGTAATGCAGGGTATTTTTTATAGGGGAGGGTAAGTCTTTCTGAAAACAAATGTTCAGTCCGTCCTAATTGAGGAGCTCTCTGCTTGGAAGACAGGAATGGACTGAAAGCAAAAGACTTTTATCTATCAGGTAGAGAACTGAAGGTTTTGAGTAAAAATAAGTTTGGAAACCTCTCTTGTTGAGCTGAGCATTTATCCAAGCCCTGGCTAAGCAGTCCAACTGTTGTTATATCTGGCTGACTCCCAGGCTCCCGGGTTAGGAACTGCTATGGGGTCTCGCTCCAGAGAATACCAGTTTCCCCATGCCAGCTCTCTGCTTCTACTCCAACCAGTGATAAAGTCAAGAAATACAGACATGCAACTAAAAAGAAGAATCTGGCTGGGTTTGAACCTCAAGAAACATTTATTCCACAGCTCCCCACTTTGAATTGGGGGTCAAGGCTGCATGTAGTTGTTTTAGGTGAGCCAGCTCTTTCCTTGTTCTTTGTACAGTTGTTTCTCTGGGGCGTTGTTAAAAGCCAGACTCCTCCTTCTGAAGTGTCATTTGCAAGTATAACTACTGACTTCCTCAGTGGCCTTCTTAATTGCTTTCTACTGAATTATATTTGTTAATCCAGTGTTACATGATACAAAAATGGAACCCAAATGTTTGTAATCAATTTTATTTTAGGACATAAAGTTTCAGATAGCTTTACCATTGAATTCTCTGCATTATAGATCTTGTTATTTTGGGCCATCAAGGCAAAACACTTGTACTGTGACAAAGAAGCAAAACTGTTCTTATAAGCATTGTGTATTCTGAGAAAAATGCTGCTATCAATCCAAAATACAATTAGAATTACTTTACCAGGTTATGTCAGGTTGTGAAAACAGTATCAGTAGAGGAAAAGAAAAATAAGTCTGCTGTGTTTTGCTAACTCTCTGGTTCTGGGCGTTTAGTCTGGCTGGATTGATGGGGAATGCTACAGTTTGTTATCAGTGGTTTCACTGATGCTTGCGAATGGTGCCTCTTATTGCTAGATTAGCACTTAAGGTAATTCAAATGCAATCTCAGGGGGGTAAGATGTACACAAAATAACTGCCACAAACAAATCAGCCAATACCAAGAGTTACAATTCAGAAAGTTGACTCCGTGTATATTCTCAAGGTGTTTAAGTGCTTATTTTGACTGTGTAGCTACAAGAAACTTTTAGACAAATCCTTGCAAAGTCTATCAGATGCACAAGGAAATCTGTGATTAGATACATAGTCATTTTTGCAGAATTTTTGGCAGATGTCTGTAATATTTTTAAGATCCGTATTACTGTGACTTCTGGAGCTCCAATTCTGCTGCTGGGCTGGGTGTTGTATAAACATGAACAAAAACAGTGCCCATGTCTCCTCAAGTTTACAACCAAATAGGCAGTAGTTATTGGACCCTGCAAATACCAATACAGCATTAATTTCACTTACAAATGGTCCAGCTGTTAATGTCACACAAATGCTTGCTCAGTCCTTTCTTTTAAGATGAGTTCTGCCTGAAATGGTTTTGCTAAAAAGAGCACAAAAGTCTTTTTGCTCCAATAAATTAACTAGAATGGGGGCTGATTCTGAAAAGCCTTGCACAATAAATAGCTTTGCTGGTAAGAATAGCTTCATTAAGGAAACTACTTTTCCTCCAAGAAATGTTTGCAGAATTGGGCCCGATGATAGCAATAAAAATTTTTTCTGCAAAATTATTTTAAGAGCATTTATATTGTTTACTCTAACAAAGAGACTCTGAAGATAGTGACCTTTGAGCTTTGATTCTAGAAGTTATGTGACTAATCGCATTTTTACAGATGGCTTTTTTTTTTTAACGTTCATCACAAACTTCAAGGGAATGCTTGAATGAGACAGGATTTGAGCCTAAGCTTCCCAAAGTTTTAGCATTGGCCTTGTACCAGTAATTATATAGAGCAAATTGATTTCATAAGATTAAGCTGTTGTGTTAGTGAAAACTTTGTGCAAGGAACTTGCATCTTGTTGGGTCTCACCAACAGTGATGAAGCTCACCTTGCTCAAAAAGAATGAAATACTGGTAGTTAAAAAAAAACCCACAAGAATCAACAACAGCAACAAAATCCTGAAACTATTGTCCTGACAGGGACCTTCTGAAGTGCAAAAGACCAAGTTCTGCTTTGGAACCCATCTGGACCATGATTAGGGGAACTCCTCTGTAGTGCCATATTTACTAGCCTAAAGCATATGTTGTTAATTCAGCGTGTCTTAAGTCACAGCCCCACATCTATAAAGTTTAAGCTCAGCAGGAAAACATGAAAAAGCACTCTTATATTAATCAGCAATGCCAGAAATAAACCTGTATATCAGGATTTTAAACCTCATACTGCTCAGATGAATGCTGCAACCTACAATATGCAGCAGGGCTGTGTATTTCCTGTCTGCGAAGGATGGATGTTAAAAAAAAATAAAAGAGTAAAGAAATGCATTTACTTAAAACACTTATCTTTGTAAGAGTGCTACATAAAATGTACATAAAAAGGTATTTTTCTCCCACAATTTAGGCAAACAGAATTTTTAGTTAGATATTATCACCTGGAGAGAGCCCAATAATAAGTAATTTAGTCTGGAGAGGGGTTTTGTACATTTCTGATTAATATTTACAAAAGGCTTTGTGTATTTTTGCTCTAACACTAATGAGGCAGCAGATCAAGTTTAACAAAAAGGACACTGTACATTGAAATATGGTATTGTGCCCATCAAAGTCTGCCTCCTCTCTGCTTGGCTTATGATGAATACTGTTCTTTAATAGCGGGCTGGTGTTCGTGAAAAACTTATTACAGAGACTAAGAGAGAAGCCAAGAATGAAGGAATGCCTGACTGGCAGCAATCAATCACTCCCTTTTAAAGATGAACTGATCCTTCTTTTTTTAAAGTAACACTTCATAAAAAGGTCTCAAACATAAATATGCAAAGCATTAGAGCAATTACATTCTGCGTGATCCCTGCAGTATTTCTGGTACATGGCTTGACTTTACTGTGGTGTATATAATGAATGCAGTAAAATGGCAAATCTCTCTAAAAGAAGACTGATATTTAGAGGAAAGTTCTTGCTGTAGAGTGTTAATTATCTGGAGCACAAAGTGAGATTATTTAGATTACTTTTAACAACATGTCTTCGTATAGGCTTTACTGTACTGAAGATTTTTTTTTCTTTTTTGATAAATGAAGTTGGTATCTTTTTAAAAAAGGTAAATACATATAATCTATATACAGATACCAAAAGTGGACAAGAGACTAATATATTTAATGGCCATCACATACAAATGTGTTCATCTTTATGTATGTAATTTGCATATGCACTTTCTGCAACTGCAAATAAGCATTCAAACATACACAGCTTTAAAAGAAGTTGAGTTCTTTATATGTAGTGCAGAAATACTGATCTTCCTTTAACACATACTTCTTTGGTTGTGACTCCCCAGCTAGCAAGTTGCAGACCCTTCTTCAGTATTTAACAACCAAATTCTCGGAACACAATGTACTACTGCTAATGCAATATGGGAATGTTGGAAACAGAAACTAATGTAGAAGAAAATACTTTTTTTTCTAATCACCACAAAAACTTTGCTCTACACAGCAAAAGCATGGATTTAATTTAAGAGGTGCAGGCCAGATACTGCATCCAGGTACTAGGAATGTTTAATGACTTGTTATTTTTACCCTGTTTAGAGAATACACTTTCTGTTTCTAAGGTGCTGTTACTCTTTTGAAAAACAATGCTAAGAATGGCTGGACAGTTGCTGTCAAATGTAATGGATGGTAAGCTATAAAATGTTAATGAACTAGTAACTGTAGACTAATATTAGATGCAAAGAATGTTGTTTAATATGGCATAGTTGAAAAGCATGAGCATCGAAACAGCAAAATGTCAGTAGTGAAATACCTGGTGGGTATTTGAGACCTCCAGTGGGTTTAGACTTTGTGTAAACACTGTCAGGAGAGGAGAATCAGCTCAGGTTTGTGGAGTTCAGTGAAAGTCAGAAATATTTTCTTCCTTTCAGAACAGGAAAATGACATTTGGTGAAAACGGAGGTTCTTTCCCCTAGCAGAGACAGTGTGGGTTACTCATAAAAGCATAATGGCTTTCATTCAGAGGTGCCATATGGCTGCTTATAAGATTTCTGCACAGCACTTGCTGTAGCAGTAACTAAACAAATGGCACTATAGTACAATATAATACCTGTCAAGAGCAGTGATAAAGAATGTTTTATTTCTCTGCTCTCTGTCCTCTTTTCTTCCTTCTTCCTGGGAAGCAGCTGCCTGTGTGAGGCAGCACCCGCTAGATGGTACTGCCAGGCTTCTCCGAGCTGTCGCTTCTCTTCAGCCTCCCTGGCCTGTCAGGCGCCACCGAGTGCTCTGGGGCACCGGTCCCCATCACCTTCCCAAAGGAGGGATTGCGATGGGCAGAGGCAGCTGGAGAGGTGTGGCAGGCATGTTCTTCCCACAGCACTGGCGCCTGCGCCAGCAGTGGAGGAGTCTGGGGGACACAGTGCTCATCATTTACTCTCTCTTAAGCCTTAAAATAAAGCCCAGATCTCCAAGTGCTGCTCAGCACCACGGTGACACTTATGGAGAGCCATCCACAATGGCCCTACGCCTGGACCATGGCAGAAAGGCCTTTAGTCTGCCCTAGCTGAGCTGCTGAGAGCCCTATCATCATACGGGGAGCAGAGGGGATTCAGCACCTCTGAAAAGCAGGCTCAGACATCTTGGTGCCTCTCATCTCCTCTCTGGAAAATGTTTATTATCTTTCCTTCTTGAGGTTAAATTAATAAATGTGTGTGTCAGATGCTATGTTCCTTTAATAAGATGCAGCTATAAAATAATAGCAAACAAATATGTTTAACTTGCATTAACCCCTGTCTCCTTGAGTTCTCTGAACTGGTTAGCAATGGGCCTTGTTTGAATGTCTTTTAATTTTGGTAAAAGGTGGCTCCACCTGCTTCACATGAGCAGAGGGATGGAAAATACTGCAGTCTCTAATCACTGGATAGCCTTCTATGGTGTTTACAAAATAACGCATCTTCTCTCTGCCTGTGTCTTTCCCTGTAGGATCAATGCAAGCTTATACAAGCTCTGAAATATATTGGCTCCCTGATCAGCACCCTAACACGTATGCTCTATCATCTTCTCCTTAGGAATCACACTCTGGGGAAATTTGGTTCAAACCTTTCCTGATTAAAAGCCAGCAATGACCACATATGTAGTAAATGTGGTTTTTTGTATGCGCTTGTCTCATTTCTTAGTGTACTTCCTTTATGCAGTCTAAATTCAAGATTGTGCATGATGTATTCCTCAGTCCTTCCGTCCATCTGTCCGGACAGGCAGCTTGTTTGATGAGTTAACCATTCTGAACGTTTTAATATTTATGTGACTCTTGTGCAGCTCAGCAGTTGCTTTATGTGGGATTGCATATTTGATAAGATCACAGATTCACTCTGTGCCAAAGCTGAAGTCCTACCGAGGTCTGACTGTACTTCAGATGTCAAAAAAATATGAATAGGTGGTCTTAATGTTCTCCTCTGGTGTTATATCTGTCTATAGAGAATATAGCTTACAACAGATTAGAAGCAATAGAGGACTTGACATATACTGAGAGAGCAGTAAGAATGATGCTTGTTGACATTATCGGCTAAACCTGTAGGGGAGTTTTCTTTTTTTCTTTCGTTCTTTCTTTTATTCTTTCTTTCTTGCTGTGAAATTTGCTTATTTGTTCCCCTATGCCTTGCTCTTTCTACATCAAGTTCCAGTTTCTCTATCTAACAGTTTTGTCAATCTAGGCATTTTCAACACATTACCTATCTATACAAGTCCTTGTTTGGTACTGATTGCTGTTCTACCCAAACAGCTCACAGGGCTGGCTATCTCCCTATTGTTTAAATAATATTTATTTGCAAACAACCTGTGTAACTCTAATTCATGCTTATTCTGCCTAGTTAGGATTTCATTGAGTTAAACTGCCTTTATTTCTGTGCACCAATATACTGTGGTCCCTCTGCACTTTACACTTCATGTGTAAAAAGGTTTGCAGCAAATGCAATTATGTACTGGATAGATTTGAGCTTATGTCCACTTCACACTGCTTTGGGGATGTACCCGTATGTGTAAGTAATCTGTGATCCTATGCAAATGCATTTAGCATGAGATGATGAATTCACCTCTTGAGCAAAAGAAAAAATCCTGATTTTCAGTGTCTCAAATAAAACAAGCCTCACGAAAGATGGATTACTGTTGAATGAGTCATGGAAATTCCTACCAAAGTTTTGTGAAATCTGAATATGCAGTGGACTGGAGGAGAAGGAGAGGATATTTCTGCTGACATGTAATGTCTTGATCCTATCTTGTTCTTGTTGTTAGGAACAATTTCTGTGGTTAGATGCCCAAAACAGAGCTTGCAGACATGTGGATTTTGTAACTTCCATTGGGAAATTGCATCCTAGCATCAGCATATGGCTCTCCATAGAACACATTGACCTGAGTACTGAGAATGTCACCTGGGTCCTGTTAACACCAGTTTATAAACGTTGCTTTCAGAGCCTGGCTCCAGAGATGATATTATAAATGTGCAGTGGATGGAATATTACTTCCTTGTCAGCTTTAGATTTAAAAAATACAGCATGAGACATACTAAAACCTGAGATGAAACCTATTCATCGGTGCTGGTGCATTTGAATAGTACAATTTACATCAGTAGGTGTCAACAGCTCGAATTGGACAGTACTTCTATATGTCCCTAATTCATGGCATGTTAAATACAAAGTAGATCCATTATTTGGGCTCACAGGCATAGGCAAGCCCTGCAGTTCCCTCTCTATCAGTGGCATAGTCTGGCTCTTAGCTCTTCCCCTCAGGGTCTCCATAAGCTGGTTGTGAAAGAGACTGCAGGCTACACCGCGTTGTCATTGGACTCGCACTGAACTGTACCTAGTGCTGTATGTCTTGGCGGAAGTTCAACACCGTATGTTGTTGGAATTCGTGGGCAACATACCAAGATGATGTGAGGACCCAGAAGACAAATTTGCTAATATGCAATCACAGGACATAGACACTGCTTTGTATTAGTACAGTATGAATCTGTATTCGATGCTCCCCCAACTGTTAGTATACAAGAGTGACCAAAAGGCTGATTTTCCACTGTGGAGGCTTTAACTAGATTTGAAAACAAAGGACCATAATACAGGGCTACAGTTTCTGTTTTTCTGAACCTGATATATCAATAGGTCACTGAAGAAAAAAATCTGGGATGGTTTCAAATGTGGCACTCTGAAGTAGATGGCAGATGTGAAGTATTGTGCCATTTCAGCTCATGCACAATATGGCACAGGCTGGAAAGCAGGCGATACACATATGAGGGCATATTTCATGTGCCATCATCTCAAAGGATTGTTCCTTTATCTGAGGAGGGAACTGTAATCATGTGGAAGCGCTAACAGAAATCTAAATTGTGAAGAGTTATTGGCAGTCTGTAAAGTAGGAGTATGCCTAACATGCCATAACAAGAAAAGGTAATGCAGAACTGTAATTAACACAATTTTATTTTTAATTCACAAAAATACTGTTTATAGAGCTGCAGTGAAAGAATCTGACTCTTAATGAAGATTGATTGCAAGTCAGACTTTGCCTTTCGTTCTGCAGATTTTTGTTCACTACAAGAAGAAAGTGAGCTGCGAGTGAGATCATTTATTTGTAGCACAAAGTCCCTTGAGTATCCCCTCCTCTTTCACCACGGCCAGGGGGACTTCTTCACCCTCCTCAGGCACTGCAGCACAAAGGGTTCATGAGTCTTTCTCCCTTTTCTCCCTGCATATGACCTGCTTCTCCCCAGCTCTCAGCAGTTTCTGCTCCAAATAACAGGAGCCCTGTTCGCTGTAGTACAGTAGGTAATACCGTTTCCATCAGACTGCTGCCCCAAATCAGCTTGATTGAGCTCCAGTTAGGTCTTCTGCATAGAGTAGCACTGATCAATAGGGCCTGGCCAGTTAGTCTATCCAAACAGAATGCATTTTTTGACACAGGACATTTCCAAAGCACTACACAACCTCTAGGGACAAGTGGACATGCTCCCAAATTTCTGCCAGGTCACACTATCCACATCAGCATATTCAAGTCTATACCAGGCCACAGACTTTGCAGCACTTTCTGTGTTCCCCTTTTTGCTACAGGTTACACAAAGGTATATTGGAGAGCTGAGAGCAGAGGCTGGTGTGGGAAAAGTGACCCTGCAGAGCATTTTGTAGACAGCAAATGGCCAGGGCTCCTCATAGGTCCCCCTTCTCCCTTGCCAGATGGATCTGGGTGGGATGAGCAGCCGTGTCTCGCAACCTTACAACCTTCCTCCCATGGGCAACATCTTCACTGACTGCCACGGTGATAAGAGGTAATCTCATGGAGCTACTCCTCATCTGCTCCAGGTCCACTTTGCTTCCCCAGCCTGTTTTGACTACAAGTTAATGAAGGATCATATGATCAACTCAGCAGAAGTTGTACCGGGGTGCCTTTGCAGGAGCAACTTAGGGAAGAAACTCATTGAAGCAGGCAGAAGTCTTGCTCAGTTAAGCAGCAAGAGAAAAAACATTTTACCATAAGAGGTATGCAACACAAAAGTTAAGCTGCCCTTCATGTGTCAGACAAAGAAACTGAATATATTCCTGTCAATTCTTGTTTGAAGTATTTCCAACAAATTCCCTACACCCTTGTACTAACATAAATAAATGTAGAAATACCAACCGCTATATGAAATACTACGCAAGAGTCCCCATGTTTTGTAAAGCCATGTTCTAATCACACTGCAACAGAGTTTTCATTTCATTTTACTGCTAATTAAAACTGCAATATTTGGTAGCAGTAAATTTTACTGATGATCAAAACTGTTTGTATATCTTGTCACATAACCTATGCATTCCCAGGAAATGAGAGAGCTTGATTCTGCCTTCAGACAAGACTATATTTGAAGGAAAGTTGAATATCAAATGACACAAAAAATGCGAGACAAGATTCAGAAGGAAAGAGGTTTTCAGATCAGCAGTTGAAAGTAGAGCTGGATGAAACTATTGTATCAAACATTTCTTCAAATCTAGGCAAAGTTTTGACTGAAGCTTGTCTGTACAAAAAGTAGATTGGAGCAGAATTATGACTTCATGTGGAAAGTGAATCTGGGTTGAAGTGAAGCTTGAGACCCGGAATCTGCTTTGCACTTCGAAATGGGACCAATCTGAGCAGTTTGTTCCCACCCCTACAAAGGGCCACCTCACAGCCCTGACCTCCTCTGAACTTTCAGCGTGTTTGAAGAGCGGGGCTCTGATCTCGGTGTTATATATCCGCTCACCTCTACTGAAAAACATCTCAAGGGAAATACAAAAGGGGTGCAAAACCCAAGTGAGTGGAAACAATCAAACAACAGAATTTATTTTTTTTCCCCATGAAGCCCCATAAACTGAAACTGCTGAAGTCTGCATGGGAGTAATTAAAATGCTATATACCATGTGTTTCAAAGACTATCTGTACTTTCCACTCTGCTGCTAGTATCTAGCAAAATCAATCCCTAAATGCTGACTGCCATTCAGTTTTGAGGCAGAGAAGCTTTGAATTCCTATCCTGATTTGATTTTGGTGTTGTCTGGCGAGTTAAAAATCTGGGCCTTTTTCTGATGTGCAGGTCTGTTGTTCCTTGTCAGGATTTCATTGCTTCCTTTACTTTTTTTTCAGGGTTTATCCAGTTTACACATATTTGAAAGGTGAATTCATCCTGCTTTCAGCAACTCGGTTTTTCTCTCCAGAAGTTGTGTGCTCTCATGCTGCATTTTTTTTCACTGTGTATATTTAAAAAAAAATGTGCAATTTTGGCAGGGTTGGAAGCTACTCTCTTAAAAGCAAGGAAGAAATTTTGAATTAAGAGTAACTCAGTATGGTGTGACACTGTCCTCAGTTCACCCCATTATTCCTGTGTGTTGTGGCACATATGGCATTAGTACAGTGTGTAAGATTCCCTGTAAAGCTAAGGAGAGGTAGGTTGATTTAAGGACATGGTTTCCAGCCAGATTTTCAGCTTTAACTTTAAATTTCCTTTGTGTTTGGGGAAGAGAATTTTAAAGTGATTCTTAAACGTTGCTTCAAAGAAGTTTGTTTGTTTGTTTTTATAAAAGCTTCAAGTGACACTGTGTACTGGACTTTCTAGCTGCAATTATTTTAGAAAAGAGGCACATAATGTAAGTGAAAGTGTGAGATGTCGTGCCCTTTAAGAACCTCCAGATATTTGTTTCTCTGGGTGACAGTGGCAGTCTTCTTCTAAATGCTGTCCTTTCTTGACATGAACAGAAGTGCCTGTGAACAGAACAGTTTTGACCAAAAAGACCATCAATTATTCTGATCTTCTGGAGCTTTCTGTTGGATTGCCAATAAAATGCTGTTTTAAAATTAATATTGCAGCTTTTTGCGGGAAAAAAAATTTAAATGCAGAATAAGGGGTCCTGACACTTGGAATGTAGTTTGAAAGTTTGCCCTTGTCTGAGAGCAAAAAAAATTCAATCATAAATATCTGCATTTGAAATATCTAAGATATGCAGCATGCTGCTCAAAAGTAAACTGAAGTATCCATAGTAATCATCTGGTGAATACTTTCAACAGATTATTTATTTATAAATATGAGAATATTTAAGAAAATGAAGTATTTTCAGACAGAATAAACAAAACCATTTTCAGCTAATAAATTTATTCCAAATGATCCTCCCAGCTCTAACCCAAAGGGACTGTATATTCTTGTAAGAGTCTTCCATTTCAAATCAGTCTTTAAGCAGGTAAGAGTTTTATGCCATGAAATACCACCTAATGATGTGTTTAGGATACAAAAGCTAATGTAAGAGTAGCAATAGCGGCTTTAATTTGTCAACAGCTTCCCCCATGAGAGTTTCATAGGGGTTGCAAATACCCTAGTCATTTAAATGCCTTATTTACAACTACATTAGGCACTTGCATACACTTTCCCATGAAAATGCTGCTGCCTACTTTCATTCACAATTGTTCATTGGCTTTGCAATTTTTAGGAATTTCGACTCCTAGTTCTATGGTGCTTTTGTTAATCCCAGTAATTACCTATCAGCTTTTTAGGCTTGTTAACTCCTTAGTTTTCTGGGATCTTTTGGTATAAGTTTACAGTTACATGAAAAGGAAATGGAATATTAAAAGAGAATGCATAGCTTCCTGCCTTATTTGGCACAGGGCCAGACCCACTAAGGTCCCAAGAAGTTGTAATTTGATGCCAGAAAGATAAGAATAACAGATAGGAAAAATGAAAGCTCCCCTGGACTCCAGACAAAGTTTTGCAAGGCAATAAAAGATGCAGGTGAAGGATTTTTAGGACCTGACAATAACATTGTCCATTATTGCTGAAAAGTCATGTGTAGGGTGAAAAAGGCAACTGTTCAACAGAGCAGAGCAACTTTACATAAGAGTCAATGCCAAAAGGAATAAAATGGTGTGTCAAATTGAAATTTTTAGGGGAATGCAGGGAATTACCCACATTAAAATTTGGCTGTGAACTATGAGGCTAACACCTCTTCTCATATGCAATATGAATTGAGCCTTTTAACAACTGCAGATGGTCAGAACCTGTATTTCACTTGTCTGAGCCTGTATTTCTGCTATATATTGCAATTAATCTTTTTTTTTTTTTCCCTGTAGCTTTTTCACATAAGAGGTACATAGAGTACAACATGGCTGTCTGGTAATGTTTGCATGTGTCCAACAACAATACTCATAACCCAGCAACAGCATCATGATTCAAACAGCACACAAAGCTAAAAGACTTCTGCATTATTAGATACCAGCAGAAGCACTGCACAGCCCTTTTTACCAGGTTGTATGATCTGCATTGGCCCTGTTCTCCATGAGAAGTCTCCACCTTCTCCTTCAGTGGGGCTGCAGCTAGGCACATGGATAGGAGTTGGGGCTCCCTGGCTTGCCCAAATTCATCTCATCCTGTTTGCAATATGAGGGCATCACTGGGGTTTGAGGGTCCTGGGAAGTAAGCAGGTACAATATGGGGTACAAGATGAGGGGTAGAGTTTCTTGCCACATTGAGGTGGAGGAGGGAGGATGACACAGTGATATACCAACAATCAACTTACTATGAGTTGGTCCCAAGCCCTCCAGCAAGAGCAGAGCCCCTGAAGAAGAGAGGATGGAGGGGACCAAGAGGGAGAAACCCTCGTCCTCTCTCACAGTTCCCCTGGATCCTTGACCCAAAAGGTTTCCTAGTAAGGAGTCAGTATTTGGGCAATTCCTGTGACTTTTTTGGTGCCATGATCACGAAGGACTCAAATGGTATTAGAAATAGTTAGGAAGAAATAAGAGAGGCACAGTAAATGTGATCTAGATTTTGTGGATTAAACTTTTTATTGGGTGTCATGTTGAAACAATTTATTTGAGTGAAAAGGCTTGGTTAGCGAAACATAATTTTGAGAGTTTTAAAGAAGCATCCTGTCAAAATAGTCTGTTTTCACATTGCTTAAGTAGAAACAGCTCTTGGTTCTAAAATTCAGGGTAATTGGAAGAGAAAATTGTATAATCCAAATAAATGAACATGTGAAAACTTCAGCACCGGGAGAAAGTGATTTGAACTGATCAAAACTAAACACTTCACTTAAGATTATCTTTTTTTAAAATTAACTGATGACATAAACTTTTCTTCATTACTTGAGAGAAGGAAAATTTTAAAATCTTGAAAGTTTTCACAGGACAGGAAATTAATTTCCCATCCTTTTCTAAGATATACAGTACTTTCCTATATTTATCTTCCTATCCTTCTATGCAGGATAAGCAGGAATATAAATCTATAAGTGAAGAGACAGGTTAATATAAATGGTTTGAGTGAATCTCTTCTCTGATCGTTTTTTCCTTCCCTTGCTTGATGTCACTGTATGAAAAATCTCACACCACCAACAAAATGTATGGTAATAGTTCAAAACAAAATTGAAAAATTTCTAAAAGTTGAACTGGAAGCATTTTTGTCAGAGTTTATTGGGAGTATTTGTATTTTTTAAAGTTTAGGAAACTTTCATGACAAGTAGATAAATTATGAAACTCTACTAACATGGAATTAAATGGAATCTGAAAAGTGACAAACAGGAAAAAGAGAGAGTATATAATTTTAGAACACAAAAAGGTAACTAAATTTGAAAAATTGCATTAGTATATCATTTTCAGTATGTAAGCCATTAGACAAAAAGTGTAAATTACACCCTGTAACAAAGTAAAAATGTTTTCAATGTTTAAAGGTAATTTTGTATTACTGCTACTATTACTTAAACTCTTAGCTCTTATAAATATCTAAAGACAGGACCCCTGGTGATATTACCTGTGTCTTAGGCAAAGAGCAACAATTTCAATTCCATTCAACTACATTTGTATTTTGCCAAGTGCTATCAAGCACTGAGTTGCATAATTTGCTATCTAAGTGAAATAGATATTTTTCGTGCTGCACATTTATCACTCTCCTGTGGGCCTCGTTACTGACAATCAAATCATAAAAGATGTTCAAAATTGTCATGATGCACTTATTTTCTCATGATATTTGATACAAATAGTTTCTTCTACAAAAATGGCCTTTTTTAACTGTAGCGTTTTAGACTAGTCCTTAAAGAAACAGGATGCAGTTGTTTTTTAGCAGATTCTACATAGGCATGTGAAAAAAGACAGCTTTTAATAGCTGATCCTATTTCTAAATATATCACTTGAGTCTCATTTCTAGGAAAGGAGGAATTTATACTAAGTGTAAGCTGATAACATAGTAAAATAAAAGTACAGAAGAAATTCTATTTGTACCTGTAAGTCTTGCTTTTAATTTTTTTTTCTTTTCTGTCTTTTAATATGAACTCAGACATTGTGAAAAGTAATTTTGAATTTGTAGAAGAGTAGCTGTTCTGGAAGTTGTAATACCCATGTCACCTGCACTACCCCCTAATATACTGTAATATTTTTGGGAGTACCATCACAAAATCATTAATTCCCTAGGCCTGTTGAATCGTCACTGCTGTGACTGATAAGCCAGCACTAAGAATTTCTCCTAACCTGGAGCAGGAAGTAGATTGAGGACATTAAACTAATTTCATATGAAGCCACTGGACCTCAGGGAATAATGGTTCTGTCAGTCGTGGAGGCGGTATCTGGTTATGTTGCCTTAAACTGGCCACTCGTGAAGTTCAGAGCCAGGTGTGCTTTTAAAGAGCATGTACAGCTCCATCCCCAAAGCAAGGTAACAACTCACCCCAAATAACTTGTGAAGCAGGCTTGAAGTATTTTATCATATTGTGCAGTAGACCCAACAGATCTCTCCTTGAGCAGGCAGTCTCCTTAAAAAAGAAACGAAGGAAGCAGGATGGCAGGAGGATGCCTGCCTGCTCTGTGAGTTTTCGCTGCATTTTAAGCAGGAGACATCTTGAGGTTTGTGCTTACCCAAATACTTATGCTTGCAAAAGCAAAGCCCATAAACATTTGTTTAAGGCTGCCCTGACATACAGAGTATTTAAACTTTTCACTACTGCTGCTTGTGAGACATATCAAAATGTACATATTTTTTCCAAGATTTTATTCCCTGCACCCTTCTCTATGATTTGATGTGCCAGTTAAAAACTGATAGTCTCTAAGGCTATGATGGAGATAGGTGATTCGTGGTAGAAATACGGCACCACTGACCTCATGCAAAGGAACAGCTGATGTTACAGTAAGAAGATGCTGGATATTTATTTGTAGGTATAGGGGAGAAATATATTTGTTAGTGAAATGGAGCTTGCTGCAGAGTGCATAAAGGTGAATTATTTGTCAGAAGACTGAAGGAGGTTTATGCAATATAGTATTATTGAGCTGGGCTATTAGCAGAGTGAATTGCTATTGTGACATGCCATTAAATTGTTTTTAGTGTCCACAAAGGTATCATTCTGGAGCAGGCTTGGTTAGTAACAAAGTTATATATTTACTGGACAGCAGCAGATCTCAGAATAAAAATAGTCTATCTGACCATAAAGTAAAATAAGAGAGAGGAGGGTCCTGTGCTGGAAAATTTGACCTTTCGCACCGCTTCCAAGCACTGCTGAAGTAACCACGAGCAATTTTCTCCAACATGCACAGCCCCACAAAAAGAGGACTTTGGCCCTCGTGCCTTATGTGCAGGAAGGAGTCCCAGTGAAATAGCCTGTGAGCAAACAAGGAGTCAAGAGCAATGTGAAGCATTGGCTTCGCCTTGCTGCTGGCTGCCGCTTTGTTTATATGCATGATGCCTTCCAGCATTTACATATGGCACATAAGCTTCACCACCCTTGTCAGACCACCTTATGGCAATGACTCCAGTCCCATCTAGTCTTCTCTCTGTTTTAGGCAGGAGGATTGGAAGTTTCTGTGGATTTCTCCAAATCTTAGCCAAGGCTTTGTTTGAGCCCAGGAGGGCTGCAGGGGTTCCTCTTACTGACAGTCAGTGTTGCTGACTGACTCAGCTTGGAGTCATCCAGACCTTGTTCTTCCCTCCATCACTTTGGAACCAGAGTTCATATACTACATCTTTTGCATGTTGCAAAAGACGTTATTAATCTTCCCCCTGTTGTCACACAAAAGCGGGTTACAAGCGGATGAAACTGCTAATAGAGAATAAGGTTAGAGAAACCATAGGCACAGATAGAAACATTAGGACTGATTACAATGTTCCATTTTTAACTTTGGAAAACATACAACATTACAGCATTCAATCAAATGCCTTTAATTTAATTATATTTATATTCTGATTGGAGAAAGAAGAAAAATTTGCCAGGAGTAACATGTTAATTTAAAAATGCAAAAACAAAGCAGGAACTCTTAATTTGAGATTTGTTTAGAGGGGAAAAAAGATAATTAAATATATGTATATATGTATATATAGTTATACATATTAGATTAAATGTTTTAGAACATAAATCAGTGAAAGAAAAGTAATAAATAATGCATGGTGAAAATGTGATAATGTTTATTAAGAAGCAACAGCCTTGTCATCTTCATTTTCTTCTTCAGTGATTCTCCCCTCAAAGGGTTCACTCATTTGGGACTCCCTGCAATTTAGCCTGAGGCCACTCTCTCTAATTCTTGGTTGGAAATATACCTGCTTTGCAAAAATAAGTTAAAAGCAGAACAACTGTGCACACTGAAGGTCTCCCCATTAAGCTCCTTAAAGGCCAGATAGTGAATTTTATGCTTTTGTTGCTGTGGAAATCTGGAGACAGACAATAGCAATCCAGAGGGAGAGAAGGAAGGAGAAGGGGAAGATCTGTGAGAGAGGAGACTTGAGCCAAGGCTGCTGGGCTCAAAAGCTCTTCCTTCCATTTAGTGATCTTCTGACCTGAGACATGACATATTCCTCACTACACTTTTCTTTCCTGACCTGTAGAAAAAGCTTTCTGAACCTATAGCAATGAGCACAGCCTGTGCATCTACACACACAGATCAAAAGGGCCAAACAGCCCTTCCTGCCCTGTGGAGCTCAGTTTACCACCAGTGAAAAACCCTGCTCCTCCACAGGTGGGAACTGGCTCTGCTGGAGCTAACTGAAGCCTGAGGATTTGCATTACTTGAGAAGTGAAGGTCTGGGAAATAGCACAGAAATGCAGAATATTATTATTCATTAAAGCATTGTTTGTAATCAGGCACCTTTGCCCTTCTTCTTTCTTTGTCTAATCTTTTGTCCCTAGCCAGAATAATGAGGAAATTTAGACTACCAGTTAAAGAACTTTAGTACCAATAATTTGCAGTAGCTAAAACAATATGTTGACGTTAGTATGCTGTGACATATAAGCTGCTTAATTAGAGTTGCCATTTAATCTGTTTCTGTTCATTCATTTGCACTTGACTAATACAGGAAAGAAAGTATACCCACCTAGGTTTAACAAATATGAGTCAATCTTCATAGTGTGGAAACCGGAGCGTAATGATGATGTGTGCATAGAGCAGGCGCTAAATTTGTACCTTCAATCACATATGTGAATGCAAAGAGAGATCCACAACTGAATGTGTGTTATTGCGCACAGATGTAGGTTCTCATTTCTAAATGTCTCCCGCAGTGGATAACATTATCTTGCCGGTATATTTATGCTTTTATTATTTACTGAAGCTTTCCATGGGACATAACTCTAAATTATCCTTCTGTGGTTTGTTAGAGTCTATGGGATTTTATTCATCAGCCCAGCAAGGCATTAGCAAAAATAAAAAATATTCATGGTGTTTGTTGTGGCATAAATAGATCAAAAATATACACTTGGACTTTAGGTAGAGGGTAGATACGCATTACAGAAGTACAACCACAGCCAGTAAGAGCCCTTTATGCTATGGAGCAATGTAAAGAGGCCCTGAAAGGGTGAAATTACATTTACACTCCCTCTAAGGCCCTTTTATTGCCCATGCAGAATTTGCATCTCTTTTTCTCAATAAATGATATAACATTCATAGTAAAGCTTACTTTACTTGATATATACGATGAAGGAAATGTTTAAAGCCTAGAGGAATGGAAGAGATGAGTGAAACACATGTATACACAGACACCTGTGCACCTGTTCTGCTCCCCAAGTTATTAATGCAACCATTTCTTTGCAAAACAACAGTGCTAGGTGTTGGTAATGAAGTGAGAGCCAAAAGTAGGCACTTTTTTTTTTTTTCTTGAGAGTATATGTGAAAGCTAGAGATGAGTTAATATTGTTGTGCTACAGAAGAAGGAGCTAGAAGTGCATCAGAAAAAAAGAAGTCAGCACAGAAGCAGTTTTCAAGATGAAATTCTGACTGCAGCTTTGGGGTCCAGGGTGGGGAGGGCACCCATGCATCTGTCTTGGACACAAACTGTGTCCATTCCCAGTGAAACAGCCCAGTGAATGGCCCTGCTCCCTATGTTTTTACTCAGAAAAGATAATATGTAATTGCTTTTACTTCTGGTTTTCAGTTAATGACAGAAGCAGAAGTACCTAAAGTGCTACAGAAGATCATGTTCTCAGCCTAATCAGAAGTGGGAGGGCTTGAAATCCCCAAGTACTAATTTTAGGCCAACTTGCAAAATCAGGGAGATAGTTTAGATGAGTACGTGTATACTCCAGCCCTATAATTTTTCAAGTTTCACCTACCACAAACAATAAAAGGCATCTCAGAAGCTCAGGAAAGCAAAAGTAGATGGTCTGATATTCATCACCCCACCACTAAAACCTTCCAAGGCTGAGAAATGCAGATAGCATAAGAGGACTCAGAGTGAGAAATACAAGATAAAAAATAGTACAGCGTTCTTCAAATGATAGATTAATTTTTCAGCATAGCTAAAATTGCTATAACCTCAGTTTCATGAGTCAGCATGTCTGATAACATTAATATATAGTAAAAAGAAGTAAGGTAACACCTGGCTTTTTTTTATTCAACTCAGCTAAATTTGGATATAAAACCAGACCTGCTTTTCATAATTAGAAATTTGGTTCAGCTACCATGAACCAGGTGTATGTTTAAATGAAAAGATCTGATCCTCGTAAGGATTAAGGGCACCTTTATACTGTTGTAAAAGTTAAAGAGGGCTCAAAATGGTAAAACCTATATTTACTCATTTTAAAACCCTTTAGTAATAAAAATACAGTACAAAGTATAAATGCAAATCAATATTAATTTTTTTTCCTTTCTGTACTTGAGGTAAAGTTAATATTAAAGCTTACTTTCCTTCCATATTTATGCAAATATCCTTACCTAAAAACAGCATCAATTTTTTTCCATTAAAAAGGTCAAGAAAAAAAAAAGAAACCTTCCTTTTATTTTACATCCAGAACTTGTTGCCTGAGATCTTGGTGAAATAAATGAATTTGTTTTGTTTAATTATTGATACTAAAACTGTTGAATCAGTATCTAAAACAAAGGATAAGATCTGCAGTTTACAGAAGAATCTCTAACAGGAAATTTCTCTTCCATTATGTATATTAGCATCCACAGCTGGGTCAGCAGATGGATGTGTGCTTAGAAGCTTGTAGGCGTTTTTCCCCATAAAATATTTGTTGAACAAAAAAACTGTTCAGAGCAGGGTGGGCCTTACTGGAACAGATCAAAATAGACACTCTTCCTTATTGCTTTTTAAAATATAGCTTTACCTATGTGTCCTACATTCAGCCAGCAGCTACCACATGCAAGTACAGCTCTACCACATCTTGCCATTCCTAAGCCCAGTAGCTTTTAAAGATGTTCTTGAAGTCCTTTGTTTTGCATCACTGATACAAATGGATCTCTCCTTGCAGTAGGACTTTTCCTTACATCAGGATTTTGGATTGCTACTTAAAGTGCAAACTATTCCTGCAGCAAAAGGATAGTTATTGGTTTCTAATCTCACTGACATAATCAGTCAACAGGTTCACACCTCTGTACCTGGGGTAATCTAGGGTGGTCAGACTTTATGTGACACGACCACAAGCAAGCCAAAACGTGTCTATCTCCACACACAGTCCCATCTAATGCAGCGTTTGGAATTACATAAACATACAAATCCAGTCTATTCTGTCAAAAGACAGACTGACAGAGAAAAGTCCGTGCAACTACTACAGTCTCAGTGGTGCTGTCTAATAGTCTTATACACCATATAAGACCAAAATGATTGTTTTCAGAAGAAACCATCAGTCCATAATTGGGGAGTTCACTTTCATCCTCACACAGGTCAGGTGACTTGTCTGATTAAACAGCCAGGTGCTCCTTAGAGGTGCCTGGCTTTGGAGAAGTTGACAGCATAATTATCAGGGATGAGCAAACAGGTTTTGCCTATTTGGAACAACTCAAATGACCTAATTTTGAAATTTAGCCTTGAATTTGCAACTTACTGAATTTACAGTGCCTGTGTAATTACACTGTAATTATACATTTCCATACTTGCCATAACATCACAAGGACTAATTAGATTGGGTGAAATTTCTATCCTGACTTGCACTGACTAGTAGTTAAAATCATTGATCCTATTGGTTGATTCAGTGTTAATGAAAGTATTGGAAACCAGCCCATCTGAATATAGCCCGAGTTACAGAGAATAATATAGATGAAAAAATGACTCATTGGATATAGCTTGTAACATTTGCCGCTTATTTATTTCAAGTATTTGTAGCTGTTGTTTTAATGAAAGGCTCAGTTTTGAATGCTTTATACACAGGTTATTTAATTCCCTAGATTGCATTAAATTTCCAGTGTTGGGAGGAAACTGGCCTGGAGTATGAATGTTCGTGTAACTGCTGAATGCACTGAAACATATTTGTCTGTACTATCTTTTACTGGAAAAGTTAAAGTCTGTCTTTTTATGAGTTAATTTTGTTTTAGAAGAACTGTCTATTAAATACAAGTTATTAACAATTACTGTTTATGGAAAAACTCATTTAAAAAGCTGCATGTTTAAAGGTTTTAACCACAATATTCCTTTTGAATGAGTTTTTTAACTGACTAGTAACTTGTTGATATGTGCTACTACTCATTAATATAATATCTTTCTCCTAATGTGCACTTTGGTTATGTTCATTTGATTTCTGCAGACAAAAGTCTCAGAAAGACATATATCCACAGTACCAATGGTGTGTAAAAACATCTATTATAGAAAAAAATGTAACTACATTATAGTTTAAGTGCCAATGTGCTGTAGACTCAAAAAAATAATTCTTATTGGTACAAAAGGTTTTTTTTATGTCCCAGTAGTCATTTTGGTCCTTGTGCTACAGAGGGTCAGAGCAAGGGGAAGATTCCCATCTTGGTAGAAAATGGAGCAATCAAAAAGAATTTTTTTTTCTTCCTATCAGTAGACAGGTTTGTTGACAGTAAGGCTCAAAAATGTGTCATTTCTGACCAAGATGTCATCAGGAAAATTGTGTCAGCTTCTGGTCACAAACACACAGAAAGGAAGGGGAGGGGCATATAGAAGAGCCAGAAATGTGATGGAGGTGCAGTCATAAGGAGTGTGATAGAATCAACATCAAGTCCATGTTCTGAATTCAGAAGAACAGGAACTGACGCTCAGGTTTCCCGCATCCCAAATGAGTTCCCTGACTATTGAGCTATTGAGCCATCCATCCTCTCAGCTTGTGGAATTCCTGCACTTTATATACAGGATCGGATATTTATCAGCTGAACATGACAGTAAGACCTCAGATTAATATCTCTATGTCATAGGTTGGCCCTATTAGTGGCATAGTCTTGCACATGCCTGTTTCTGTGTGTAAATAGATAAACACAGCTCATACTGAAGGTCACAGGCTCAGCTAGGTTCTCAGCAAGCACCAGTCCTCTGAATGAGGGGTTCCCGTGTACCATTAGGCGTATGCAACCTCCATCAAATGTACATGGGAAACTAGAAGAGAAGCTCCAGCTTTTCTCCAGGAGAGAAGGGGACCATCTGAATGCCTTATTCTCTGAAATGGGCTGAGGGTTGAGTAGAGGCACTGCCTCCACTTTGGAAGAAGGAGGAGTTGTGGTGGGAATCAGGCCACCTCCCTGGCAATGTGTGACCCTCTGTGCAGCTTGCCACCAAGGTTATGAGGGATCTGTTTGTTGATGATGTTAACAGTAGCGCTGGAGAACCAGAGCCACCTACGACCCTCCAGTGGTTATTGGAGACCTTTGCCTCACTCCTTGGAAAGGCTGAGAGCTGAGGTCCTGCCCCTAGGCTCCATGTCACTGCTTAGACAGGGGCAGTAAGAGAAATCTAGTCCTTCCACTGTAGAAGCTCATAATCACTTGCAAGTTATTTTCTGTATGAAAACTACTATTTCACCTACAGGCCACTGCAAGTCTACCTGGTATAACCCACACAGCTTCCCCTGGTCTGCAGCAGTGTCTGGGACTCGTGCAGGACTTGCACTTTCTGTTACCCTGAGCTTCACACAGTTTGGAGGGCAGAGCTCATGGTGATATCTTCGCTGCCCCACCAGTGAGCACTCAGGGCCCATGCGCAGCTTGGTGGGTTTAGAGCAACAGGGGCTGGGAGGCTCTCTGAAAACCTGTCTACTGTACTGTAGACCTTTGGTCGTGGCAAACTGAAACGCTGTATTGCATGCTCCTCTTTCACTGCTGAATGAAAGGAGCCTGAGGGATCATTAGTATCCTTCCATCACTTCCTCATTAGTTCTTAGATAGTGTTTTAATGACAGCTTGAGAGGCTCAGCATCCTGCCCTCTTACTATTTATGATCCCCACAGTGCTAATGTGCACTTAATGAGAAATTCTTGTCTTGCTTGTAAATCCTGTAGCCGGCATTCAATTTATTGACAGATGTTTGCTTGGGCCTCTTTAAAATTACTTCATAAATCTTCCAGGATAAAAGGCCTCAAGTTTGGTTATTAAGACAGGCCCTTGTTGACAGTTTCATATTTAACTGTTTGGAACTGGACTGTCAGGGCTGTAATGGAGTGCACGGCGGAGGGTTTGCATTCTTCGGGCTCATTTACCATGTTTTCTGCACCTATCAGGTTTTTTCTTTTTGAAGTGTGTTGACTGTCCCTTATAATCCCTTTAGTTAACTTCTCTGTGACCTCTTTGTGCACCGTACTTACTCATTTAGCATATCAGTGTGTCAGCTGTGATGAAGTGTTTATGCTGATATGAGCTGAGGGCTGAGCAAGCGTTACATGCCAGAACCTACTGGATGTAATGCTGATACGAACTGAGGGCTGAGCTAGCACTTCATGCTGGAGTCTACTGGACATTTCACAGAAAGCCAGAAGTTTGCCGCCTCCTCCTTCCACCCTCATATTTCATTATTTTCTCCTGCTAGGTCTGGGGCCAAGTCTTGTAAAGCCTGGCAGAGGGCTGCTCCCAGAAGGTTGGGGAAACTGGGATTTGGAAAGAAATCCCTGTGGCCCTTGAAATGCATCCTGAAATGATCTCTTTCACTCTGTGGTCTCCAGTGCTGCAAGTGCTGTAATCACATCTGTAGGTATCAGTGCATTGCGTCTCTAATCCCTCAAACCTGCTTTTAGCTGAGGAGCATCTGTGTTACTCTGTGGTAGCTCTGTTTGCCACAGGTTACTCCGAGGCACAGGGACTAGGTGATAGTTTTCCACTTCTCTCATGGCTGTTCAAAATTTCACAAAGCTTTAAAAAATGTACCATTGAGTGACATATATTAGAGAGGTCTGGCCCAAATCCTGTAGCATTTAGAGTGTGCAATGACAGCATGTTAGGCCATTATTTTAGAAGAGACACTTTTTTTGTCCTCATAGTGAACAGAAAAGATTAAAAATTTAGTGAGCTGCTAGAAGATTGGGATAATTCAAATAGCTATTAAACCCATGACATCAGCCAAATTCACTCCACTTAAGTCCGTCAAAAAACATTCAGATCAGACATTGGACATTAATGAGCATCTCAGCTAAAATAAAATGTTTGGGCTTTTTTTTGCTTACTTGGTGGTGCCACGTTATATTACATTGCTTGAGTAGTGTCACATCACATTGTGTTACTTCTGTGGGATCCTCTGCTGACATGACACAATGCTTTTTATACTTATAAAATATTTTTGATTGGATACTTGCCATCTGATTGCTTTTGTTTAGCCATTAGGTTTAGTAAAATTCACAAATATATGTATTCATTCAACAGAACAAGGAGCTGAGGTAGTTAGCTACCTACAGTTGGAGCTACCTAATTCCCTGTGTATTTGTGAACATGAGGAGACTGGACTTTACCAAGCTTAAAAGTCTACTGAGGTTCAGTGTTCACTTGAGGAACTCACCAAGGTTTGAATGATCCCATTAGGATGCTTGCTTAGACGAACAGAACACGCCTGTGTGCTTTTTCCTGAACAGGAGCCAGAAAAACCTCTCCAACAGAAGTCAGACCCCACAGTATGTTTCTGCATTCTCATCTTGCAATTAAGATGAATTTAAAACCATATTAATCAGAAAGGCCTCAAGGAAATGATACCAAAGGCAGGAGGCCCTGAGATAAGGCATTAAAGAGAAAGGAAGAAAAAACCAAAAAGTGTTATTTTTTAGCAATTTTGCTAGTACCTCTGACATTAGTGAATGCTAAAAGGCCTGGCAGGCACTAACTAGGTTGTGAATACAGCCAACAGAAGAGGTTAAACGCTACTTGAAATTTAAAACAGGATGATCTGTGTAAGTTGTTCTGTCCTCCTGTAATTTCTAGGAGGAACAGAAATGTAAGGCCCTAATGCCAGCAGTTATGTATGGGCATTTATGGGTTCTGTAAAATAATAAAAAAGGATGACGCTAACTGGGATAAGGAGGAGCCTGAAAGCCCATGCAGCTGCCACCATCATCTTCAGTCTGATGAAACTTGAAGTTATCACTGTCATAGTCCACAGCAGCTTAAAGTCAGAGATTGAAGGGGAAGGAAGAAGAGAGCACAGTTAGTTGGGATAAAGAGGTCTGGGAACAACAGAAGGAGAGACCAGGCACCCCACGTTCATGCAGTTTGTCATCTATTTTGATAGCTAATGTCACATGCTGGCAGGTGTAATGGATGACAGCAAACACATTTCACTAAATGTCTTTGTCCCAATATGCTGCAAGGGACATGTGAAGAAATGACTATTTTGCAAAATTTTGATATATGTGAAGTCTCCTTATTAATAGCTTGCTACTGCTCCCAGCTGGATTCAGTGGTATAATCCCTGTTGGGTTGGAGAGGAACAGGATTGCACCCTGAAGGATTTGTGCTTAGCTGTTACTTCAAGAACAGATTTGCCAAAGAAATGCTCAGAGGAGAGAACAGAGTGTTCCAGCACACACAGGTAGAAGCTGGTATTTCAAACTGAGCACACTGGGCAATCTTTGCTCATGATTCATCAGTCAAAACACGTCAATTTTATCCCAGAACAGCTAAAAAAAAATCTGCAACTACTTGACAAGTACATTTTTGGTGCAGGTCCCAGTTCTTTCCCAGTTGGCCCATTGGCTTGTCTGTCAGCATCTCTAGCGCATTGTGGAAATTTAACCCTGCAGCATGCTCAGTTTGCTGTTGTCCTGTTTTTCTCAAGTGACTCCAGTACTTGAGATTCTCAAAGGTGAAAAGAGCAATCTGACATTAAATTCTCACAAAAACTCAATGGCAAATAGGCATCTAAATTCCCCAAGTGCTTTTAAAAATCTTCTCTTCACAACCAGGACTGCCTTTTGGGTTTGTTTCATCTTCTGTTTTAAGGCTCCACCTGATCGTCTCTCACTTGCTTGGTTTGGTGAATTTTATCTACTGGCTCAGGATTTCTGTTTGGTTTTTGGTTTCTCCGGAACATAATATTTTTTAATTGTCATTACAAATTTCAGACTTTTGCTACATGGGGTTATAATTCTGCCTCAACAGATTCACAGTTTTGATCAAAGCTTAAAATATACTTGGCTAGATCTATCCTGATGCAACAATATTGACATTACAGAATGTTTTTTTCTTGGCATTATCCTAGTTATTCTTTTTTTCTAATGTTCTGTTCTGTAGTATGTTTTCAGGATATCCTTCAGTGCTTGCAGAAACCCCTTGTTAAATTTACAGAACTGTTATGTATTCTCTCCTGAAGGATATTTTAATTTTCTCTCCTAATGGAGAAGGATAGCAGCGGAAATTCTACTTGCGAGTTATCTTTCTTAGTGAAAAACTGCATCTGTTTCAAACTGAGAAGTGACTGTGGAAGCCAGAAAGTCTCACTCAGCTGTATCCTCAGGAAATAGAATAAGAAAAGAAACTTTGCCCCAGGTGCTCCAATTCAGTCTAAGTCCAAGTTTTGCTATGAGGTCATGTTTCTTCTCCTGAACCAGAATGAGCAGGCTGCAGAATGTGGTCAGACTGAGGGACGAACAATAGATGATCCCATGTAGAGTGTCGGTTAGGACACTACATTTCTTGCAGTTTACTGTTGTTTGTATCTGTGGTTCCAGTGGATTTGTCATCATGGTATAAAATGGATCTGCAATTAAGAGCGAAGGACACACAAGCAGCACTAGTCTCTGTCACTGTTGGTTTGCTGAGAGGTTGCATCATTAGTGCTTGAAGTGTTTGGTCCTGCACTGTACAGGCACAACCGCATGTTGTTCTCTGCTCCATCTCACCTTTTATCAGGGGCTTGTGTTGCTACACCATTTGTCATGGTAGAGAGATATAAAAATATGCTTTCAAACTAACACACAGCTTGATCTTTATTGAAATTTGACAATGGCACATTGGACTTCCACTACACTCTTCATTTCTTCCAGTTGGAATAGCATGTATCTGTTGGCCAAGTAATTTCACTACATCTCATCTTCAATCACTACTCTTTGGTGGGATCATTTCTCCTATATCCTTAGATTGGGTTTTGCGTCTCAAACTCACTGACATCATAGGTGGACTTGATAGGTTGAGCTGCCTGATGATTACTACCTTTCTACTTTCCATAAGAAACCTATTCTTAATTTATAGAAAGACAAAAATCTGTCTATGCAATGAAAATTTTCTGTGATCTATGTGGGCTACCATTGATGGATGATGAAAGGCTTGATATTAATGCCTTGAATATGTATAATCCTGAGCTGTCCATGTTCTAGGGTTAGCCATCATTCAGTTCATTTTATACATTTCATCACATTGACTTAATGTAGAGCATGAAACCATACTGGAGCACTTATAGTAGCCTAGATAGTGTTGGAAAATCTGAGGAATTTGCTCCAAAGTTCTCCCTAGGCTATTGCTGCTGATAATCAGCATCTAAAATGTGATGAAATTTCTTTTGTTAACTTTGCCTGCATACTTAGTTGTATTTCACGTCACTTTGGACTCCTGATTAGTTTTTTGTACACACAACTGTATGCATCAAATTCAATAAATGTGCAGGAAAGGCAGCATTATCACCCAGCTCCTTTTGAAAATGCAGCCTCAAGGGATATATTTTCATTGCAGCATGTGGAGCTTTTGTCACATGACATTCGTTAATCTTTTCAGAAACCCTACAGCTGAATTCCGGGGAACACTATAAATGTATCCTTGCATTTCCAGCATGGGCAGAAAGACAAGCCGGAATTTTTCTTTGGGTCTAATTTTGCTACCTTTATTCCATGGAGCTGTGTTTACCCATGAGAGATGATTCTGTAAATAAGGACAAGTTCTGTGACTAAGGACGGAAGAATGGTTCGTTTGCTTTATCTTTGTCTCGGGAGATGATGGCATTGTGTGTGCTCTGTAACAAAATCCGGAAAAGGCTTTGTAACACAGTCACACAGAAGGGGAGCGTCCAACAGTTGGCTGTGGAGAGCAAGAATGGATTTTACACTCACGGTAGTGGTAGTAGTTATTTGTAAAAATGTCCCCACTTAGGGATTAGAAAAGACTTGTCCTGTCTGTGTGCAAAGTCCTGCTTTCATTACTCCATGTGTAGTCCCAGGGAGATTTGCCTTTCTCATGACTGCTAAATATTGTTTAATTACCCAATGACCAGTTGGGCTCCCTTTTTCTCTCCAGCTGCTCTGTAAAAGGAGAGTGGCAGGACTTAATTCTCTTATCAAGAAGGGCATCACAGGGTAAAAGGTTTTGCACAGTTTTTGTCTGAGCTCTGGGCTTGCTGTCTGCCTGCTAGGCAATGAAAAAGTGGCTGCATGGCTTAGGCAGCCAAAGTGATTTGCCTGCAAAAAAGTCCTTGTGAAAACATGTATGATTTTAAAAGAAGCTTAAGAAAGACCTGTCTGACAGAAAAAGGGTTCAGAATTAAATTTCCCCATTTCTCAAGTGTTCTTGAGAAGCCAGGATTTTGGTTCAGTTCCATTACTGAGAGAAATTAAATCAAATGTAATTGTGGATATGTCAAATCCAAACTCCGACCGCAGCTCATGCAAAGTTGTCCAAGCTGATTTCCCAGGCCAGGCAGGAGCAGGGCCGCAGGAGCCCAGGTGCCTGTCTGAAGCAGATGCTGCCGGAGGTGGTTTGCTAGTGTGAGATTAGTACAGGTATGTCTGGAAGAGTTGCAACTGCACCTTTGGGTTGCCGTTTAGACATACTTCAAGCCTTAAACTGCAAAGCCATTCAGACAGCCGCAGTCCCTTAGTCTTTAAACTGCAGCTTGCTACTTAAAACCTACTAGTTCCACTGCGCCTGCCTCCCTTCCTCCTCTGGGCAAGGCCCCCTGGAACAGCCTCATGACAATGTACTGGTCAGCTCTTTTCTGTTTAAAAAAAACTCCAACCAAAAAACCAACAAACTTGATTTCCTGTTCTGGTGAGCCATATATCACTGACGCTCCCATCTGTGCCGTTTGTCTGTGACAGAATGACAGGTGTCATTTATCATTGGAGCTTGAGGAAGCTGTGGGAAGAGGGATTGAAATTTTTTCTGGAAGCAGTCAGTGTCTACAGACTGCCAGATCATTAAAAAGGGGGCTTTCCAAAGAAAGCTGTGTGTAATGTGATTGCACTTACTGTCAATGACAGGCTGAGAGAAAGAAGAAACATCAAAAAGAGAGAGAGAGAGGGGGAAGGATCGAAAGGGAGAAAGGGAGAGAAATGAAGTTTCTGCCAGGGGCATTTAAAGCTACAGCACAACAAATGCAGGAATCCTTTTTTGGTTTGGTTTCAGTATCTGCATACTAAGTACAGCCTTTGGAGATTTTTAGCTCAGCTTGGAGTGCCAATAAGGAAACCAAAACAGGAAACTCCTTTAACAGCACTTATTCGCATCACATATTATTTAGGGCACTGTAACAGAGTTTGTACTTTAAGGAGCGTGTCTTAAAGCACAGTGACTTAAGACTGGAATAGGAGCTAGCAGAGACAGGAAAACCTATTTGGTCTGCAGCTGAAGCTCCTAATAAATCAAAGGGCAGAACTAAGACCAGATACAAGGCCCTTTTTCAAAAAAGAGACATTTACAACATCCTGTTTGCATAAGGACATTCAGGAAAAGCAGCATAGTATCTTTATTCCAGCACCACCTAGGCAGGCTCTGTTTGGGGATTTGAGCTGAATCTTTTTTTCTTCTTATGGTAAAGAATGCTTCTCACACTGCCTATTACATCAAATTGTCCTCCTACTTCAGGTACATGAAACCAAAAATAAGACTGTATGTTTATTGGGGGGTGGGTGGGGGGGTGGGGATTGCAAGAGATGCAAAACAAATGTTTTAACAACAAAAAGAAACTGAGAGAGAAAAGTGTTTCTTTTTCTCTTGTTTTTTGTGGTCTCCTTAGGTTAGCTCTGTATGCTCGTACTACACATTACTTAGCATGCTTATTTCTGCTGGAGCTCTATCATACAGCCAAATTATAATTTGTATAATGCAGAGAGGCTGGGGATTGCAAGGGTATTGCACAGAACTTGGTTGCATGTGTTAAAGGGTAATGCTGGTTAGCCATTTCAGTTGTTACTTCTTTGAGAATCTGTGGCTGTATGAAATCCCAGTGTGAGGCTCAGTGACTTACAAAACTGAAGGCCAACTAAGTAGACAAATCTGGCTGCATTAATAATCAAGGGATTCAACGTCAAATGTGTAAGTGTGGTGTCAATCTGGTCTAGAGAGATGACCCAGGGCATGAACTTTCTCCTCTGGGCTCTCCTTGGAGTGATGCGTTTTCCTGCATGCCTTTGGGAAAGACAATACAGAAAAAAAACAGATAGAGGAATTTTGACAGTCTCTTTCACAGGCTATGTGAGGAAGGGAGGAAATCATCTCCCACTCTTCTGCCACCAAGCATGTCCATGTAAAGACACGGAGAAGCCAGCTGTGCTGGATAAAAGCAGAATCCATCTCATAATTGTGGTCCTCTTAGGGAAGTCTGTTCAGTTCCCAGATGTGCCATAGGATATGTGAGTGACCTTTGGAAAGTTATCTGATTTCTACGTGTTTTCAATTTCTACTTTTTAATATCTTCTATTGAGGTTTTGAGCTCTTTAAGATAGAACCATCTTGTAACACCTTGAATGCATCATGTCTTGCATAAGATGTTCTGCTTTTAGCCTGTTTCTTCCTGCAGCTGTGATACAAAGACTGTAACTGCTATGGTTATGAAAAATGACCATTCTGCCTTATGCTTTACAGTTTAATTAATTTATAGCAGTTGCATGTATTTACATAGATATGTATTGATTTATGCCAATTTTTGCCTCTGTGGAGAATTGCCCCTGAAATTAGTGAGATCAGAAAAAATCAAATGGAGACCTAATGACTTAACATATGTAAGTAAGTGATAATACTGTTCAATTGGATGATGAAGTTCCTACATGTGTTGCCATATAAGTTTGTTTGTACACTCTTACCAATGTGTTAAATGCCATGATATCATTCTTATCATCACCAAACACAGTATCATTCTTTCCTGGCATGGGAATTGCATAGCATGTGTCCACATGGATGTACATAACTATACATACATACACACACACACACATATATTTATCCAGCAGATTCTAAACATTTTTACTAGGTTAAGACAGTAATTTTTGCCTGACATTTTATTTTAGAAATAAAATGTTGGACTATATTATATGTGCTTTCCTGTGTGAAGGAGATTGGGTCAAAAATGCTTTAAATGTCATATCCCTGGTGCAAAACAGTTATCCCTGTTTTCAGCAGCTACATGAAGGAAGCAGAATATAAAATCAGGCCTCAAAGTCATGTATATGGTTCTGTTGACATTTCTTTCTGTGGGGTGACAGAGTCTGTCCCTGTCATTCTCAGCAGACTACACCTGTACTGCTTCTGTAACACTCAGGTTTGTCTATGGTTGAAAGCTTACCTGGAAATATTTCCTGTGGGTCCTTTGGCAGATAAGAAAAATGGATGACATGCCATAGACACACAAATCTCAGGGGAAACTACAGCTGGCAACAGATACCAACTTCACATTTTAGGATATTTGCAGTAAAGTTTGTATCCAAGACTTTCAGTTCAAAAAGAAAAAAAGTTAAATTATTGCCAGTGTGGTTTTGCTTTGAAAGAATTGCTGTTTGCAGAGATAGGATTTTGCCTCCTGGCCAGGTGCTTACAATAGTGAGATCTGGTTAAATACCTCATTTCAGCACAGCTATTTCTTGAGACTAAGCACTGTAGTCTTTGCTCAGCCTATCCTACCACTAGTTTTACTTTGAATGTGTAAGGAACAGTTAGGGATCACAACATGTAGACCAATGTGCACAGCAAAGGCTTCATTAGGTTAACGGGGAATTAAACAGGACCAAGGTATAATTTACTCTCACGGGAGACAGAGACTGGAATGAAAAGGGGCTTCAATCCCAGACTGAAGAAGTCTTTGGGGCTGGAATCACTCTGCCTTGGTCAGCCTCAGCAGCTCACTGGCCATCATCACCACTCCATGTCACAGCCAAAGCCTGGCTCAGCTCCCGTCTCTTTCACAAACCCTCGGGAAGTCCATACTAGTGTGCAGGTGCCTTTCAGAAGGGCACAGTGGGGAAATGTTGTTATGTAGATACTATTTGTATAGGCTGGCTTGCAAGTCAAAGGTATGTTTCTGAACCACTGTGGCCCCTGTAGCAGCTTGATCAGAAATGTTTTTCATGTTTCATCATCACCTGATTGCTTTTAAAATCCATTGCTTTTATTGAATTTTGTATGTAGAAAAGAATGTCCCTGCAGTCATCCGGCTGGTGGTACTTGGAGGTTTATTTAGACTGTCAGCAGTTATCCCCTAATTACAGACCTCTTAAAAAAAAGTGTGCCCAACATTGTCTGAACAAACCTAAGCTTAATATTTATACAACCTTTAAACTAGTTGGAACACAGTCCTGCAGGTAAATATCTTATTTTTGGAATTGCATAATTTTCTGTTTGGCTAGCAATATGTAGGTATTGCAGAGGATGTTTTGTTCATAGCAATTCCTCAGCAATAGCTGGACAGCCAAGAATTACACAAACCGAGGCCATAGAAAATCTTGTTTTGTTGGGAAGATTCTGGACTATTTGTATCAATAAAATTACCAGTTTTTAAAAAAAAATCAGTAAAATTTGGGATCTTTAATATAAGTTGTTGCATCCAAATGTGCTACGGGATCTGTCGTGCATGCTCTGTTTTAATCTGGTGCCGAATACAGTTTTCCAAGGATGAATCTTTAAAATTAGGAGGAATTATAATATGATGCATGATAGTCTTCTGCCCTTTGATCTTTATTTAGTTTCTGTCAACTAGAGAAAATGATTTAAACTGTAGAGGGGAAAGAGGGGAATTCATCAATACGTACATTTGTTCCTCCAGAGATTGAATAAAAGTTTGTGCATGTATTTACATTTTTTCTTCTGTAGTATATACTGTACAGTTATATTTGGAATGGGTCTTCAGAAAAGCTGCAGAGGACTTAATGAGAATAGGATGTTTGTACAATTCTGTAAATATTTTTTTATATTTCTGGGAGCAGCGATCATATATCTTGATTCTTTCTTTCTAAGCTAGCCGGCTCACTTGGATTCACATTTAGGTTAAACCCTTGGCAAAAGTTCAAGGAGCAGGGAAACCAGCTGAGGATCTAGTCCAGTGGGTGAGATCCAAGAAAGCTCTCAGATGCCAAATGTGCAGCTGACATGGATTTTAGGAGCCTGAGCCCGAGGGTGTGGGAGAAGATGGGAAGTTGTGCTGCTGTGCAACCCCAGAGCTACCAGCAGCTGAAGGTTTAGCCAGCGTGTCCTTCCTAAGCCCACAAAGGGTTCGTATATTGGCCTCATTGTGTTCCCCAAGGCCTAGACACATTCATTCCTGTCATTGCTAATGCACAGGGAAATCAGAGTTCAGTGTAAAGCTCGTTTGTATCCCAGGTGTCTAGGAAACTCTCTTTCCAAGACACTCCCTCTCTCTATGAGAAAGCATCTGAGATGATATTTTTCTCTCGCTTGCTCTCTTGTTCTCCCTTTTTGCTTAAACTCTGTAGGGCAGATGTAAAGATCAAGTCAATTGATTTGTCTGGGTAGTAGGGCACTCTCAGCGGAGATGCAATTCATAGTTTCATAAAGTCCATTGGTATTGGCTTGACTCAATGTTTTTTGAGGAGAATCTACAGTTAGGGAGACTTCCATCATTGTTTAGAGTCTCTCTGTTATTTGTCTTGAAACGATTATGTTTCAAGTTCCTTGCTGAAACAACTTAGAAGTGCTGATAGGTATATTGGGAAAAAAAGACGTTAAATATATAATCCATGTTCCCTCTCTGTATAACTATGAAATGCGTCTTGTTCACTTTTATCTTTGTCACAGAATGATTGACATATAATATCTAAGCTTGACACCTTGATATTGGTGATCAGAGTAATTTGTTTCAGCCTGCATGCTAAACCCTCAGGGTTGGGTATTCCTAAAATATAAACATAAAGGATGGATTACTGCTATCATTTCTTAGTTTGTAATCTGTTCTTACCAGCAAAGTGCTAGTATTCCATTGTAAAACAGCTGATTTCTTTCTAGAAGTAGCTTCAGTGTCTATTTTAACTGTACATTTCTCTTATTTTAATTGTAATGCTGTGTTATTCCTATGTCATTCATAAATACATTAAGGTCGTTGAAGTAAACTAGCTGTATCCATGAGCTCCTCTGTGCTTCATGGTATACAATACAGAATGGGGCACTGGTCTGGCAGAAAACAAATCACATTGTCAAACGTACAGGAACAGCATCAGTGGTCCTTTTTTATTTTGTTGCAGCACATTGTTTCTTTATTCTTCATCTTTATACATTGCAAAACATATCTAAATGAATAATTTTGATACTTGGAAAATAATATAAAACATCCTCCTTTATTGACAGGGCTTTATAATTTCTTTAGTGGCGCTTTTGATCTCCTTCCAGCAGTCATATGAAGCTTTAGAAGGTATCAATGAGGTTGGAGGAGAGTTTATAAAGCTGACATCCTGCTGCACACAGGCTCTCACACAAACACACCCCCACACAGCCTCAGCACCTTGGCACTGATGTCCAGATCAGACCTTGCCAGCTGCTGTGGAGATCAGCCTCCTCACAGTCCATCCATGTTCTTCTGTTGAGCTTCTTGGTGGCAGTATCTGACACTGACAAAGCTTCTGTATCGCAGCCTGTAAACGTTTTTACTATTTTCCATGTTTACATATATCCTATTTAATACTGAAGCCTGCTCTTAATCAAAGTCCCTGGACTGAGATGGATCAGCTCTGGGGGTGCTGCTGCTCTGCTGCCTGGTAACCATTTCACCAGTGTGATGCTAACTGTGTTGGTCAGGGTTAGGGGTGAACTGGGACTTTGGTGGGGCAGCCCATGAAAATCCTGCTCTGTGTGTCTGGGACTCTGCAGAGGCTCCTATTCCTAATTCTGGGATAGACATAACTTATGGCCAGCTTCCCCCTTCGTGGTATTTCTCTGCTGTTAAAATTGGAAAACGCTGCCTTCTGCTTGGGAGGGAGGGCTAGACTTGTCAAATAAAAGGTAGTTTGTAAGTATAACAATATCATTTGCAATTATATTTTTAGCAGTTTTCTGGTGCTTTTTCAGATTTGAAGCCAAGAGTTCTTTTAGTTCCCCTTTCCTTTCCTGTAGGTAGCCAAGCACAGGCCCTCCCACACTCTGAATGAAGAAAGGGAGGTTTTCTACTGGTGTCCTCAGCCAAACTTTCCTTGCTCTCGTATGATTCTGCAGCATGAGTCTTGGTCAAATCCCATGGTGGAGGGAAAAAAAATGTTTTTTGGGCTCATTGGATTTTTGTTTGAGTAAGGACCAATTCATCTTTGCTGGTTTAATATAAGTCATCACTGAAGTCCAAATAATTGGAATCTATCTAGGAAAATGTGTGTGGTTCATAGGCACATATGCAAATACACATCAGCACCCCTAATTTGGGGGCCTGGTCTCAGGCTGACACTGCCATTGGCTGTGTATTACTTTATGCATTGTCTATTTGTATGTTCTAGCTACTTTGTATCTGTGCCTGTCCTCTGTTAGCCTCAGCTTTTTGTACCCATGCTAGCTAATATAAATGTAGTACACATAGAGGTCAGAAGCTTCTTTCCCCTCACAGCTACTTTACTTATACTGTGATGTATAAGCAAAATAGTGCTGCAAATATTGTTTGCACCATCTACCCATCACAGCATTTCACTCGTGGTTAGCAAAATGCTCCAAGATCCTCCTGAATTGAAGGTGCTATTTAAATGTAAATTATTATTTACAGTATCTTATGCTTGATATAAGTTTTTTGGGAAGTTTCATCTTTACACTTGTTTGCAGCAGCAAATCCTTTCATAGCTATAATTTATATGCAAAGATTTTCCCTGTCCTATCACACATTTTCCAATATGTTTTGATGAAGTCTGAATAGTTCAAATTGAGGTCTAGCATTGTGCATTTTATTTATTTCATATCTTATTTGTATTAAGTTTTGTCATAGGTTACGGCTTGCTTTTATATTCTAGTAAGAGAGGATATAGAGTATGTGATTATGCAAGGTCTTTGTTATTTATATATGCTGCATCCTGTGTGTGTGCTGCTCTGGCGTTCAAGTGAAATGCAGGATTCTATTTTAATTCTCACGACTGTATATGATCATTAACAGTTACTGCACACAGTAAAAAATAAAAATGAAATTCAAAGAAGTATGCATATAAATAAATATAAGTGAGCACGTAAAAGAATGAATGAGATAAATTGGTTCTTTTCAAATAACTAACTTATCTTCAGTTTAAGGGAGGCATCCTCTATGCTGTCTCTGCTCCAAATGGTACTTAAAAAAAAATTAAACATAACAATAAAAAAGAATTCATTGCTTTTAATAACATTTTGAGCCATGTGGTGAGGGTGGGCTTCCTTTTTTAAATTTTTTTTCCCTAGGATTGCAATTTTGAAAATAGCAGGAAAGGTCATAATGTATTGAACATTGCCTTGCCATTTCTTTAGCACTTCTGAATTTCAGTCGGTTTTGGTTTATGTCTTTGCTGAAGCATTGAAACATTCAGCATCTTCCTTATTCCCTTTCCAGTCAGCAGTTATAAGGAGAACCCTCGCCCCCTTCCGTCCAGGCGCTTGTCTAGGGCTTATTTTCCATTGTTCTGTTCAGCATCTGCTCACCATCCTGCCTGGGAAGAGAAGCAAGGTCTTATCTCAGAAATTTTATCCATCAGCTCACTGGCAGCTGTCACTACAGTATCCAAACACCATACGCAAGGTGAAAGCTTATGCTTATATTTTCCTGTAAAATAGGAAGTTCATGTTCCTCCCCATTTTAAACTGATTTCTCAAGGTATGTAGATCAGCATAGGTCATTTTACCAGGAGAAAAATTGTTGAACTGTCATTATGCTCTACTTTATTGATTTACAACCAAAAGCAATAACGACATCAAGATATTTTGATGAAAAGCAGATGACTGTCAATCCTGTTCAACTTGGAGAAGGTCTGAACTCTGGAGGCTGCTCCACATTTGTCCAAGAAGTTTTCACTCTTCCTTTTCCTCTTCCTACCTCCACTCTTCTTGTGATCTGAGAAAGCAGTGAGCTCAGCCTTCTCCACTCCGCTGGCCCCATCTCCCTTTTGCTTTCCCTCAGTCCTGCCTTCAATGCTCAGTAAGAGTGCAGTGCACTGAGGCGACCTGGTGCTCTTCCATGGTTAAAACAGGATAGAATATATATAAATATACTAGTGAAATAAACTAGTGAAGTCTGCTTTTCTCTGGGAACAACTGAACTGAGATGAATTGCCTTCTTTTACAGACATACACAAACTCATTTTCTGTCTTTTTCTGTTGCACATAGACATATATATATATATATGTATGTATTTACTTATAATGAAGTTAGAGAAAAAGCAAGTGAAAACCAAAGAAATTCAATGAGAGGATTGATGAACATTTGGGCTCACTGATGTGCTGAGTGTGGACTAAAAGTAGAGTCAAAAAGAGAGCTGTGAAACAGGAAGGCAGGCTCTTACAAACGCGCACATCAGTGAGTGGGTTACAGTAGCAGCAGAGCTTGACATCCTCCAAGCAAAGAAAAAGGGAGTTCTGACTGAGGAGGTGGTAGAAAGATCAGGCATATAATCCCCATTTTGATCATTAGAAATTATTACGTATTACTTCAGATTCAACCTGAATTTCAAGGGTGCTTTCATGTTATTGAAGGCCTTGTACTGTGCTGCTCTAGCAAACTTTAATTCCGCGTAACAGGACAGTTTATCCTTCCTTCTTGAAAAACCTGGCTCTTCTACATGACTTATACTTTGGTAGGTTTCTATGTTTAGGTTTCATGGTATTGTTTCAGTATATGCATTTCTTAACCCAGAGAGGAAAGATGGCCTAATGACTAGAGCATATGAGCTTCACACTTCAAAATACTGTATGTATTCAAGAAACAGTAGGCTTCCTGCGTGACATAGGACATATCACTCAGCCCTCCCTGTGTCTTTCTTTGCTTTCTTCAGGACAGGAATAATAGGACTTCTATATCTGCCCAGGCTTGTTAGGAGGAGAAATGCATTGAAACTGGGGGTACCCGGTAGGACAATGACAGAGCATGCAAGGAACAGCAGTGGCTGTGTTACACCTTTCTAAATGAAAGATGCAGAGTGATTGCCACCATTCCTGTTACCTACCACAGAGTAATTCTACAGAACCACTTGGCAAAGTAGCATAAAATTCTTATAGCAAGGCAATAAAAATATCTTCTCTATTACAGCCTCTTGGGACTCAAAAGGTGACTACTGCCAAAAAAAACCCTGAACAACCCCCCAAAAAAACACCTGAGCCTAAAAGGTATTCCTTTTCTAGTTTAACCGGAATTTTTGTTTCACCAGAAGACAATGAACTTCAGTGCTTGTGAGCAGCTAGTCGTTTTTGACAGTGCAGGACTTCTGCTGTATATAGTACAGTATTTATAATGTTTCTGCAAGTGTCTCTGATTGCATTATTCCTTTGTCTGACCTATACTTTCAGATAAAAGTGTTTTGCTTAGAAACTATGTAATAAATCACCTGTAGGAAACAGACACGTTCCTTTTCTATCAGGGACTAAATGTGAAAAATGGTTTAAAAGAAGCTAAGTGTAAATGATGGAGTTCTGTTACCAGTTTTGGCTTGGCTGAAACAAAGTAAAGGTAATGTACAGGAGGCATATCTCAGGGTCACTGCAGTCATATGTCAAATGCTAGAATAGTACTTTATTTGGCAAAGAGATCAAAGAAAAGCTTTTTGATATTTTTCTTCTGTATGTTGAGAAATGGAATAGGTTTTCTCCCTTTTTATAGTTAATGTAACTATGCTATGGTTTCACTGATCCTAGATGATAACACCCACTCCAGAATATGATTACACTTCAGTAGTTAAAAAAAAATTACAAAAGTACTAAGCATGAATTGACCTACCTTTCCTGTGTCAGACTGCTGAAATTATTTTACATTTATAAAAATCCTAGCTGCTTTGCACCTTTTTGTAGCTAAAATAAATGCTGTCTTAGGAACCAAGGGTCTCATGGTAGACAACTTACTGCACGTTAAATGTGTCAGAGTAAATCTGCAAGAGGTATTAAGCTGAAAGGAGAAAAAAATCTTTTTTTCTTTTAGAAGGCTAGAAGAAAGTAAGTAAATTAATTTCCAAAGTAGAGGAACCAGAAAAAATTCTTTTTCATATTCTTTTCTCCTTTTCTGCAAGTACCGTGCCAAAAAAAAGAAAAACAAGTTCTAAGTGAAATAGCCAGTTATTGAAACACTTGCAGAGGCAAATCCTGAAGTTATATAGGCTGCAGTGATTATATTTTTCAAGCCATGCTTTAGAAGGTGTCATGATATACTGTAGTTGTCTTTAATGCTACAGTTATCATATATTAAATAAATGCTAGTGTCTTCTTCCTCTGCATGTGCATGTTATACTTAGAGACTTATTCTCCTAGTAGGTATGAGGTTCAGGTCTCACCAGTAGCAGATTAATTTATCTGGAAGAATTGTTATTAAAGGAGCAAGTGTGTTTGTTAGTGGAGGAATGAGGCTGGAATATTCCTCAATGCCCTATAAACTGTTTGGGAAGGACAACCTTATGTCCTTCAGAGGACAGGGCCTCAAAATATGCCGCATCTCCTTTTGAAAGAGTACATAGAACAGTTGCTGTGCTTGTGAGTTTATTTACCAAAACTTAGGCTAAGGAAAGGATCATCCCTTAAGAATTATTCGCAACGTTACATATAGTTCCTATCTTACACCATTTTTTTTAAAAAAAAGCTGATTAAATTAATGAGAAGTGACAAAAGAAAAGGAATTCAACTAACAATGTGGCTGAGGTCAAGCTTGAGGAATGAGCACAGTGGGTTAAAACACCAACACAGTAATGTAGGTGTGAGCAAATGAACCGTCTAATAAATAATTAACAATTAATTTTCTTCTGTCTTTTATCTTTACCTCTTTTTTTCTCTACTTTTCTACCCTGTGTTTCTGTTTTGCATTTTCCATGTTCCTGCAATTAATTAAAAAACAAAATCAAAGCGCAGGGTTACAAAGTTCCAGTTCTGAAATCCTGCCGGAATGAAAAGTTCTGCTTCTCCGATCCTATTAGTTTGTGCTCATGTTGAGGGCTGGATGTGCATATTTTATAGAGCATGTACATGGCTCAGAAACGGCTGCTCCTCCTAGGCAAGCAGTTCACAATACAGCCCTTCTACTTCTGAGCAAAGGAAGCTTTGTTTTATAAATCTCCAATGCAATGTACATGCAGTTTTGTGTCATGTTATATTGTCATATGACAAGACATGAACCAATGTAAGCCATCGTAATGCAGCACAATGCATTGTATGAGTTACACCTTGTCAGGTTTTTTGGCTTCAGAAAGGAGCTTTTTTTCCCAAAGGTAGTAAGTGATGCTAGAAAAAAATCCCTGTGTTACCTAGAAACTGACAGGTGCCCCTATTTTCTGACTATCCAAATTAAATTTAATCTGAACGCGTTTCCACACAGCAAATCTAAATGTTGCTTTATTTTTTGTCACTTCCCAATTTTAATATTAGTGGTCGGGTAATGTGATTAACTGTTTGCCTCAGACAGTTAAGACTGTGCTTGGCCCAACTGGACAACTGATGAGCTCAGCGAAGTTTAAAGCTCCCTGGCTAAGAAGGGATCAGCATCTCAAATGTATATACTGGCCCGAGGAAGGCTCTAGCCTTGCAGATAGTGAACATGAGGGTTCATTACGCTGTCATTTAGCTAAGGAGTTATGCATACAGATAGTCTGCTGTTAGCTTATCATATACCACCTTATCACAAATGCAATAGCACATCACTATCCGCATGGTATACAGGTAACCTTTACATGGCAGAGGCTACTGTAAGGGAAATAAATGTTAAATTTTTATGGGTAACTAGTGTGTGAGGCAAATGCTATGTGGATTGGAAAAAAAAAAAGTATTTACTTTCTGTATTTCATGCAATTCTGAATGGTTGTCTTGTGCCAGCTCACCATACTCCTTTATTGTCCAATGCCTTAGACAATAGTTAAAATCCTGACAATGAATTCTTTATTGCACAGAATACCAAATTACAAAGGCACCATATGCATACCATTTCAGATAACTCTCCATATAGCACTAACACTCCTGTTTGGCGGGGGGACATAAAGTATTATAAAACAAATTATACCTGTTTCTTTGAGCAATTGCAGAGTAAAATATTCCCCTCAAGTTCAAAACTTACATCCAAGTGTGATACTCAGCTTTCAGCATTATTTCACACACAGGGTAACTTTTCTAACCCTTGGGAAATATTGTACCACTATTGCCTTCTAAACCAATCATGGGTTTTTATACTGTATATACAGTGCTGTCGAAGCACTGTAGCAGAGCTAGTAAGAAAGATTACATGGAAGAATTTCAAGGTTTCACAATAATTTTTAGGGGGGGAATACCTGGTTAACTTAGGGACCCTGCACATGCATTTTCTTCTGACTCTCACTGCATTTTAATAGGTAGCAGTATTACTAGAAGTATAGTTCTATACCAAATAACTTCCTTCCTGGGTGAATTTTTCCCCCAGGCAGCAGGAGTTACAGGTTGTGTGTTACCAATTAAACTCCATTCCTTCCTAGGTCAAGGTCTTAAACAGGGTGAAAGTACAGCAGATAACCTATTGTAGCTCACAGTGAGTATTATCAATAATTATATCATTATTTTCCCAGCACACGTTTTGTCAAACTGGAATTAGACCAGCACCATTTAATGAACTGAAAGATTCGAAACTTCTTTCTTTTTAGCTAGTTCCATGTAAACATGTTCTTCCACATCAGAGTTAAATCAAATCCTCATCTACCCAAGCATTGGATTTATCAAAATTTGCTGTAAGAGCTTACAGATAGAGCCATATTTTGTATCTGGGTTAGGTGAAAGAAGAAAATGCCCTTTAAGATTGAAAGCAAATGGCAAAAAGAAGCATCCATGCAGAAAATTTCCAACATGTTCTGGAACCCTTTCCCCATTAGCTCCTAAACTTTTCTCTATTTTCAGTCTGCATGCTTTCCCCACTTTATAACACACTCGTCACAATTAGTATCTGGGCACCTACTAGTAATTCACTTAGCAATGAGACTAATCAATAGTGATTTCTGAAAATCTTTCATTCTTGAGTTGGGCTCCTGACACACAAACTGTGTGGAAGACCTTCAGGTGATGTATGTGGTGGTGATTTACACTTGCTGAGGATCTGCCCTGAAACATGGTAACTAATAGTGCATAGTCCCGGGTGAACGCAACCCTCTGAAGATGCTGTGCCTTAACTTACTGTGTGGTATCCCTAGAGCATGGTTCAAACTCCTGGCCATTTTCCCCATGAGGAGAAATCTTTCTTGGGAGACTCTTATTTCTTCTCTTTGTGTTGAGATAAAGTGGAAGTTCATGAAAAATGAAGAATTAGTGGCACTGAAGGCTAAAATCTTCGGTATTTATCAAAAAGCTGTAGTGCAGCACCAAGGAAAACCAGACTGTCAATATTCTGTTGAGGGTCCACTGGCCTGAGAGGTGACCACACTTAAGGTAGAGCAGATTTGTATCTGTACAGTAAATACCTATTTATCAGACACCTTTTCCTGTTTGTTACATACACTGGAAATGTGGTGCCTCTCCAACTCTCCCCTGGCAAATGCAATTTTAAAACAATGCAGAACAAAGAAAAATGTGTTCCTGATATAATTATGCCTTCTGCAACTTAAATTTTAGACACTCACTTTCATCTCTTACTTAAATGTATCTGTGTATTTTAATAGGAACATTCAGCTATGCTTTTATTAATGCAAAAACATTAAAGCACTATCCCTGAATACTAAAGCCTTAAAGGGCCGTTTCAAACAGAACCTGTCATAAAATGTGCTCTCAAGCGTGTCCCCTTTAAGAGATTCAAGAATTAAATGTTCCCGTATGTGAATTTTATTTTGTACAGCACATTTGCTTTATGGCTACAATTAAGTTAGATGTGCCGATAACAATGTCTGCTTTCCATTTTAAATCGCACATTTCAGACAGTGTGCATTGTTTTATTATCTAATCCACATGCTTTTAATTGCAATTATGGTCCCTTATGAGTCCCCTGGGAGGGCATGATTGCAATTAAAAATGTAATTTAAATGTTAATTAATTACATTCATTTTCTAAACTGGGAAAATTTCATTTATTATTTTCATGTGTTGTGCACTTATCCTAAATGCGTTACCTTCTAAATGTTTTTTTTTCAAATTAAGTGTTATGTTTATAAAACAGGGTGTTTAATACCCTTTAAAATTTTGTTAGGATGTTTAGACAAATTATTACTTTAAATTAATTGTTTCCCAGCTCTATGCACAATTTATATGTGTCATGCAAGCCAGAATAGAGTTGGGTTTTATATTCTGCTGAAATTACATTAACATTAGAACAAAAAATGTTGATCAGAAATACACACCGTTGCTGTATGTACTCTTAAAGACACTTTTTGCTGGACAGCAGAAGAGGATTTACTGAAGCCCAATAGTTGATGCCTTTGTTGATTTTCTTACTGGTGGTTCACTTAAGACACAACCTGCTGAAGAGGATGAGTGCCCTCATCAGCATGAGCAGACAGAAGTCTAATATCAGGTTTTGCAACAAGTGTAACAGGCAGCAGGCAGAGAGAAAGAGCTTGTTAAAAATAGAAGGCAAAGAGTCATGAATCTGGTTTCTTAGAAATGAGAAAATTAAAAACATGCCGTTCAAAAAAAAAAAGCTGTTTGTATTGCCTTCCATTTTTTTAATATTAACCGCAATCATGCTGGCCAGAAAAATCATCTATTACACATGAAAGCTGAGATTTCTACAGAATCTCGTGACCTTAAGAGCCAAGGATTGATGAAAAAATTATCAAATATCTTCCGAATGGTGAACAGCCAGTGCTGCTGTGTCAATAAACTTGCAGAGCCACATGCACCAGTGTGGAAGCCTGTCTGGAACCACTGATATCGCAGGCTGGCTTCCTGCTGGATTTTGCAAGTCCAGTCCAGTATTTGGAATAAGAAACTCCTTGAAATCTTCCCTGCACTGGCAGGGTTTGGTCACATCAGCACCTTGCTGATGTGAGCCTGGAGAAGGGAGCTGGAGAGCAGGGCAGGAGTTTCTCGAAGTGGGCACTAAGTTAGGTAATAATGGTTTTGAGTCACTGGGTTCTGTAATTAAAAACTAATTAAAGATATCCTGATCCACCCTATTATCTTTAGAAAAGATATTCTCATTACAAATTTGTGGTCAGTTCATTAAAAAAAAAAAAAAGAAACTGTAATTTATTTTCTCAGAGACCATCACAGAACAAACCAATTAACTCAGGAAAATTTGGAATTATGATGTTCTGATAGACTACCAGCTCCTCTAAAGAGCAAGATGAAGTTAAAGGATAGAGCTGAAAGATTTTTATTTTAAACTACCACTACTAGTTGTAGCTGTACAGACACTCTTTTGGAAGGGTTTAAACATTTTTTAAAAAAGTCAAGTTAAACTAAACTGAAAAATATCACTTTATTATTATTTTTAGTATCTATTGGCAAGGCAGACCACACAGCCTTTTTGATTGATTTAACTAATTGCTTAAAAAGTAAAAATGAAAAATATTTTAGGCTGAATCAGTGCTGAGCGTGGCGTGGCTGCCTTACAGAGGGATTCATGGAGAGCAGGTACATACACGGGCTACAAACACTACAGGGCAAGTGGGGCATGGACCTGATAAACGATGGTTTATTAAGCAGTTATCAGCCAGGTGCTCACAGGAATTTCACCCAGATCTGGCACCACTCGATTCCCGCAGTGCTCGGTGTGTCCCCTTGGCACTTCCATCTGAGCTTCTCTGTGCTGCCCATCCCCTCGCCTTTCCTCACCTTTATTGGCCCTCTCACTGGAAAAGACTGGGAAGTGAGCGGAGGTAGCTCTGCAGCCCGGGTTTTGTGATCTCAACTGTAGTATTAAAACAGCAAAAGAAAGGGAAGAAAAGAGTTAAGGGCTTTGTAGCCAAAAAAATAATAGACTGCTTTTTCATCCGTACCATTAATGAGAAGGAAAAGATTGCTTGGGTTGTAACTAGTAAGGAAAGTCAGTCTGGTTTGAGTGAATTAGCTTTTCTGTATAGAATTTGGTTTTTTCCATTTTACACCACCCACACACACACACCCCCCAAAAATCACACGTAGTTCTGAAATTATAAAATCCTCTGATTTTTTTTTTCTTTTTATTGATCCTGGAAGGCCCAAAAAACTCTGCCCTCCTGGTAGTCCCATGACACATACGCTGCTGCAGGAACCCACACATTCATCACATGCAGCTTCCCAGGCGCTGGCCCCCATGTCAGCTAATCTTTACCCTGATCTGGGGGGCTCATTATAGATGCACAACTCTGGAATTTCGTCCATCAGTTCAGGATGCTGCAGTTCATTTTGTGATGAGGAGATCAAAACAATTACATGACTCCTGATAACCCTCATTGACTATCTATTGAAAAAATCAGATTCTAAATAAATTACTATTGTACTTTTAAAGCTGTCCTACTTACTGGGTGACCTAGATAATTTCCATAAATTAACCTCTTTTACCTTCCATTTCCTCTGCCATCCTGCTGTTACCTTCCCACAACTGCTCCATCACTACGTAACTCATCTGGTGGATGGAGAAGACAGTGATGCTGCACTGAGTCTTAAAGTGACATTAAGAACTTACCTGCCTAAGTGTTCATTTGCATCTTGCTCACTAGACTTGTCATATAGCTGGAGAGATAATATATTATGAGATGTGTACTGAATTAGCTGTCAATTGTAGTGAAGCTCTCCCTTAACTATGTGAGGAGAAAGCTCTTGAATGAGCCTCAATCTTGCCTTTTTTTCAGCTGAGATGTTTCATTTTAGTCACCCAACCCCAGCCAATTTTATTAAGTCTGCTGTCAGCTGTGACCCCTGCTGAGGACTGGCAGGGCTGAAATAGTTATGCTGCCTAATGTCATTTGTGGCAGCTACAGATCCCACTCCTGCTTAGGCACTGAGGGCTCTGCTCCTGCGGCAGCAACCACTGCAGTCATAATATCAGGCAAAACGGAAAGGCTCGTTGTAAAAAGCCTCACTGCATTCTCGAGCACCCTGTGCTAACTGAACCACCAAGAGAGGCTGCGTGCAGGTGGGCATGGTGTTTCATTGGAAAGGTTTGAATAGTATGTACTGCACTCTGGGAGCAGCTGGAAAGAACGGAGAAAACCTTAGTGCATCAGGGAAGCCAAGCTAGCATTGCACCACGGACCTTATCTGGGCAACAAGTTGGTGCTTGTGCCAGATGTGGAGTCAGTACTTCTCCCACACCCATGGCAGCATCACCCTAAGGTGGTGTTTCCGGTGATTAGTTTCTTTTGGGAATTTCTCTGCTGTGCTTAACAAGCAAAAAGAGCGAGTCTCATGGTCTTGCTCGGGTGCAATCCCTGCACGTGAGTAGGAAATGCTCTGCTGCTGGTACAGGGCTGTGCACTGGAACGAAAGTGCAATGTGCCTGGTATGTAGCAAATTGCCTGGGGAGAGGGAACGACACAGGTGCTCCATTCTTTCCTTTTTTAATGCATATGCACACAAGTCACCGCCTCCCTGAGTAGCCTGCCTGCTGATGTTGAACTTGGTGCACCATGTGCCTTAGCTACATGGGATGCCTCCACACCCTGCAAGGAAGAGTAATGTGAAAAGAGAGGAGGAGGTAGACCTAAAACTTAGAAAATCCAATTGTAGCTGCCTGAGATCACAGCATATTATATTCTTTACACACCAAAGAAAGTTTAAATCCTGGAAGAGTGATACTTCATCGTCAAGGTAACCAGAATAGGTTCACCAACAATTTACGTGGCTCTTAAGTCTATTTACATGCTTGTTTACTTGGCTTTTCTCTAAAAGGAAAAAAGTAGTTACCTTAGCAACTGCCTCATCACATGGTGCTGATGCTTCCTTTGCTATCAAGTATCTTCTGCAAGGATCTCACAGACCCATTTTATAGGCACATCTGCTTTACCTAGTGGAGTCTGGGGATAGTCTATGCATTAGTTTGCGGTGTGTCTGTTTTAAGGGCTAAATACTGCATCCCAGATGAGCAGTGAGATGCAACCGTACCTCTTGGCTTGAGGGGAACTGTGCAAGGACAATGCCAAGGCAGAGATGGGAGAGCAGTGCAAGCCAGGAGGCGAGAGGGATGTGTCCGAGCTGTTTCAGAAGGGAGGAGAGGCTGAGTGGCTGTTGGCCCACCATCAAGGATCATTGCTTCAGTAGCTGACTCACGCGTCCCCTGAGATCCTACCTTCCTTGGCAGAAAAAGTTTAAACAAAGAATATGAATTCTAGGATGGTGGGATGTAGATACATACTGGGGTAAGGAGTCATTAGACTCTGCATGTAAATGATAAGAGTTTGGTGCTTCTGTCCCCTAATCTGTTTCTGGAGTTTTATGCTTGATCAGTTTCTTCTCTGATCAGCAACACATGCAGGAAAGCAGGGGTAAATGAGATGCCAGTCATACATTTTCCTTCCTTGCCTTTCTTTCGGCAGAAGATTTTGACCTGAGTGAGCATACTACTGTCTGGGCAAACTCCCAGAAGTTCAAAAAATTAAGTCACAAACTCTGGGTATGTTTGTGTCTTTGTTTTAACAGTGTTTATGAGAGAGCTGCTTCATCAAATACCCTCATTTTATTTGCTACTCTTCCTCATTTTATTTTAATTTGATAACTGCATAAAGACTTCAGACTGACTGCAAGAAAATTCTTATTCTAGAAAATAATTCAATTTCCTTGAATGTTCAGGGCCAGATTTTTCAGGATAGTTGCACATTTTGAGATGAAATCCTAGCAGGATTTTCAAAAGAACCTCAGCAGATTAAAGCCTTGATTCCTTTTTAACCTGCTTAATTACTTGTAAAAATGCTGTTAAGACTCTACCTGCACTTCAACCTTCCTAAATACCTTTGAAAACTTAGCCCTTTTTTGTATCTACATTCCCTCAACTACCTTTGTCTTCCATTTCTCAATTTTTTTTCCACCCCTTCTTCCAAAATCCTGGTATGATATTCATCTCTACTCTTGCAGTGCTCTTCAGAATTTTGTAATAGAGTGACTTGCATTATTTTCATCTCTTTTAAACTTTTATTCATTATATTACTGCTCTATACTAATCAAATTTAGCTTGCACTTTCTTTGTAGCACAAACCTAACATGCTGCTGTAAGTCCAGTTACTAGAACACGGGTCTATTGCAGTACGCATATTGCAGTATTGCAATAACTCTACTAGTGAATAATAACAATAATAATTGCTTTATACAGATTTTTAGCACAGATATATTTTATCCCCTTGAATCCTCAGGGCCTAAGTCTGAGGCAGCCTAATGGCCTGACTTCTACAGCTAAAGGCTTATAGACCTGGAGTTTCCAAAACCATTTTTCAGCCTCCCTCCAGAGGGTGACAGCTATCCTTTACGTCTGGGGAAAGCCTCCCTTCCAGCCTGGCACCATCGTGATCCACCACGTCACCGTGCTTAACTGCTCCATCAATTCCTCTTGCTATTGACAGAGCTGCGGGGCTGTGGGAAGAGGAGCTCACTGCAGCAGTGCCACCGTGCAAGGGAGAAAACGGGCTGACATGCAGCATCCCCTTTGCAGATAAATATTGATTAGACAGCTGAGGGGCTGAGGATCCTCAGTAGAGAACTCAGGCAAATTTGCTGACTCCTCCATGTTTTGGGTTTAAGAGATTATTTTGCTTTGGCCTAATCTGTCCAGCAATGCTAAAATCAATATTAAACTTGGCCTGTCACTGTACCTTCCTCCTGCTGTGAACACATTCTCCAGACCACACTAGTGCTCAGAAAGTGCTCAGATTCAGTAGTACAGCTCTCACCTCAGATCTGGCACTGGCATCTGGTGTCTTTCCATATGGAAACACCCAGAGAGGGGCGGGGGGGGAGTGCCTCCCATCCTCCTTGTCATGTTCTTCATCCAAGGCAACTCATTCATCGAAGCAGAGAGCAGCCTAATCTCAGCACAGACTGAAATATTTTGGAAATGATTCCTGCAAAATAAAACAGCCACCAGCACTGCATGCAAAAGTAAAACACTGGAGACAGCAGCATTTTCTTTTCCTGAAATCATGTAGCAGGTTCTCTCCTGTTTCATGCTGCCTCCAAAATGGGAGTGGGTGTATTTACTTATTTACATGCTAATGGCAACCAATAATAAATACCGTATCCCTCCCAAAAACTTGAAAGGCTTAGCCAGCTATTTAAAAACTTACTCCTGCTTTTTGGATGGCAGAGAGGTGAAGCGAGTAGACCCAAAGCAGGTCTACAGATCTGCTCCTGTGCCCAAACCTCTCAGCTGCCAAGCCCCACAGCACCACTCACTTCCTTTTTCACTCTTTCTAACATCTTACTATAAAAAGGGTTTTCCCTGAGCTGTGTCCCACTCACTCAGCAATGCGTGGCACTTTTTAGGGTATCCTTCAGGAACACTTGGCTGATCTCCAGCTGCTCGGTTGCTTTTGTTGCTTTGTTCGCACTTTCTCTTCTCTGAGTCATTTTTTCTTTGAAGTTTCTAAAACTGATGAGCAAAATATAGCCACTTTGCCAGATTTTTCCCTTTGTAAGGTGTAGCTGGCAATTTGGCATGAAACAACCCAGCAAGCTGCATATTGGCTGGTGGGACAAGTGCGGTTCAGCCTGCAGAGCCTCTTCATGGCTGAGTTTGGTGCCCTAGCTCCCTGCTGCAGCACCGCCGCTCTGACTGCCTGGAGCTGCCTGGGTGCTGGGAGGCGCAGGGGTCCTGCAGGCGGTGTCAGATGTGGCCTGGGCTCTGCTTTGGAGAGACGCTTTGCTGCACGTTTCTTTTGGAGGCAGACTTGCCATGGGAAAGTTGCTTTTGTGCCTCAGTTTTCCCTATTTTAATAGTCTTCTCTGAGAGCCTTTCCCCTCTTTATGATCATGCTCCAGGGAAGAGACTATTTCTTATGCAATTTTTCAAATTAATGTCATGGGCCTATTTATACTGTGCAACAGAAAATGCACCTCCCACTGGAGATACACACAATTGTATAACCTATCTGCATTACAAAGGTTTGAAACCTTTTGCCTTTGCTGTAGGGCTCCTTTTGGTTATGGGCCATGCACAGACTATGCTGTTCTACACCTTGCTCTGCTGCACCCTGAAACCGGCCCCATGGGTGACAGCAGCCACAAGGCTCTCCCACCTTTGTGCAGGCAGGCACTATGGTTGAGAAAAAACCTTGTTCTGCAGTTAGTGCACAATAGGTTCCCTCTTCCCTGCCACCTTAAGGCAGCCATAACATTTGCGAAGTGTCCTGTCTCCCCATCCTATCATTGCTGCATCAGTCTTTGCTGTGGTTACAGAGCCAAAGGGTCATGTCCCTGCAAGCTGCCTCTCACCCAAAATGGGGTGATACAACATAACACAGACCATTGCTCATGTACTGTCCTTCAGCCATGGCCTTCTATATAACCTTGTGATGATCTCAAGCCAATCAGTAACCGCAAAACCTCTCTCTCTCAGACATACATTTCCTTATATGTTTTCCTTTCACTGAGGCTATAAAGAAAGTACAGGCATGGCTACTTATGTCTAGAAAAAGCTGAAAAGTCATTGTCGTCTGTCTAGTGTTGTGGAGGACTCTGGAGATCAATTCTGTGCTTCCCTGGTACCAAGACCAGGCCCTAGTTGTACACCTAGTCTGAGATAACGGCTGTGCGACTAACTCCCTTTACAAGTCACCTTGATCTCATCACCCCTTGGTTCTTTCTGGCCAAACAGTGTGGCAGAGGAGTGATCTGTGCTTCAGGAGACCCAGTTTCTGTTGCCAGCTGTTTCAATGCCCTGCATGACCTTCGCCAAGACATTTGACTTGGCTCTGTCTGTTTCCCCATCTGTAAGGGGCTATGAACATTTGCAGAGCACTTTGGATTGTTATTAATTCTTCATAGAGTATCTGAAATGTGGTGAACACTTTAAGATGCTATAAAAGTACAAAGTATTATTATTAAACTCAGGAGGAGGAAGTAGCTGGCCCACAAGGTGCTTCCTTCATCAGTCCTTCAGAGGGAGGTCCTTATCTTTATGACCTAAACACAGAATTTTTATTCTGCTTTTGTAGAGGGTTAATGGGTGTATTTTAAGTAAAACTCTTCTGACCCAAGCTGGAGGAGCACCATCAAAATGAATGAAGCTGATGACATCTTAAATTTTTCTTATGCATCTCAGTCTAAACCAGAAAGCAGAATTGCTTTGCACACAGTGCAATGGTTTCTAACCTGCAGCGAAGTCTCTGCTGAAGTCACTTGCAATCGGCCCTTTCCTCTTACCCTCCAATAAACAGTAGACACAGGGCGACTATAATGGCTTGACAATAGTTGCACACCCTGGGGTTTTGCTGCTCTCATGAAAAAAAAAAAAAAAGAATGTCATGGATAAATAAATGTTGACAGTGACCATACCAAACAATTCAAGAAAAAATTGCAGTTTTATATGTATTCCTGCTCCCTTTGTCAATACTTTAAAGATGGTTCTTATTTCAGAGCAGGTATTGATTGTGTATAGGTTAGGCCCCCGGTTCCATTTGTCATTTCTGATATTATAGCGTGTTATCGTTTAAAGCTGTAATGGGAGAGGTGGCTGAGCTTAAAGCAAGCTGGTTGTCTGAAGCTTTGATAAATGGCTAGATGGTCTTCGTTTCTGCAGCAGTGAGCAGTTGGCTGCTATTTGCTTTACCTTTTATCCAAGAATAACTGTGTGATGGGTTCTGGAAGTGAACAGTATCATTTTGTCAGATGTGGTTCAGAACTAGCCGGGTGGTCCTAGCAAAGCAGCTGAGGGATTTTTAACACCCGACAGGATGTGAGCAAAGGCCCTGTATAAAACTGAAACAATTCTGGCTCCACATGGCTGCTTTGGTCAAAAAGTTTTCAGAGTGTTTTTTAAGGTGAGAGGACAGGAAATGCTGGGGGGGTGGGGGTGGGGGTTGGGTGGGGAGGGATGGCGGTTTTAAAAGCAGTTCTATTCATATGGAAGGATCTTATGAGAAAGATCAGAAGACAATAGGTGGATTAGATTTCTTTGATGAACTAACAAACTTGCAAATTTTCTGCAGATCTAAATAAAAGGTCTGCTTCTCAGATGCAGTGAACAGCCCCACCCCAGCCTCTGAAAATCAGGCCAGTACAATGCCTGGGAGTCCACAGGATTGCAGAGAGAGGGAGGTAGCAACGCTCTCTTTGCATTCTTTCCCTCTGCATCACTTACATTTCTCAAGGTTTTGGTATTGCTTTCATGAAATCACATCTGTTTGTCAAACTCAAAATGCAATCTCTGTTCCACTTCATTTGAATCACAAGGAGTCTGGAAATGGTAAGTGGTCCTTTTCCCAGTAACAGACACATGTAATGTCTTGGCTTTGCAGAACCTCTTTTATTGAATTTTGGGTTCACAAAACTAAGGTGACACCTGTGGATGTTTCATGTCCTGATTCCTTTGAGTCAGGCAAGTTCGATTTATAATTTGAGTTTAGCATAATGCAATACCAAGGTCTACCTCCAACTGAGTTGAAGCGAATGTTTATAAGAAAATGTACATAGGGGAATCAGTAATACACTGAAATTATATCTCACTGGTTTGACAACTCAGCTGTAAACCATTCCATACTCATTTACAGCACACTTATATGAGGGGAGTCTTCAGTGCAGCTTTGGAGCGTGCTGCATCGCTTCTGAATCAGCAGCAAGGTGTCTTAACAGGTTGGCTCTTGAGCCTTCAGGTACCTACCCTTCATTAACTTGATAATCTATGAGTGAGAGTTCAAACTACTTGCTGTTCCTGCCTCCAGTAGATTGAAATGGTAGCTCTTAATCCTATCACTAAATTGCCCAGACAAGTAGCAGCAGATTGATTCTACCAGTTCTTTTGCAGAAATGACAAAAGGCTGCTCAACAACCAATATAGCTCAGACTTCGGTGCAGCTCACAGCATGATGGAAGGGGAGCTCCGCTTTTGTATCTGTAGGAGGACAGAAGTTACCTTTCCTGGCATGGAAATAGAAACAAACAAAAAGGTTAGAAGTCAATTCTGCAATTCTTAGTCCTAAAGGTTACACTAAGGTTCACCAAGTCCTTGGTTTTTGTGAGATACCTGTGATAAACTGTATATACTGCAGGAAAAGCTGATGGCACACAAACATGCATTTGTAGGACTGACCAGATAAAAAGGATAGCAAACAAATAGAAAAGAAACCAATGAGATGTCAAACCTATGCAGAAAATGCTGGGTCTCTGTAAAGTACAAACCACACTGAACGTCCCCCATCCCTCACGTGCCTCATGATTCAAACCAAATCCTGGCTTCTGTGGCTGTTTGAGAAGGTTTAGTCAACTCTTGCACCTCTCTTTGATTGGGTCTCTTTGCTGTTCCTGGATTTGCCCAGAGCTGCAGATGTTAAAGTATTGCAAGAGGGGTACTGTAGAACTGACTGTACAACTGTGCAACACAGCCCAACACAGATACGTCATGCTCATAATCTATCAGCATAACATCATCTCAGGAGGCCTGGCTACCCATTTTCTAGCCCAGACTGAGGATCAGACAATAGGCAGTTATAGTGTTTTGGGTAACACCTCACATCTTCTGTTGGTTTGTGTGTGCATTAAAGATCACTTTGCACTCTTCTCAAAAACAGACTGGTTGTGTCCCTGGCCAAAACATCCCTGTTCACAAAGCTGTGCCTCTCTGGGCCCCAAAGATGACTGAATTTCAATGAGGCTTTATTCTTCAAAATGAAAGGTGCTGTCTAACTGTAAAATATTGTTCTATTAAATTCAGCCCATGGCAGATCCACTACTGAGGGCTATTGAGGCAAATAAGAGCAGGGTGATGGCAGTGTGTGGTCATAAAGTTGCAGTATTCAAAAATGTAGAAAAAGCAGGTTGTCAGATTTCAATAAAGCAGTGGAAATGAATAGATACATCTCAGAGCTGGTTGCTTCCTAGTGGGATGGAATTTGAATAATAATATCACACTTGAACCAACATCGGGCTGGATTAATGGCTAGCACAGGCAGAGCACTAGTATGGTGAAGCTGCAGCAACAGCAGCACCACTGTAGGTGTTACTAATGATACAGAGCAACGCTTCTGCTTGTTTGCACACAGAATGAAAAAAATAGGGGAGGAGGAATCTGGGAATTATTGCTTTAAGCTGCAATTTTCAACAAAGAAATCTTGCCATTCCAAACTGTCTAGACCTTTAAAAATAAAAGATGTGCAGTATTTACAATGCTCTTCAGTATTCATGAGGCTTTGCTGCTTGTTGTAAGGCGAGATGAAAACAATACTCAGTAGATTTTCATAAGTGACATGCAACTGTAAGATTGATAGATGATGTGGATTTAATGTATGTGGAGTTCAGCACCAACATAAAAGCTGTGATGTACCCAAACACTGGGTTTATTAAATCCCTGTTTCCTTAAATGATCATCCAAAGCCTCTCACCACTTTCTTCTACCAGAAAATAAAGGAAAGAAGGTAGGAAAAAAGAGAGGAGGGAGGGGGAAAAAACCCAACCAAGGGATTCCCCTTAGTTTTGGTAGAGAATTACAATATCAGAACTGAAGGAGACAAATATTTAGACACTCTCTCTGCATAGAGATTAATGTGAGAGTCAGAAATACATGGAATCCACTTAAATTGATGTGATTTAGTTATGAATGGTTAAACATAAGTATTCTCTGTCAAATGCCAAAACCCATTGTATTAACTCTTTCCTCTCTCCAACCTTCCTCTATAGCCTCCTAAATCTACCAAATTTTTCTTAGAGCCCAGGGATCCTTTTCCCCACCACTCTGTGCCACGGGGCCAGAATTCAGTGCAAAATCCCTCAGTCTGCTCCAGGAGAGGACTTGATGAGTACAGCAGGTGGGCGCACGGCAGCTCCTGCCTCCTGCCCCCTGGGCTAGACCTGCTCAAAGTGGGAGAGCTGCACTGGGGGAGCAAGGGCACAGCAAACCACCCCCGAAACATCAGCTGGGGGAACTGGGGCTGGAGTTGCTGACTCGCTCCAAGCCAGCCCTCATGATGCACACCCTCTGGTCTCATTGGGACCTGTAAGTCAGCTGCCATAACCTTTGTGCTCATGAGTCATTTCCCATGCACCTTTGCTAATTTGAAACAGCATTTCACCCTTAGTCTGACATCAAGTGAATTATTTTCTCTTTCATTCCAACTTCACCCATCAGGCTGCATTCTTACATATTAGGATTGACTTACGCGGCGTCCCAGATCTTCTTGGAAATGATTTCTGAGTTGCTTAATTTCCATTGTCTCTAGGGGTGCAACACACACACACTCCTTGATAACAGCCGTGAGTAACATTTTCTGCCGTGCATTTACAGCACTTTTTAGCAAAGGTGTATTTGCTTCTTAGTGGAACATTTCACTTCATTTCAGGGTCATTTCCTGTGACAGCTAAATGTCTGTCTTCTTTATCACCTCAAGATTTAGCGAAATGATATAATTAGTATAGTTGTGCTCCTTAACCCAGCCAGCTGCGCTGGAAATCAGGCCATTTTAGCTCAGTTGAAAGGAGCAAATAGTATGCAAACTGCAATCAGGCTTTTTGCTTTGGACCAAATTTGGCTTTTTTAGAAACTAGTAATACTATCATTGTGTTTATCCCTTAGTGTGAACCATTTACTCTGGCATGGTTAGTAAGCAATCATTTTGATACTGGTTTCCCGTAGTGCCCAGTGGTATTAAAAGGCGGGCTGTTCGTGCTGTGTTGGGGGAGAAGTGACCAGGAAACCTGGCCTACGGCAGAGGCTAAAGCTGGGTACACCTGAATTCAGTTCCTATCAGCTCTTCTGCCAGTACTTCTGAACCAGTTATTTTTCAAGTACTCTTCTGTTTCCAAACAAACATTTAAATTGCAGTTCTTCTCTGCCCTACTTCTTCACTTCCTTAAAAAAAGAAAAAGGCTAATTTTCCTAAGGATAAGTTTGACAATTTTTTTCATTTCAGCAATATTTTCAACTAATAAAGCTTTCTCATGAGCTACTGGCATTTTTTTTTGTAATACAGAGGAAGAACTTAAATGAAAAATTGAGGGATAGGGGACAGAAATGGAAGGGAAGGAAGTCAATGCATATCCTCTTGAATTTATAAACAAGTTAAAAGAAGTGACTGTGTTCTCTCCCCTTTAGTTGCTGGTAAATATCAGAGGAAATTGTTTGTAGTAGGAATGTTTATTGGAAAAATAAACTTCAGGAAATACTTACAGAAAACAAATGGCAGATCCAATCAATCCAATATGACAACACATTTGCTTTAGAAATTTGAAACTGGGGTATATATTTATGCAATCAAGAGCAAAGAAACTTCTGTGTACCTTGTCCAAGCAAACCTGCATCAAAATGCTCATGACAGAGTGATATATCAAGAATCATTTGCAGAAAATATTTTAGGTTATGAATAATAGGCTGAAGGAAACTTGTAAGTAAGGAGCTGAAAATCATCAAATAATTCTTACAGTGTACTTCTGGTTTTGCTGCCTGTGCAAGAGTGCTTATGCTTTGTAAAGTCCTTAGATTTTCTACACAGATTAGACTGCATATGCACATTAAAATACTCATAATCACCTGAAGACAGTAGAAAAGGAGCAGAGAATATGGATAGCTAGGACCCAGCAAAGAGAACAGGGAAGAATGGGAAATAATATATGCAAATAAATAAAAGGATTGTATTGCTGTTGTTGTGGATTCTGAAATATGCCTGGTTGTGCCTTCTCAGCTGTTTCATGGAATTGTTCCCTCTGGTAGAAGGTGCTTTCCTTTACCTATGAAAACCTGCTTAGTGTTGCTTGTCCTCTTGTTTTGTTTTTATAATTGAGGTTTTCCATGTGTGAAATCCCAGTATTTTCTTTAAACCATGAGGATTAAACACTTGACAAATCGGAAAGATTCAGGAAGGGCACAAAACTTGGAAAAACCAGGAGTTCATTCACCCCTGCTTTCAGCTAACATAAGCCCATGAACTTGTCAAATCTGTGCCTTTCTTTTTAAAGAATTAGGCACAGTGGGAAAGCATTAACATGCATATCTAGGCTTTCCTCTCTCTGCTTCTATTCACATATTCTTTCCTTTACCCCTCTTTTCTCTCTCCTCACCTGTTTATCATGATCTTTCTTCTTGTTTAGTTGCTCCTTTTTTAAACAGCTAAGTCACCCCCCTCTCAGGCCGTTTGCATTTTTGCACCATGCTCATCTGCACACTTTCAGGTGGGTTTTTAAGGCGCCTGTGTCCCTCGGCTCAGGCTTACTCAGAAAGTCACCCCATTTGTGTATTCCTTTGTTCCACTTACAGACACAGAATGGGTGCCTTCCGCAACTGCTTCACGTGTATTTCTTTATCAGCCTGCCAGTTTTCCTTGTGCACAAAGACGGCACTGCCCAGTACTATTACAGATGGTGCTATCAGTTCACTCACCCAAATAGGTCTTAACCTGTCCTTGAATTTCACCACCATTTATTCAGGCTCCTGGAAGCTGATATTTGGGGGTTTCTCCCGTTCCTTGCCCAATGTGAAATGTATCACAGAAGTGCCCTGTTCCAGTTTTGAAAGGTAAAGGTGATACCTATACGTTTGAGAAGTCAAAAATAAAAGTGCTGCTGCTGTGTTTGCAGATGGTAGGTCAGGGATCTCTGTAGCTGCTAGACTTCATGTGAGCGTGTACGAGCGGCACCTGAGATTAAGCAATGATTTCTTCTTCCCAGCCTGTGATTCAGGGGATTTCAGTTTTCTTCTCATCTCTACCATAAAACTGGAAACAGTAGACGGACAGACTTCCCTATCAGTTCCAATACCCTTCTGTCACAGGCATATCATGATACGCAAACGTGTGTCTCTTTCATAAAGTCATCAAGATTTCCACGTGGCCCCTGAACAAGGCACTGTGTTTCTCGGTGCCTCAGCCCTCAGAAAGGCAGAGATGATAGCCCTTTCTTTGTTTTGCTTCTGAAGGTTGGCATCTCCACATAATACAGCCGGTGCCTAAAACAAGGCTCTCACCTTGCCTCAGCATTTGGCCCTAACAATAATAAGATGAAATTAAAACCAGGCACAAAAAAGAAGAAAGCTAGGTGCTAAATAACGAGGAGGTTTGGACCAGTGCTTATTGGGTTTTCTTTCCAGTGCAGGGCTGTGGCAAGTGCACATCCAAGTGCTTTTCCCAGGGAGGTAACCGATCATGGATGTGGCTTGAACTTTTATTTGTGATTTTCATGAGCCTTCCAGAGCAGTGCATTCCCTACACTGAGGTGACTACTTTGAGTTCGCTTTTTTAATTAAGGTTCTGTATTGTAACTAGTCAATGTACATTATTGGGAGAATGAATGTCAATGCCAGTGCTTTTTCTTTCTCTCCTTTATCTTTGTCAATGATTCAAAGACATGATTTATGGTTAGTCTCCGTCTTTCAGGATCATCCATCAAGCACTGGTTTCACTACAGGGCTCGAAGTTGTAAATCATGCAGAAAGGCTGTCACTCATCTCATTTAACCCTTTAAACACCGGGATGGAAGAGGAGGGCTGTTCTTTTCAGAGCTGAAAGAAATAGCAATAAAATGGCCATAAAATCGATGAAGTTAGACTAATCTATATAATTAATTGTTCCTTGTAATGCAATAATTATTATGAGGGACAATTAAAAAAACGGGGCATGACTCCACCCTCCAAGTTCATTCTGAGAACCTGGAGGACTTCAGGGCTCCATAAAATATGTCACTTTTTTGTTTTCTCTTTTGAGCTCCTTTCAGATTTTTTAATGTCCATTACAGACATGAAGAGCTGAGCTTCACTTTAGAATCAATCACAGGCTACTTCTGATCATGACCTTGCAGTGACTAAAGGAGGAGTGCAAAAGCCCATTAGCAGCTGCTATTTTCAGCTCTGTAAATTAACAGTTATTTTTCTTCTCTCTCCTTTTCCCCGCTGTACCCCTCCCTTTCTTTCTTTCCTTCTTTTTTTTTTTTCCCCTGTTTTTTCCTTTTTTTGGACAGGAAGACAGCAAAAAATGAAATGTGTAAGTGGCATGGGAGCTTCCACAGTTAGCCTTGTCTCACAGGCTTGAGGACTGGTGACAGCTTTGGCCAAGTGGCTGATTGCTTCTCCCTGTCCTCCCCTGCCAGCCCGGACCGCGGCTCCCGGGTCACATTAAGCACTAACTTTTCAGACAATGCCTCCACCTGCTCCGAGTGCAAAGCCAGGGAGACTGGCATTATATAATGAGGTGTCTTTCTTTTTTATCTTGCTATTTTATTTATTTATTTTTGGTTCAAAGTGTCAGAACTTGGTAATGGAGGGTTATTAATGAAAAATATATGTTTGGGGTCTATTTGTTTTGATTCTGCAGTGACGTGATGGCAATTTTATCCCTGAATTATGTATGGCTCTGTTTTGCCTAGGCAAGCTGATACAAACAACAGACATAGTTAGAAAAAGATATATCAGTAAATAAACTGAAAGGTTGTAAAATATGAATGTTTATAATCCAGACCGTGCCGCTTCTCTTCTTTTTTACATGAACTCTACTTGAGATGGTATTTAGGAGCTTGGGACTTCTTCTGTTCCAGCAATCTCTGCAGCTTGTCACGAAAACAAATGACACCAGAGGGAACCTTGTCTTACACTGTATTCTTTTGCATGAACCTCAGTCTTCTTAAGGTGCTCATAATTTAAATTTAGAACTTGATTTATTGGAAGATAAGATCCTACCCTTCTTCCTTTACAGACCCACGCTGCTTTTAACCCAGGCTCCTTTCCTTTTCCGTATCAGTATTTAGCATCTGCTCACCTAACTCCAGGTGAACAAAAAATGCACAGCATCAGGTGATAGTGTGCATTCAGGACGATGGATCCTGTTTTATTGTGCTGAAGGCAGACAGTGTCCTGCTGGTGGGACGTAACAAGTTGCAGCCTTCCCGGTTCCTTGTGCTAGCCCTCTGTGTACACAGCTAATTCCTGCTATAAAGAATAACACCTGCCACTGCTTTGTGAGTCTTGTCAACGATCTGAATTTGTAAACAGGTCTTTTTCTGCATCTTACAGAGTGTTCGGGTTGTGAACTGGAAGTTACTTTGGCGGGAACAAAGGATAAGATGTTTAATCGTCTGATGGTATTAAGAGAAACTTTTAATCCTCCATCTAGAAGATAGATTCTGTTTTTTTAAAATATCATCCATTGTAAGCATCATGATAAATTAGCACTTGTTTTATTCTGGACTAAAGTCTCATCCCACAGGGATCTCCAAGAATTTCTGCTGCTAAAATATAGCATAGAGGAAATTATAATTTTAGCATCTCTCTGCAGTCTTAATTAAGACTGTTCTTCTGATATAAAGCTGTGGTGTCTAATTACCAGAAAGCTGTCAGAAAGTAACTTTCAAAAAACCTGTGTCAAGAAAGAGTTGGGAAGACTAGAAATATTTATGCAATTACAAATTTATGGTGCTAGTAGATTTTTTTAAAGTTTATTACTTTATTATTACTATATTTTATACATATAAATAAATATATATAGTATATATATATTACTATATTATAATTACTATATTATTACTATTATTACTACTAATTCCTATTTCAATATCCCACCTCACAAGAAAAAATCTAGTTCCAGCTCCTCTCCACCAGACAGTTGCTTTTTGTCCAGACAACATTTGGTAGGTTTGTTTGAACAAATAAGGGAATGTTTCCTACCATTTTTTATCTTGCACATACACAAGGTACTTGAAGTTTGCAATTTCAGTGTATTCCACATCTCAAAGCCAAATTCTGGCACAAATGTCCATCCATTTTTACCTTCAAAAGCACACAGAAACTCTGCTGTGCAAAACTATTAGTTAAACTGCAGCAGAGTCAGGAATCTGCTTTGCGACACAGTCCTAGTTCCTGGTTTCTTCCTACTGAGTGTGTGCCATTGCCTCAAAAAGACTCATATTTAAGACAAAATCTGCTCTTTTGTTTGCCAAGAAGTCAGCAGAGCCTGTGCTTGCTCATTACAGGTCAGACTTTAAAAGCTGCTGAACCTCAGCTGGGCTTTGATGACCATCTCCCTAGTCATGAGACCGTCATGAGCTGAGGTTTTTGATTTTGTTACCAGCATATTTGTAGCTCTACCTGCTGAAAGTCCCTTTCCTGAGATTTGCATAAGGTTAAAAAAAAGGAGAGGTAATATGATGAATGCTGACAGGTACATTTGCTACAATTGATTAAACACTTTTGCCATCCCTACGATTTTCTTTCACCCGCCTTGTGTCTTGCCAGAAGGAGGTGTGAGTGACTTTGTCATTGACATTAAACAGTTGTATATACTTCTAGCTGCAAAATGCTATCCCCAGAGTTTGTTTACTCGATCTGTATTTCCAATCAGTGCAGAAGGTTTACTAAAGCAGTTCATTACTGATTTATTTATGATGTATTTAGATAGCAAATATGGTTCTGTCAGCAGTTGCTGGCTAAACAGTGTTGACAGACATTAATAGCATATGGTATAGGAATGGAATTATGATCTTTAAGAGTCTTTGTGTCTCAACATACATTTACAGTTTGCATTTTTCCTAGGTAGAGAGACAGAGAACTTCCAAACAAGAAAACTGTGTTTCTTTTTCTTTTTGTAACCTTTGGGGTTTGTTGGTGGTGACATTAAAATCTTCCGTGCCTGTTTAGCTGTTCAATTTAATGGAAGACAAATTCTCCCAAAGGTTTAATTTACTCTCACAAACTGAAATCACTGCATTCTCACCATGGGAAATGGCCTTAATTTTCCCAGCCTTCAGTATACATCAAGCATATAATTCATTTCTCCCCTCTCAATACTTCCCTCATTAGAAAACAAAGTTTTTGATATTTAAATGTTACATAGTTTAAGTTGGGAAACAAATCTTCTCAGCCCTGTAAAGTGCATTTGCAGACATGATTGCTTCTCTCTGACAGCAATAGATTTATACAGGGTGGAACAGAAAAACACTTGAATTTTTGACCTTTAATTGTCTGCTTCCTCTAACACCAGCATTTTTACCAGTGTCAAGGAGAAAAAGCAAAAAATGTGGCCGCTCATAGAGGAAGGAAGAACAGGTAGTGGTGAAACCACTTTGTGGCAGTTGATACTGGTTGGGGAAACTGTGTTGTGCTGGGGAAGGGCTAGGGAGGAAGATGAGTTTCATATGAGAGGTTGCCTCTCAATCACATGAGGACAAACAAATTGTGAAATAATACGAGAAATCATCTCATCCTTCTTTTTAGGTTAATGGTAATGGAGGAGGTGAAGTGGAAATACACTGTTTAATTTCCAAAGTAACGGGCAAAATTTTGTTTTCCATAACATGGAATTAATAAAAAACATAAAAAATTCTTTGCTGGGATTAGATTGCATTTCCATAGGATTGACTGGCCCCAGAACTGTGCTTCAGAGCCCCTGCTAATACCCAAAGTTATCAGATAAAAGAAAAGGAAGAAGGGATCCTTTGAAGAAGTGCTCAAGCGTCCCGGTGTCAGCCGGGATGGAGTTAATTATCTTCTTAGGAACTAGTACGGTGCTGTGTTTTGACTTTGATGTGAGACTTCTCAGTTCCTCAGGCCTTGTTAGTGAAAAGGCTGGAGGGCCACAAGGAGCTGGGAGGGGACACAGCCGGGGCAGCTGACCCCAACTAGCCAAAGCAACATCCCGTGCCATGGGACGTCTCCTGCCTGATTGCTTGGGGACTGACCGGGCATCAGTCGGCGGGTGGTGGGCAGTTGCATTGTGCACCACATGTTCCTTTCCCTCTGGATTTTGTTCTTTCCCTTCCCCTTTTTGTTATAACTACTATTGTCATCGTTGGTATTATTGTTCTTTCATTTTTATTCTATTTCAATTATTAAATTGTTCTTGTCTTAACTCTAGAGTTTTGTATTCCTTTCCAGCTCTCCTCCCCATCCCTCTGGGTGAGGGGGGAGTGAGCGAGTGGCTGCGTGGGGCTTAATTACCAGTCGGGGTTAAACCACGACATCAGGTTGTACAGAACGGCACCAGTGAGTGTAAGGTGTGCTATTTGCCGGGAGCGTGAGGGCTTTAGAGTAACAGCTACACAATATTTTTTTTTTTTTTAATTACTGCTATTTTGATACCTTGTTAGAGAGTTTAGGATGTAGAAACTTCCTACTTCCATGCTATTGGCAGCAAAAAAATGAATATAAACATATATATGTATACACTCATCAGACAGAAACGACACTAGCAAAAAGAAAAGGTTCTTTATAGAGGGCGCCAAGAAAAATAAAACATTGAGCCAATTCTTCCTCTACCTAAATCCATTTGCTTCAAAAGAATTACCAGTAAGAAATTTAGCCTGTTGTACATGGAAAAATTTATATGCCATTAACATCTGAGAAATTATTAGAAATGAAACCCACGTTTCAGCAAAGTACGCTGCAGGTTAGAGTCAAGCTTATCTCATGGATGTGTGGAGCTTGATAGACCCCAAGAACTGGTTGCAATAAGCTGGCCCCATAGGTGACCACTTTGAGAAGCTGCCTTTGTGCATCTTACAGGTTTGCTCCCCCTGCAATATCATAGCTCTGCTGGGCAGCGGCCACAGTGGCATCTGACAGCACGTGGCTGCAGAGAGCTCTGGCACATGCCAGCTGGGGCCTCCTGAGCAGGACCCCTGGAGGACTTTTCTGTTTGAGCAAATGCTTTGGAGAAGGGCTGCTGCTGTTGAGCACTGCTGCCTTGTCTAGGAGCATTAATGCTGCCACCGGGTTATGCTTATGGACCAAAGACATTAGGGGGTAAGTGAGTTGCCAAGAGATCTAGCTTGTTTAAACTAAACTTCTCTGAGGCAGCAGCAAAGGTATCCAGTTTTGCTGGTTCTTCTCCCAGTGAGTGTTTAAAGACTTGTTTGTAAGGGGCAGAGTATTAAAACATAGTGAATTCTTAAATAATGAGTTAAAAGCAGTTTCAGTCTTTCTGAAACTTCTGATTTTAAACATGTTTTTCTCTCTTTTTCTGCACAACAGATTTCCAATCAGTATAAGGGAACCATCTGCACAGAAGGAGCAATGAACTGGCAGTACCATACATGTTGAAAAATTCAAAAATCCAAATACAAGCTAGTCAAATTCCAGCTGTGCATTGGTGGATACATACAGTAATTTGCTCATGTAGACAAGGCAAATTAATAGTTTTTCAAGACAGACTTTGTGCTGGTACTAGATAGATCTGTGCTGTGCTTTGCCTTCATTTACATTTCAGCATAGATTGATAAACACATTAATTTATTTTTTTTTATTATTTTTTAGGTGTTATTCCTGGTAGAAAGGGAATTATCCAGAAATGCTTTAAAAGGGAAGCGTTGTTTGGATTTCAACCTAGTGGATAAACTGAAAGTGTTTAGACAGTCTGTAATGAAGTGTTGTTAGCCTCTGGTCTGTAATAAATGCTTCAATTTTATAGCTCCAAATCAACTTTACCCATAAAATCTCAAAGGACTTTCTCTACTTAGCAAATCAGCCAGGACTTAGTGTCCGTAGCCAGTGTATCCTCATGTATTCTCAAAAAAAGCTGTGCAGACCTAAGCTTATTCAACTCCCACTGATATAAAAAAATTTTTGGAAGTTTTACTTTCACATTATCAGTAGCTAGCCCAAAATCTGTGTTAGATAAGGTGCACAAGATCTTTTGTCATGAATAATAGGATTATTGATAGCAAAAGGGTTTTACTGGTATGAAGTCCAATCCTCAATAAAATTATTTGGTTGGTTTCTGTTCAAGAACTAGTCAAGTTAATTGTGAGTCGTTCCTTTTATTAAAAAGTCCTTATTCCACATGTCTTCATTTTTACCATAATTGTACACTTACCACTCTTTATTTCTATATGATCTCAGTCATTGTTTCAGGGGTCTAAATCGAAATATATGTGCAGATCCTGTAACACACTCTCACAGAATAAATGCTGTTTGAACATAGTTAATGTAAATGTGAAAAAATCCCTTGTAATGCTTCACTTTCTAAATGCTCTCTGCATCTATTTCCAATGCAACTTTAAGAAAGTAGACTGGGTTTTCTTACCAATTCTTTCTGAATGCCCTGATAGTAATCCTGCTCTGTTCATCCTCCTGATTCCCAGCAGAATTTTGAGGAAAAACATTATACATGGATTCATCTTTGTCATAGAAGTTAAAGCACTGTTCACGTTTAAGGAAACCCCCTTGGACTGATCTCTGCTCTGCACTTGTTTCATTTGATTTATCTTCTGTTGTTCGTAGTTTCACTGATCACTTTCTTATTACTTTTACACTTCCATCCATTTCAGTTTTGTGCTCCTTTTCAAGCGGTTTCTTACACTGTCCCTGCGACCTGCTCCCACCTGATGAATTGTCTGCTCAGACTGTTGATCTTGACCTGGCATGGTCTCTTCCACAGAAAATAAATGATGCCACGCACACATATAATGATACCTTAATAAACATCACAGGTACATTTGCTCCTCTGCAGAAGTGCAGAGCTCTAAAGGTGGTGTCCCAGTTGCATACTGGTGCCTGGGAGACAGTGAAATGGCAGAGGTAGGAATTAGAACAAAAACGGAGATGTTTTGCTCTTGTTGTGTATTTAACCACAACTGAAAATTCCCTGGACCTTTTTTCCAAGCTCTTGTCTGCACTTAGACTTGTGATTACTAGAAACAGCAATAAATATATTTTAATTCTGTAAATATTTTAAATAGGGGGTTCTTAATGGCTTGTTTTGTATTTGGTCTTGCCTGTAGCAGCAATTCATTTTTCAGAAAGTCAGCATTTGGTAGAGGTCAGATGCCCTCTGTTGCTTTTCCTTCCAAGTTGAGGTGAGGCCCTGGAAAAAACACAGGGAAGTTTATGAAGGTTTTTTTATTGTTTTACAGAGTTGGATAGTAGAGATGGTTAACCCACTCTTTCAGCTCCTTCGGGATTTTAGAGTCTGGATTTCAGATCCACTAGACTGCTTTGTGTATTCTTGAAGGCCTTAAATCCAGTTATGATGGATAAAATATATAGCTTTTTTTGTACCCAGTGAGGTCCCTCACTTCAGCAGTGGTTACATCATGGTACCTGTGCTGAAGAAGTCATTTCTGTCAGTAAGTGACCTTTCTGATTATTGGATTTTTTTTACCATAACTCATAGTTGTTATTTCTTGCTGAGATTCAAGAAAAGCTGTTCCTGTGCAGCTGCAGCCTCCTGTTGTTGCTCCCTGTTTTTTTATGCTTTGTCCCATGTGATAAATTTCAGTTATCACTTAAGACAGAGCAGGAATGCAACACGGAGACTGTAGTGATTATGATCTGTAAATGATCTGTGTACTGGCCCTGGATCTAAGCCCTTCTTGGATCATTTGAGACACAATTTAAAAGAACACAGCTTAAATTTTGTGCTTCAATCATTTTTCTTTTTTTTTTCTTTGAAATTTCTGTTATTTTAATAATCTTGATAGATACTTGGAAACTGTATTTATTTTCCATATCAGTTGGAAGCTTTCCTTTTGACATGGATTGATTTGTTTTGCACATGTTTCTTGCAGAATGGAACCAACAGTACTAATTTTACTACTGATAATTATTAGTATTCTTACTATTAATAGGCCTTCATATCTGCAAGGGAACAGCAAAGCAACATCCCAGATTGTGTGGAAAGAGAAAGGAAAGCACTGGAGAGTATCAAAACTGCGAGCTTTTTGGGCCAGGAAGAATTTTGTTCCATGTTGGTAAAAGATTTTGTAGGGCAGTATTGGTGTTGGGGGCAGTACATAAATAAAATTACAATGGTAACAATAAAGATGCAGTGTGTTTGCATGATCTATTAAGAGAGTGATAAGATATGATTCCCCCAAAACTTCAGGTACAAGTGATAGCAAGTTTGTGCTACCAAAGCCTCAGCAGCACACCTGCTGTCATGCTACTCGCAGAGCAAGTATTTCAAGCAGGATCTTAAAATAAGTTATTTCCATCTTTGAAATAGATTTCAAAGGATCGCAGATTGATTCTTGCCACAGTTGCTGCAGCTTTCTCACTTTTGACTTCAATGAGAAGTGAAAAGCAGGACCAAGCCCCACTGTATGTCCCCTTCTTGGGTAGAGAAATGTCCGAACATTGTGTAGGTGGATGCATACCTATTGTATATATTACAAACTCTTTAGGGTGACTTGTTTAGGTATCTCTCATTCTGACGGCAGAGCAAGGGGTAAAAAAGAAATCTGTGAACTAGAATTAGTATGTGATCCCACTCTGACCTGGACAGTGTCAGTACCAGCAGGAGCAAAGCCTTCTCTCTAATGAAACTTGGTTACGTATGGACTCTGTTCTTTTCCACAGCACGGATTGAATTGTGGCTGTTGTATGTGACTCAGGAACAGTGTTGTGCATGTACAGACTGTATGTTTGCAGGAGATGTTTTGACCTTTCTCATCTCTTACTGTTGTTGCAAAGATGGAGTGATGTAGAACAGAGATTTTGTGACAGAGTAATAATAAGAAATAATCTGACTGCCAGTTGCTCATTACTGGATCTCTTTTAAATGCCAGAACCTTCTATGTTTGCCTTCAAACAACACTGAGCACCTAAATCACCATAGTAAACAGATATAGAAAGAGACAGAAAGGTTAAAAGTGTACTCATAATCTCTTGCTTTTCTTCCTAAACATGTTTGATAGCAATATTGTTTCTTAAAAACAATATGACCTCATTTGTAAAGCAATATTCATGCTAAACTAGTCAGCTGGTAAATATACCCAGCACTGTGCATTATGATGAAGCTAAACCAGAATTTCAATTATTTTCTGGACACATTTAAAATTATAATACTTTACTGGGTTAGTGTTATAGTTCATCCAAATTACTCACAAAGTATCATATCAATCTCTTGCAACTGCTTATTGCTTACATATCTGAGAAGTTAGTCGAAGTAAGATGCTGTCTGGGGTAATGACCTTCATGCTGGCTTAGTGCTTTGATGGTTATGTGGCTGTAAGTGCAAAGATGTCTAATGGTCAAAAGTCAATGTTTCTTGGCCATAATATTTGTCACAAAAGAAGCAGACTATTCATTTGGACCAACATTTGCAACAGTATATTCCTGAAAGGAAAATAAAGAGGGAAATAAAACACTTGATGATCTGTGTATTCTTCACTAGTATTCCTTTTACGCTGAAATTCCAGCAAGTGCAAAATCACACTTCAAAATTATTTGCAGTTTCCTATTGCCTGGAATGTCAGATCAAAACAAAGCAAGAAGATGAGGAAGATATATTTCATTATAGTCCCATTTTCTACTTATGTACCTTATCTAAAGAGATGTTAAGAGACAAATGATGTTGCAGCCGTGGTTTAACCAGCTATGAGTAACCAGCACAGATTTATGACTATTACCAGCAAGTACGGCTTAAAGCAGATCTCACTGGAGCTGCAATACGGCCGTGTATCCAAAGGGAAAATCAAAAGGCCCACTGCTCTTTAGACAAATGTTATAATAATAGTGTACTTTTAAAGCAATGTTAATATTTTTTTAAAAAAATAGGCTGTAATACTAGGTCCTACTCAACAAGTTATTGCAAGAAGCTTGCATTTTATGCAGCATGTTCAGCTGTGCATGAATTCCATGCTTTAATAAAAACACGTAAGAAGTGCTGTTGGCTTCATCTCTACCCATCACTGGATTGTGAAGCTAAAGTACTCACATAGCTCTAGATTTTCTGCTCACCATACAAGCACAACGCATTTCCCAGGGTGTTCCTGCAGAACATGTACAAGAAGCAGCATTTTGCAATTCAGCAGGCAGGGAGGCTGGGATTTTCAAGAGAAAATGGCTGTTCGTGGAGGTTATCCATAAAAACATCTGAGCTTTGAACTGACCCTGTGTGACTTGCAAGAGGCCACCTCAGCAATCAGTGGCAGATGCCGGAGTTATGACAGTTGAGTCTTGCTCCTTGCTCTGGCAGATTTTCTATCAAGGCTGACTCACTTAATCCTCAGTCACATTACTGAAATCAGGCTGCTATTGTTCACATATTAATAATTGATTAATAAGTAATTATGGCAGGGAAGCATCATCATGCCATAGTCTCTACGGCAGATAAGCCTGTCTACTCTTACCCCAAATGGGACAAATGTAATGTGTTTATGAGCTTTCTTGAACTGGAGCTTAAATGCTTCTGCATGAGACTGGCTACTCCATTGTATTTAGCCAAGCTGGTCTGTTTTGGAGAGGCCAAGAAATAAGCAGCCTTTTAAAAGTAATAATCAAATAATTTGTGTCTCACATTGTGCTATTCAATGCACTGAACAAGCATCAGTTATTAACAGAAATAGTAATTTTCCACAGTCGCAGACCATAACACTCAAGAGTGACTTAAACACTCAAAAACAACTGTGTGACGGGCTAGTACTTCAAGACCTTTACATGTTGAACATAGTAATGAAAAAGAATAGGGTTATACAGATCTATTTTTAGAATAAACATCACGCTTTCATACGCTAAATTCTTCACACTGATCAAGAGCCTTTCCAGGGAAAGTGTTGATCTTTCACTGGTTCCTCATATGTAATATGTCCAGCTTCAAGTGTACCCCATGTGCAGTCAAAGCCGGGGCCCAACTCTTTTCAAGGAGAATGTGTTGAGAAGAAATGCTGTCCATGAGATAAGCCATGGATTCAATAGAAATGAGTCAAAGATTTATTTTTTTTTAGGATAAAGCACAAGTGTCCATAAACATAATCCTCCTCTTCTTTCTATTTATAATTGTATTTAATATAAATGTACTTCATTACTGGAGAGCAGTCTTCACGGCCATACAATAGCAAACAAATTCTTCAGAAGCATCTTTAATTATTCATTTGGCTGTACTATATTTTATGCTACTTTTCATAAATGTTAATCTTTATTATTGCCCTACCAGGAAAAAAAAGAAAGAAGGAAAGAAATACCTGTTATTAAATGACCTATCAGGCTGACATGGATAAATGTTGGTAGCTATTTAATTGTTTCCCATCTGCAGTTTTATACAGTTTCTATCAAACTGAAGGGTAATTTTTTTAGTAGCTGCTTATTTTAAATGTACAAAACCCTTGTGTGTAATTCCATTAGCTGCCCTACAGCATTGCAATCTACAGTTTCCCTGAGGCTGTTGTGAAATATTGATGAAATCCTTGCTTTTGTGGCTTCCTCTGATACACTAAACATTTGTCTGATGTTAGTTGAACTTGAATGGATCTGTTCAGAGTTATATCAGTAGTGACTTCAAAGGCTGTAAGGCTGTTACAGTTTTTTTTACAAACTGAAGTTTCAAAGCCTTACCATGTGGTACTTTAAAAAAACAAAGTTCATATCAAATGAACCAAAGTGCTAGCAATACACTGGTAAGACTCATTACAATTTCAATTTATATAGATATATATTTTTTTCTGATTCTGATTTGTAGTGCATGCCATTTAAAGAAATTTAGATTGGTATTTAGAGTAGCCTAGGATAATGAAAGAGGGAAAATATAATTTGAAACTCGGATTTTAAATGTGATAATCTATAAATTTACAAAGCCACTGCTGTTTTCCACAACAATAGGACAAAAGAAGATGGAAGAAAGGCAAAGACAGACAAAAGTTTCAGGCTTATGTTTTAATCAGGAAAGTGATTTATACTGATGCAATTAAAATTACTAATGAGGAAAACATACTTGCTGCTCCTATATTCCTTTAATTGTTCAGGACCAAACTGCATGTTGGAAAGCACCTGTACTAGCAATTTAGCACAACGTGTATTGATGTTGCGGTGATGTGATGATTGCCTGATACCTGTCTAAAGCTTTGCCTGACACGGACTCTGGTGCAAGGGACAAGCAGGTGGCACGGACAGGGCAGGGGGTCTGCTGCTCAGGCACACCAAAGGGCTGTGAAAGTTGAGTTCTTTGAATCAAGTGATGCAACGTTTCATAGCTTTCATTAGAAGCATATTTGCTGAAAATATGATCTGGACAACATCAAACACCTTCAGCTGGTTGAAAGAATGAAATTGTAAGTTCCAGGGCTTTGTGGAAAATAACAAACAGAAATGTTTTTAACCAAAGACAAATTATTCATTTACACTGTAAGCCTTCATGTAAGGAACCTGAACATGGCTCTGAACATGGCTAAATCCGTTTCTGCAACAGCTTCAGCTTCTTCAGCCACTCACAGTAACTGAATCCAGAGCCAGGCAAATATGACTGAAGTTGTTTTTTTCTCACAGCACAATATCTGACTATGTAAGCAACATTATCCTTAAGGAAAATTATTCAAGAAAAACTCCATAATAATTCTGCCCCTGCTATGGATTCTCAGCTCAGCAGAGCACATCAGCTCACCTCTCTTTTTTTGTTTTCCTTTTGGGTCCCCCACCCCCCCCCCAGTTTTATTATTTGTTTTTCTTTGGGTTTATGGGTCACTCACAACCCAGTTCCCTGAGCATATGCTTCCAGCCACTGATCATTTTAATTTGACTCCTAATTGTACAAAAAACATAATCTGTTCTCCTTTGTGCTGCTCAGAGTCCCACTGAAACTGGTGGGTATTTTGCCTTCTTAACCAGTAGGAAATTGGACATTTAATGGAAAAGTTTATAATATGACTCTAATTAGAATACAACAAAATGAAAGCCCAAAATTGTTTCATTTCAGCATAGAATATAAATAATAGTTATGGCTCCATGGAATTGCCTTTGCGTGTTAAAAATCAGTTATGGCAGAAACCACTCTGAGTTTCCTTGCTCCTAAGCTGCAGTGGCTTGCAAGCTTGGCACCAGCGAGGGTGGTTGCTTCTGTCCTCCAGCAGTGGATGGTAATGGATGTTTCTTTTCCTACTCTGCAGGAGGCAGGAATTCATGCCCTAGTATCAGCTGCTGTAACTATTTAAAAACAAAGTTCTAGGGGAAAAAAAAAAAAAAAGCAAAGGCATATTGGGAAAAATCTCTCCTTTGAGATGACAAGTTGTTTAGGACATAAAATTGCATCAGTAGGGCAGTGATCAAAACTTCCATACCAAGCCACTGCAAATTGAATTTGGGTGTGATGGTAAACAGTAACAGCAGCAAAAGGTGGAAACAATTTCCCATTATCCAAAATCACTAACTGGCCTCCCAGAAAAGAGGCAATTGAAGATATTCAGCCTTTTCTGAGGTTTTGAGAGCATCTAAAATGTTCTTCAGGATGCACACGGCTTTAGAAATAAACCTCACGCTACCAGGACATATAGACCAGATGACAGAGACACTGCTTCATCTCCAACACCCGTGATTCACAGCCAGACACTTTCTGCTCCCTCTGTGGAGAGCATGGTAACCTTTCCCTGCGGTTTCTTTCCATCTTGCAGAACTTAACAGGAAGTTATTTCCCTGGTACAGGAATTTTTAACATAGCCTAAAAAGGTCTGAAATTATATAATTCAGTCTTGTATTACAGATTGTGTATTTTGAGAGTTCTTTCCATGAAACTCCATTGCATTTCCAGAGTCTTCCATTGGTTTTAATCCTACTAAATTCCAAAATGTCTTTGATATTAGATTTATGCAACAAAGTAGGTTTGGTTTTTTTCCTCAGCTGCCAATTTATCTCTTCAGCTGATTTTCAAACTGGGATGAATCTGCAGCTATGAACTTCTACAAAGAGCCAGGTTAAGATTTGTCTTTGGGTAACTAATGTAGTTAGACATTTTTGAGAAAAAGGAATGAGAAATGGTCATTATCCATTATCTGCATGAAATATTTCAGAGGAAGACACCGTTTCTGCCAAACAAAAAAAGATATTTGAGCTGAAGCCAGACAAGAGGGAAACAAGATCACCTTATAGCACTGTGAGATTGCTCTACTAATGATGTTATTTCAAGTAAAACTGAAATATATATATGAAAAAGTGCAGATGGTGCATGGGTTTTACATGGATTAACAGTGTTGTTCTGGACAATGATTCACTGTCCCTTTTCTTGGCAGAAAATAGATTTTCCAGTCTTGGAAAGAAACATGTACATATATATATATTAAGAAATGTTTCTCTATGTGGAAAAAGAGCAAATTTGAGTGAAAATAGCATCTACCAGTGGAAAAGTTAACAGTCAGAATGAACACTTTAAAAAAAAAAGGTGTATTCACACTCTGCAGTTCAAGGTCAGAAGTGATGTATAACGTGGTGCAAATTACAGGTTGGTTGGGAGGGCGAGGGCCCAAAAGTCAATACTGGATTCAGCATCACTGGGAGCTTGGCTCGGTGCTGTCTGCTTAGTAGGGTCAGGGCTTCAAAGTGCACATGGATGATTTTAGACCCATAAGTTCAAAGAGTTTTTGCAGGTGTATCAGCTGGACCCGCTTTCTTTTAGTTACTCTGTAGAAACATGCTAGAAATATCTAAGAAAATGTTATACTTTGAAGGGTAAAGGATTAGCTGTTTATTGCAACCCTTGTCCTAGAGAAGTAGTTTTCTTAAGTTATCATGAATCCAATTGCAAAGGCACAGAGGAAATTTTTTTAAAAGGTAAAACATCTTAGAATTGTATTTATGATTATTATCTATATGATACTGTTATCCTTACTGATGTCATGATTTTGACATACACTATCTTGGGATCAATCAGCACTAAACCCAAATATTTTATTTCCATTTAGGAAGCCAGAAATTGCTTCCATTCAATGCTCTGAAGCTCCTGGGTTTTGTCCAGTTTTCAAAATTACAGTGAAATTTCATTCCCCTGCTTCTTCAGGACTGCACATTGCCCACCTTACATCTCTGCCTGGGCCTGCTTAATTTCGGTGGGAAAAATCCTCATCTGGGAAAAGGAGGAAGTATTCATCTGGTTACTGAGTTTGGATTTATTTTTTTTTTTCCCTGTAAAACAGCTATTTATGAGCATCTCAGAGGTTTGGAATGTCAGAATATGCCTGGGGGAGAACTGGTGGGAAGAGAACAGGTCACTCAGCAATTTATTATATGGACATCAGTATGACGTGCAAAACTTATGCTATTTATTACAGACACTGCATTTAAAGCATGTGGGTATACAAGCTTAAAACACCCTTTACTTATAAAATAAATAATGCAAAGTCCACTTAAATTAATGTTATTTCTGTTAAATAGCTACATCAGTTCACATCAAACTTCATGTCCAATGAAATCTTACTAAAAACCACTGTTGGAAGGACACATGCATTTCTTGTACCCTAGGTTGGCTGCACAGAAGAGGTCTCCACTGTCCTTAAAATGCCCACAGCAATTTAAATCATTTACATAAACAGAAATGGTTTTACAAGTAGGATACTGAAATGCATTTTCAAAGCTGCCCCAAACCCTTAACTATTAAAATGGACCTGACTGATCCTTTTGTGAAATCTTGATGGTGCTTTCTAATAAGTTACTTTTACCACTTTCATAAGATTGTGTCTGTATCTTACACAGACACAAAAAAAGAGGATTTCTCAGCACGAGTTACTCTTCTGTAAAGGTTATAGTAAACATGTCAATGCCTAATTAAGCAGAAAATGTTATCTGTGTTGTGGGGGATGTGCAGCTGTCTGGTACTTCTGCTTCTCCTAGTAAATCCTTTTAGAAGGACAAAGGATGTTGTGAGGAAAAATCTACACTATGTGTCTTCCAAAGGAAAAAATTACCTTCCAGTGAAAAATGGGTTAACAGTATTCAAGGAATTGGTGCTGAAATGGAGAATCAGATCTGCGCTGACCCAAAACTGTGTGAATGCTATTTGTTGTCTGTTTTGTCTGATTCCTTCATTGGATTCCCTCCTTATTTTTGTTTTGCTCGGTGTAATATGCTTGGCACTGTGATACAGCCTGGCAAGGGGCCAGCATTGCTACCTACGCTGTACAGTATCTCTAACACCGCGAGAACCATGTCAGTCCTGCTCATCAGTTCGTGCTGCTTGCTTAACAAGGTTACTACTCGTGACGTGTAGGAGCTTCTGCCGCCTCCATGTCCCTCCATTCTCCTAGTCCCCCTTAAAAACATATGAGCTCAGAAAAGGGTATATGGGAAGCATTATCTGGTTATTAGGGAAAAAGTTTAGGCAGGAAGGAAAAAATATTTTGGTCCTAGTGTTGCTTTTGCTGCCTGCCTCAGTTTGATCATCTGTAAATGGGGCTACTAATCTTTGCTGTACCCCAACATGCTAGCAAAAGGCTTATGTTTTAGTACTTAACACTTTAATATTTCTTTGCTGAAAGCATCTGCTGAAGAGCACAGTGTTCCTACTCCTATGTGATTATTACTTTATTGTGCTAAAATGATGTCCTGGTCATTTGCTCATAGCCATTGCTGTTACCTTTGTCTCTGGTTGTGAAGCTGCCTGGAGTCACCCCTGGCCTAAGTCAAGGCCAGCTCTGAGCTGCTGTGATCTGTGCAGGTCCTAGGACTGTGGGAAGGGTGTGAGAAAGATGGCTCACGTGGATTTCTTAACCCATCCACAGGTAGAACCATCATTTCCCTCTTATACTGCACTTTCATGCAGGAAACAGTTCCTAGTTCTGGATCGTGTCTTTGGCTTGATGCTAAACATGCTGGAAAGGGTGAGATGCACATTCAAATAGACTGAAAAATTGAAACACATATCTTAAAAAACTGCGGAAGGCTTTGTCCATTTGTTAATCAAAATGCTTCTGCCTTTTCTGCCCATCCCTTTTGATTTGCTAAAATGATATAATTTGTTCAGGAGTACCAAATTCAAGGGAGCAAAATGAGACAGGTTCTCAAAGAGCCATAAAATGGCTTTTCTCAGAAGATGAGAAGGGATTTGATTTTAAATGAATAAGACTTTTAGGCTTATTTACCTTGTGCTTTCTGAGCTTTTAGGGTTACTTCACAGCTATAAGTACTAGAATATTATTTTATTTTTGCTTAGTTATTTTTGAGGGCAGCTTTGATTTGGGGGGTTTGGTATTACTTTTTTTTACGTACCTACCTGCTACACAAAGCTAGATCTTATGGAAATACAACAAAGTACTCCTGTGACCGCAGGTGTGTTTGCACCTAACTGGAAGAGCTCATCAACATATCTTGTTCTAAGACCTGTGCTTCTGAACTGAACGTTTAGTCAACATTTAGTTTTGATGAGTGGCTGTCAATAACAGTGAATTGTTTCAATATCTGCTTGCATTGTGCATAACAGCTTCACAGTGGCTGTTAAAAAAATTACACTGGGGTTTGTGAAAACATACCTGAACCACTCGTTCTGCTCCATCCCTTCTTGTGGGGGTTTTGGAGTTAATTGCTGCCTGAATTGAGTCACTGTGAATTTATCCACTGACTGCAGGGAAGCCAGCCTTAAAAAATACTCTTCTCTAATTCTTCAGTTTGTTTTTAACCAGGTTATCTCCTGTAACTTAGGCAGAATTACTGCTGATATAAGGCCAGAAAAAAAAGTCCAACTGAATTCCTTAATTAATTTTCAGGTTTACAGCTCTTCCAATATCACATTCATCTTATTAAAATAATTTGTGAAAGAAAATATTTCTGGATTTTTTTCTAGTTTTCCAGTTTTATAGTTAAATTTAGCCTACCTCTGTCACATACTAATATTCTCCCGCAACTTCCAAGGGTTCTTGCCCTGAAATTTATGGATTGGCTTTTACTGAAGCACAATTTTCTTTTATGGTACATAGTACATTACTTTTATAAACAAAAGAGTTTCACTTATGCCTATTAGTGCTTTCAGATGTTGTATTTTGACATATAAATTATTTGTGTACATTCTAAAGTGCATTTTTAGGTGATCAAATGGCAAAAGGTTATTGTACCTAGCTGATGCTATGAACCAGGAAGATTATGGCAGTTATTTTGCTTCTTTTCCTTGCCAATTCTACCCTTTCTTTCACTGAGGCTAAAAACAGTGTGATAGAATTGAAGCTTTTAGTATAAACTTTAAATTCTTACATATGAATTCTCCAACTGTCCCATTACAGGACAGTTAGAATTATATTCCTGTGACAGGAAAATTATTAACTCAGAATCTCTGGCACTTATAAAGAATTATGATCATCTGCCAGCAAAATGCAGCAACCTTCACAAAAAAAGACATCATTTGGCTTTTTTCACTTCCAGAACTAACAGGCAATAAAGTTGTAGCTTAAAACAAAGTCTGGTAAAGAAAACACACAGTGAAACTAGAAAGCTCAAACTGTAGTGTTCTCCTTTAACAAGTTATTTCATATATTGACATTACATTTCAGGTTATGTCCAAGAGGAAGATTTAAAGGAAGAGGAAGATATAAAGGAGGAGGAAGAGGATGATGATGACAACAACTCAACTGCGCAGCTCCAGGGCAGCAATGACACTGGCACGGATGAGGAACACGAAGTGGGCCCTGAGCAGAAAGGGAATTTTAGTTACCAGAATTCCCCTGTCAGTCATATATCTAACCAGGATGCAGAAAATGAATCACTACTAAGTGACGGTAGTGACCATGTGGCAGATATTAAAAGCATTTGCTCTAGAGAGCCACAGGACCCAAAAACCAGCACCCACCCCAAAGCCCAGAATGAAGCACACGATTGCATGGATAAAATGACAGCAGTCTATGCCAACATACTGTCAGACTCTTACTGGACAGGCTTAGGGCTGGGTTTCAAGTTGTCTAACTCTGAAAAGAGGAGTTGTGACAACAGAAATGGAGGGAACAAAGCTGATTTTGATTGGCACCAAGATGCACTGTCAAAAAGCTTACAGCAGAATTTACCTTCCAGACCTGTCTCGAAACCCAACCTGTTCAGCTCGGTCCAACTCTACAGGCAGAGCAGCAAAATGTGTGGAACTGTGTTCACGGGCGCCAGCCGGTTTCGGTGCCGGCAGTGCAGCGCTGCCTATGACACACTGGTAGAACTAACGGTTCATATGAATGAGACAGGTCACTACCAAGATGACAACCATAAAAAGGACAAGCACAGACCTACCAGCTACTCAAAGCCCCGAAAAAGGGCTTTCCAGGACATGGACAAGGAAGATGCACAAAAAGTTCTGAAATGTATGTTCTGTGGTGACTCTTTTGATTCTCTTCAAGATCTGAGCGTTCATATGATAAAAACAAAACATTACCAAAAAGTGCCTTTGAAGGAGCCGGTACCAACCATTTCTTCAAAAATGGTCACTCCAGCAAAGAAACGTGTGTTTGATGTTAACAGGCCTTGTTCCCCCGATTCCACGACAGGGTCTTTCTCAGATACTTTTTCTCCTCAGAAGAACGCGAACCTGCAGTTATCGTCTAACAACCGCTATGGCTACCAGAATGGCGCCAGCTATACGTGGCAGTTTGAGGCCTGCAAATCCCAGATTTTGAAGTGTATGGAATGTGGAAGTTCCCATGATACCTTGCAGCAGCTCACGACCCACATGATGGTCACTGGCCATTTCTTGAAAGTCACAAGTTCAGCTTCAAAGAAAGGAAAGCAACTTGTTCTGGATCCTTTAGCTGTGGAAAAAATGCAATCACTGTCTGAAGCACCAGCCAGTGACAGCCCAGTTTCAAAGTCAACCAGTAAATCATCTGCAGAATGCATAGCTCCCACCTCTGAACTAAAAAAAGAAAGTAAAAAAGATAAAGTGGATGATGCAAACAAAGATGAGAAAGTAAAAACTGAAGAGTATGAGGACACTCTTCAGAAACCACTGGATCCCACAATGAAATACCAGTACCTCAGAGAAGAAGATTTAGAAGATGGTTCAAAGGGTGGTGGGGACATTTTAAAGTCCTTGGAGAACACTGTCACAACAGCCATCAATAAAGCTCAAAATGGAGCTCCCAGCTGGAGTGCATATCCCAGCATCCATGCAGCTTACCAGCTCTCAGAAGGAGCTAAGCCGTCTCTGCCTGCGGGTTCCCAAGTACTGCAGATCAGGCCAACAATCACCAATAAACTGAGGCCCATAGCTCCAAAGTGGAAGGTCATGCCTCTGGTCCCTATCTCAGCAAACGTGGCCCAGTGCACTCAAGTAAAGAAGGAAACCGATGACAGGGAGGAGGTACAGAAGGACTATGCTAAAGAGGGCATCCAAGCCGAGCCTGCCTCACTCAGCCAGAGCGAGAGAGAACCTCTCCTCAAATCCGAAGCCTCTGCGGAGCCAAAAAAGACAGAGCCATGTCCCTTGAAAGAAGAAAACAAAATTAAAGAGGACAGTGGAAAAGAAAAGCCAGTCCTTAAGGAACCAACAGCAGCTTCTCTTAGCAATGGTTGTGCTGCTGCCAACCATTCGTCTGAACTGCCTTGTGTCAACCCCCTCAGTGCGCTGCAGTCGGTACTGAATAACCACTTGGGCAAAGCCACTGAGCCTTTACAGCCTCAATCCAACTCCAGCCCCAGCTCTAGCACAATTTCTATGTTCCACAAACCTAACTTAAATATGATGGAGAAGCCAGTTTTATCTCCTGCTCCAACCCCACAAAAGCCTGCAAGTGTATCCAGGCACTATTTGTTTGAAAACAATGATCAGCCTATTGACCTGACCAAATCCAAAGGCAAGAAAGCTGAGTCAGCTCAAGCACAATCTTGTACTTCTCCACCTCAAAAACATGCTCTATCTGACATCGCTGACATGGTCAAAGTTCTTCCCAAAGCTACTACACCAAAACCTGCTGCATCTTCAAGGATCCCATCTATGAAACTGGAAATAGATGTCCGACGCTTTGAGGATGTCTCAACAGAAGTCTCCACTCTGCATAAAAGGAAGGGCAGACAGTCAAACTGGAACCCTCAGCATCTTCTCATTTTGCAAGCTCAGTTTGCTTCCAGCCTCTTCCAGACATCTGAAGGTAAATATTTATTATCAGATCTAGGCCCACAAGAGCGCATGCAGATTTCGAAATTCACTGGACTGTCAATGACCACCATCAGCCACTGGCTGGCAAATGTCAAGTATCAACTTAGGAAAACCGGAGGAACAAAGTTTTTGAAAAACATGGACAAAGGACATCCAGTCTTTTATTGCAGCGACTGTGCATCTCAGTTTCGAACCCCATCTACTTACATTAGCCACTTAGAATCTCATCTAGGTTTCCAAATGAAAGACATGAACAGGCTGGCTGTGGAGCAGCAAACCAAGGTAGAGCAAGAAATCTCCAGAGTTTCAGTTCAAAGATCTCCTGAAACAATAGCTGGAGAAGAGGACACAGACTCTAAGTTCAAATGTAAGTTGTGCTGTCGGACATTTGCAAGCAAACATGCAGTAAAACTTCATCTAAGCAAAACACACAGCAAGTCACCAGAACATCATTCACAATTTGTAGCAGAAGTGGATGAAGAATAACTCTTAAGGTATGCATGCTCTATAGTGAGTTTTAATTTCATTTTAAGGAGGCTTCATAAGACATTCATACTTTCTTAAATGTAGGAAAACAGTATAAAATGCATAATGTACTCCTGCTTCATTAGTCTAATTGCATGTACATACCCATTTTATAACATGTTCAAGAAGAGCTTGGTAAATGCATAACCATATTGCCCTACATAGAAAAGTTGCTTCTTATTAATACTTTTAAAATAGCTGTTTCCCCAGTTCTCACTCTCTTTGTTTTAATCGTTTCACGTCCTATGCATTTCGATGTAGAATGCAACAACTAATGCTACCTTTTGCAATGAGAATGTAAAAAACAGAAAAAAAGTGCTGAAAACCAAAAGATTGTTACCTCTTTCAGTGCTAACACACCAGTAAATCTGATTTTGATGGGGAAAAGAAGACAATTCAAATGGCAAATTAGCAAAATCTTAATTAATCAAAGTCTCACATAATCTCAAACCCAGCCTCAAGAATCTACAAATAACTCTGAAAAGTTCATATCTAGAAGTTCGCTTATTCTTTTGTTGATATTTGGATATCTCGTTTTGTAAAATATTTTCTTATCTTACACTTACTTAAACACTTACTGTTGTGAGTGGCTTTTTTTGTCACATCATTTTAACCTATCTCTCCATCATTCCTTTCTTAATCTTTAAGATGTTTGATTATATTTTGTTTCATGTTGGTGGGAGTGCTAGTCAATTCATAAACATCACTGACTTCAGTGCAAGTTTTCATATAACCTGGGGGGGGGGGGGGGGGGGGGGGGTTGCTTAATTGAGAATGCAGCTAGATTTTTAAAAGCTTAGTATTTCAAAGACCTGTTAGTAGGATGCTTCTACATCAGTGTTGCTATTTTGTGCTGAAAGATACACCAACCGAAGTATTGCCACAACCAATGTTTATAACATGTAATGTAATATTCAGATGGCACACAAGTTTTGCATTTTTAATTTTACTTGATTCACAAACTTGAATATTCTTGATTTAAATAAATATGCAGAACATCAACTAAAAGTCCAAATAGAATTTTTTTGTTCTAACCAGTTTATTTCCAGAAAGGCTCTGTTAGTCATTCCCAACAATTTCACCAGCAGACTCAGACTCTGCTTCTGTTCACAGAATAATCATGTGCAGATTCAGATTTTCTCCAACATGTTCATTACTTGAATAACATTCAGAAAATGAATTCATCAGACAGTCAAAATTAAAGATGTGTTGTGAGTTGTCACTTACACCACCTGCTATTGTGGCTATTCTCTGGCTAATTGAGGGCGCAGGCACTTTGAGGATGAATACCCGTTTGTGTGAAGATTTCACGTTTGCTGCAAATATTCATGAAGCTTTAAGAAACACTTTCCGTGTACAGAGCCAGCACAAGGACTATGCATCGCTTAAGCTGCATTAAAAAGGCTACTTTTGAATAATTTAAGACACTAATCAAAGGGTTACTTTGGGACGGGTAATAGAAGCTATTACTATAGAGTATAACGTCAGTATTCAAGTGCAATAAGATTTAAGTTTTGCATACATCTTGTACGTGCTGTCTGCATTTGACTAGATTTATGCTTTCTGCATATTTTAGCCACCAAAATTCTGTCTTAACTCAAAAAGAGTTGTTTTCTAAACAGGGCTAATATCCTTAAGTTTCTGTTTTGGCATTTTTAACCCAACAGATAAATGTTCCTTGTTTATCTGACCGTTCAAAATCAACATACCTGACAAAATAACAGAAAGCTACAAGAGATTGGTTAGGAAAAATATACCATACTTGGTTTCCTTCCCCATCAGTTAATGATTATTAAGATGCTGACATTCATAGTTCTCACACAAGATATTAGAGCAAACCAATAATTTGGGTCCTATCAAACAAAAGCTATCTGCCAAATATATTAATATGACAGTTATTTTGGCACATTCATCGCTTAATACATGACAAGTGTTTCAGATTTGGTCTTAAAAGAACCGTGTTATTACTAAGAGGCAAACCAAACACCCACCTTTATAAACATGTTACTATTTCTGAGGATTTGGGGAACAAACACAAAGGAAAAAAAATCTCTAAGGGAAAAAAAAGTGGTTTCTGCATTGTAAAAATCTGCACAGACACATCACGAGTGTTACTCAGGTGATATGTAACTACATAAACAAGGTACTGTCCTTCCTGCCTTTGGGTACCAAGAAATTGCTGTCCTCTTAATACTCATCCATTTCTAATTTATATCAAGATGCAGGTTGTATCTTACCTTTGAAAAAATATATTTAAATTGCAATGACAGAGTGATAGCACTGTTATCTGGAACTATAATTTTAGTTGGTATGCATGATAGCACAAATTGTATGAAATGATGGGGTATTTTGGATAGCATTGTAAAGATTTTATTACAGTTTTGGAGCCGTAAGCCTCCCGAAGTTCTGACTATGTTACAAGTGTGGAGGCCAGAGTTTATTCATATGGGTTCTTTCCTGAGATCTGGAAGGAGACTAAATCAAATAACAGGGATTTTCAGAGTTTGCTTACTCTTACCATGTTATTTTTAAGATTCAGTATATATTTGAATAATAACATAGAGGAGAGCACAGTATTTAGAAACAAGAAATATAAAGCATACTGAGATTCTTAAAACATGCACATGCATTTGTGTTTACTTCTTCTAGGCTATATTGTAGTGAAATAGAAACAGAAATAGAGAAAATATATGAAAATAAATGGAAATAAAATAGTGGAAAGAGTAACACCAGTATAGAAATGCATTAAAAACTTTCTATATTTCAATAAAATTTACTATTAAAGGTTATATTTTAAAATGTTAGCTATCATTACAAATATAAATTAATAATCTGGGTTAGTACTGTAGAAAAAAGTGTTGCGTATGTGGATTTATTTTTAAGACCTCTGTGAGGCTGTTTATAAGAAATTTGCTATAAATTTCTCTTAAATGTAAAGACATATATGTCTGTTTTATATTCATCTTTGGTGTTTTCTTGAATTCTTCTGACTGATACGGGTTTAGCAATATAACGTAAAATTATGTGTAATATACACCAATCAGACATCTCTATTCTCTTTCATTTAACCCACTTCAAATTTGTTTTTATTGCTATTCTTCACAGAAAACCCATGAACATTAGAGACTATGGCTTTAATTAGAAGTAATTTGTATGTTGACTTATACCTTTGAAGAACATTTGTTCATTTTTGCAACTAAATTAGAATTTTTATGTTATCCTGAGAAAAAAGACAACGCAGAATTGTCTTTCTCACTTTAGATAAAGTCAGGTGAGACTGGCTATAAACTGGTCAGTAATTGAGGCTCTCTGTGGCCTTATCTACAACTTCTTATAGAAATAAGTCTCTATAGAGTCAAATTCACCAACTTAATTGGGGAGATTTCTTTTTCAAAAGACGCTGATAAGTAAACAAGCAGCTACCTGAGATGAACTAATTTGAAAGTAAGGCTGCTGCAAAACAAAAAAATGACTCATAATGATAAACAGTTTTTCTCTGTTTCCTCCTTTGTCTTTTTTTAACCATCAAGTTTAAAGCTTCTACAGCGCTTTTTTTCTACTTTATAGGAGACAACTGACATTCTGTGGTAAATGGAAGAAAGAGCAGAGCAGAACTGAAAATCCTCTAATGCACTGACACTAACTTGCCCTCTATTGTTGAAAATGAGCAGGCAATCATGATTGTTCATCAAATGGCTCCTAATGCAGTTAAAGCATTCAGCTATAATTTCTCCTTGCATTTATAATTACTGTCATAGACTGCACACCTCAGTGAGCAGATTAAAGCTATAAACTATTTAGCCGTAGCTTTAAGATGAGGAACTTGATTTGTCTGGCAGCAGTTATTTGTTAGAGAGCTTGACACTTCACATAAAAATGACTCAACTTGATGAAGAACAATGCAGTTTAAGCAATGCAGTGATTTTAAATCAGTCATTATACCACGCCCTGTAAGAATTGCAAAGCAATTTGTTAAATGATATATAGGACACGTAGATAACTGTATGTGTTAAGTATACCAAAATAGAAGATTTTTTTCTTCTGTGGATTTTATTTTCTCATCCCTCTGAAACAGTAGGAGCTGCTCTGAACATCATATTCCACTATTAGCCAGTATTGGTGTTACATGGGCAAGGACAGTTGCATGGATTAGTAGCCCAAAACTATATTTTAGAGAATTTAGCTTGCTCTTCATCTTTCATTTCTTCTTAGCAAGAAACATTAAAAACTGAGAGACCCTTTCAGGAGAATCAGACATGCTGGAACGTAGCTGCCTACAGTTATGTCCATCAAGCCTTTGTAAGCAGAATTTATCAACAGAACTGAGGGTTCTGCTCACCACGTCACCAGCCAGAGAGAGAGGGTTCATTGCAACACGCGCCTTGAGTGTGCGGTTCAAATGGGACTTTTCTGACAACAACTTGTTCGAAAATGATGAGTTCTCAGTGGTAAAAAAATTCTTTAGGGAAGTCCCATTTTGAAATAGACTCTTGCTGTAATAAACTGGGTAAAGTTGCTGAGTACCACGAGAGCAAGAAGAGGAGACAGGAATAGGAAGAGGAATAGGTTGGCCTTTCCGCTGTGCTGGAGGAGAGATACAGAGTTCATCTTCAGTAAGGAACTACCTCCAACCCATCACACCTCCCTCAAAATAGTCCTGTTGGGGTGACACCTCAGTTCTCCTAATCCTCTGAAATGTATCGATTTCCCCAAAGTGGTAGATGAGGTTATTTTTTTTAATTTAGTATTTTTAAATCTTCAAAATTTTCCTGTATAGCACTTTTTCAATCTAGCAATAGTCCTTGTAAGACTAATAATAGTGTGTTCCTGGCTTCCCTGAGAGCAGGGTCAGGCCAGATGACACATCAGAGGGTGTCAGCACAGATATATCAGTGCAGATTTACTTGCTTTTTATGAATACTACAGGTTGCTATTAAGATCAATATTATTTAACAATGCATTAGCGCATCCAACTCACTAGGTCAACCCATATTGTTTCTAGGCTCTGTATAAGCACACTGTATATGACAGTTTCTGCCCCTAAAAGGCAGGAGCTCTTCTGCTCACGAAGAAACAGCAACTTTTAAGTATTTCAACCAGATTTTAACTGACCTTGAATAGCACCTACTCCTCAAGCATTCAGTATTCATAAGGATATCAAAATCTTGCCTTCTCCTTGTTGCGCCTGATATTATTAAATGCTACAGCCTTCATAATCTATAGCAGAACATTTTTACCCAGTGAGATTTCAAAGGAAGGGTATCTGAGTCTTATTTATACATTTTATACCTTAGCAATCAAATCGCAAAGATCAATAACAAAACGAAAAGACATAAGCAGTACCCAGCCCTCAAAAGCACCTTTCAATAAAAATAACATAATTTAGCAGGATGATCACTCAGTGCAAATATGATGGAGCACAGATGGAAAAAGGAAAATTATAGATACAGCTTTATGGGAGGAGGAAAGGAGGAAGAGATTTTTCACTATTTATTGGGATAATGAGCAGATAATTCATGATTATTAAGCTGTAGTCTTCAGGCCTCATTCTGCAGCCTCTTCCCATCTCCTCAGTTCAGAACTGCGTCTTTTTGTGCATCTAGGCAGAGTCCATTGGCAGAGGAAGGATCAGGCCTTTACACTAGTTTTCACACGTCAGCAGAGTCATGCAGGATTTACACCAGTGCGGCTCCAGCTCAGGATCCTGCCTGAGAGAAGAGGAATGAGGTAGAACAACACACAGCACAGAGCTGATGTCTGAAGTGTGATGGCGTTTCTTTTCAAGAGCATCTCCCCTTCAGGAAAGGGGCAGCAGACCCTGGGTTTCCAGCCGGTGATAACATTAAGACACTGCACCAGGTAGCAAGATGACAGCCCCTGAGAGATCCGAGGGGACCAATGCTCATCCTGCCACCTCCCTGTGTCTGGAGAATCGCATTTTGCCGAGAGCATGAATTGGCCAAGCCCTTGAAGGTGTGAGGTGGCAGAAGGGTTTCCTACACTCAAGTTTGGAAGAGAGATCCTGCTCTGGGGTGCAGTGTTGGCTCCGTTGGCTCTTCTCCCTGGCAGATGGACAGATGGGATGGCCGTGGGTCATGGCAGAGGCCAGGCAGCCAAGAGGAGCGTGCATTGCGGGTTGGAGACAGAGGGAACTGCAGCAGCTTGCTGGAGCAGACGGAAGGAGGGAGACATGGGGCCAGGAGGGGACATGTTCATTGTAGTAAATTTAGACAATCTCTTTATTGAAACAAAACAGTTCCTCCTCCCCTCCAAAATCCCTCCCTTCCAGCACTCAGCACCAGCTCTTTTGCCAGGGGTCAGCACGTGCAGCAGTGGGGGAGGGAAGGACGGAGGAGTGTAGGAGGTTGTCATGTCTAATGAATACCCTGAATGTATCGAGATATATATTTTTTTCATTTCAGAAAAGGTTCCATTAAGAGGGAGACAGCCCTAACATGTGCTTTGGCCCCTCATCAGATTTATGAGTATTTGCTCTGCTCTTTAATAAGAAACTCTGCAGCAACTGCCACCTTGCCTGCTCTCCCTGAGATACACAGTGGCTTCTCGGGGAAATGCACTTCATTATTAATGTGAATTTGTACGTTTTTATGACACTGCTTGGGGGAAGGGGCAGGCAGAGATTTCCTGGTGATATATGCTCATTTCTAACCATTTATTGTCCCAGACAATCGAAGAACAATGATAAACATTGTTATAGAAAGTGGAGGGTGCCGCAGTGTCATTTTTGAAGGGAAAAGAGAGGTGGCTAAAGTGGCTTTGATGTGGTTGTTTCCCTCCACTCCACCTCCTCCAGCAGCTGTGTCAGATCAAGCAACACAGGGGTATATGCGGTAGCAGTTGCTGCCTCCCCTCGCCCGCCTTTTCTCAGGCCAGCCAAGACCATTTGCTTGGTGCTTTGCTACAGTGGAGGGGGTACAGATGAAGGAGAAGGAGTTCATCCTTTGGGAAGCCTGTACTGCAGAGGATCGTAGGCCTCGGAGTCCCCGTGGATGCTCAGAGTCCCCATGCCCCTGTACTCCAGCAGTCTCTTTTCAATTTATTATCAAGTGGCCAGCATGGAAACTCTGTGCACACAGCAGCAGCTGCAAGGCTAAGCAGGCCAGGAAGAGAAAGGTGAGGGTATGAGGACACAGTTTACTAAGATGTTGTCAGCATCCTCCAGTTTCCATATCTATTGTCACCCTCATCCATGATTAACACAACCACTCAAGAGCTCCACCAGGTGATAAAAACAGTGGGTTTGGGCTGCATTGGAGAACCAAAAAAGTTCAGCCTTCAGGCTCACCCCAAGTAGCATCATCAGGAAGGCCATGACATCCACATGCTCTTTTGTTTCTCTCTTCTCCTGCCTTTCCCATTAGTGCTCTGCATCATCTGGTGAAGGTCGAGGCTGGTTTACACTGCCTGCACCACACAGTCCCTCAAGCTCCAACAGCCCTGGTGCTTGAGGGAGCTTCCCTGGTCCCCGGTTGGGATATTTGCTCTCTGCATCACTGCCAGGCTGAGCTTTCTCTGTGTCGTGGAGCCGGTAGCCTCCAGCTATAAGTGAACGATTGCCATGTTTTGTGTTCATATTCTATTCCCTAGCCCTAAGTATACACAATCCTTTGTAACAGGAGATGTGCCCAACAGCTGAACACTGCTAAGACTTTCTTCATGACATTTTTCTGCTCTTCTCATAAAGCTGAATTAAAAGTGAGGTAAGAACATTAGAATAGCCATACAGGGTCAGGTCAAAGGTCCATGTGTCCATCCTATCTCTGCCCATGACCAGTATGAGTGTAAGCACAGGTGGTGCCCTTCCCAGAGCACTCCCCCAGCCTCCAGATTTATGGTTCAGGGACTACTTCAGCTGGAGGAGATTATTTTCCTCTGCTCCCAGAGCTGCAGAGAATATGCAGGAGGCCTTCTTGATAGCTGCAGAAGCTTGGGCACAACTGTGAGGCCTCTTGGGGTGAGCTCTGAAGGTGCCCAACCCTAAGGCAGGGGGAAGAGGGTGTACAAACCAGCCCATGGCAGTCAGACCAGTGCTGAGCCTTCGTGCTTCCTCTTTGCCTATGGCTAAGGAAGGAGTCACACCCAGAGTGCAGAAGTGATACCTACCAAGCCCCCAGACATAAGGGTATCACACCTTATTCCATTCTCTGTTCAGCTTTCCCTGGGAGTTTACCATGATGCAATAAAAATGCCACCCTCAAAAGATTTCTTTCTCAACTGTATATGGAGCGGGACTTGCGGTCTTACTGCAGAGCTTATACTAGCTGGACCAGTAATTCAGAGGATGCAAAACTGCTCGTTCTGTTGCACATATATAATACTAGTTTGACCCCTTCTGGGTTTGCTTTCAGCTTTTCTAAACCTCCAAAGCATTTGGTGCGCAAACAGTGACTCTCCCCTCTCCTCTTGAAGAACCGTTGAAATCTCAAATGTGGAACTGCTGTTTTCATTGTCATCTAATGAAAACTCACAAACACTCCCTATTTCTGAAAACCCCAAGTTTATACCATGAGTCACACAGACTACCTGAAATTATCTATCTCAATACATGCAACCGATATCCTGGTGTAGTGCACAGCTGCTGCTAGATCTCTCCCTCACACAGCAGTACCTCTCCACTTCTCTCTGGTTTCAAGCCAAGGTTTAGGAGAACCTTTCTGTCCAGTTCTCTGTCGCTGCCCTCTGCTGCTCTTCATGCGATCCTGTGCAGCCTCCCCATAGCCACATGTGCAGCAGTGTTCCAAGCACAACAGTGGCTACACGATGCTGACTATGTTTCTGGGGGACAAGACAAGCTACTGGCACTGAGCACTGTTGGGACTGCATCCTCATGGCTACCAACTTTCTTTACAGGGCCATTAAAAAGGCTGATGTTGCTTTTTACCCACCTCTTGATCTACATCCCAAGGGACATCACAGAAGAAGAATCCCACTGGGATATGACAATACTGTGGCCTTTTTCTGCCTGTGCTCATGTGAACACACCACTCTTCTACTGGAGAAGGGCAAATTTAATACTTCCTTCATGCTTGCTCAGCTCAGGGGCAAACAGCTGCATGTGGATCAGTCTTTAGTGAAGCTCACCATAGACTAGACATACACAGATAGATAGGTTGTGGGTGGGCTTCCAGTTCAGTAATTCACTTCCCTCCATAATCCTATGGAGCCCTAATCTGTTGGCCTTGGGTTTTTATGGTACAAGACCTAGGTTTGTCATCCAGGGGAAAAATGATGGGGGAGGTAATTCTGTTTATTTGATCAGTGTTTTTTTAAAACACTGTCTGCTCCCAGGAATTATGTGGTGGCCTTCTTTTATAAATCACAATTGCAAAAAAAAAAAAAAAAAAATAGCTCTCAGTATTTTTCCAAAGGGATTAGGGTGAAAGTTCCTACACTCATATTTCATGTCTGGAAAAAAATATCAACAAGAGTGATAAGTATAGCCAAAATGAGTGTAAAAGCACACCCTGTCATTTGTTTTCCATGTGCCATATGTTTTCTGAATTCTGCACCTCCCACATACAAATTGCATGCAATAATGTTGGGTGCACACATTACTCAGGATTATTTAGTTAAGCCCTGCCTATATGGATGGAATTAACTTAGATAAAGTCAAGCCACTGTGCTTTGTTTTGGTTTTTGCTTATTCTGGATTCATAGAGTAGAAAATTAAAGATCCCACTGTGCCAGGCTTCATGTCATTTTGTTTTAATTTAATTCATCTCTTCAATTGTCCCTGTTTCTCCTTCTCTTTGAGTATCGTCAGTAGGTGGTCCAAGCATCAACCAGAAGATTTACTGGCAAGACTAAATGTATGAACACTATGAACACATTGTTTTTCTGATATGATTTAATGACCTTTTTGGCATTCCCATGCCTGTTGAAATCTTCCATAATAATTCCCTTTGGCAGCCAAAGCTCCTGTTGATGAGGTGAAAGCTGATGCAAATGTCAAATGTCAATAAATTTGTAATCCATAGATGTAATACTTGGTGCTGGTGTGAGACAGCGTTAACCAGAGGGCAGCAAGAGACACCTAAGATATGAGCTACATCTTCTTACTGTGAACAGAAAGCACACAAGAAAGGAATGCCACCTCCAAAACCTCTCCATAGCCAAGCTCTTTTCCTTCTCCAGTCTCTGTTCTCCCTATGAGCTTTCTGAATTGCTGAGCTTTGCCAGAGGAGGGGTTTATGGCTTACGTTTGGCAGAGCAAGTCTGGTGATGCAGGTTCTGTCCCTTGTTCTGCTTTTGACTCATTGTGTGAGGCTGGGATTTAACTTCACTGCTTCTAAAGGAGCTCTTCACAGTTGAGAGGTTTCAGAGGCTTCAGAGTTTGATCCTGGAAATGATTAGTTATGCAAGATATTCCAGTAAATTAACAAGACCGCTTATATAACCTAGGTGTTGCAGGACTGAGTCATGACTCATTTATAGTTTTAAGATGCTTGGAAAGGGCGAGCCATATATGAAGCCTGATTTTATATGCAATAAAGACATAAGAACAATCACATAATTTCCCAAGAGATATTCTTAAGGGCCCTCCACTTTGACCTTTGGCTCTGAAAAGCTCCAGTTTGTTTGACATTGAAAAAAAACAAATGTGTGAATACAGTGCCATGAGCATTTGCACTTTGAACACGCTGGGGCGGAACACAGCTGAACTGGAAAAGGCTGCAACAGCTAATGTACTGGGAAAATATAACAGAGGCATTTACTTAATAACTCAACTAATTCCTTTAGCTCACCTTGTAGAGATTTAACCTTTGAATGAGAAAGTCCCTAGTTCAAAATCCTGTGTCTCCTCTGTCCTCATGTTAATTTTGAAATTATATATCATTGTTGAGAGGCCCTTGTGTTGAGCATTACAGGCTATTTTTCATGTCTAAAATGGGGAATTATAACTGAACATTAGCTACTGGCTATAAATCACATGGAACAAAGTGGCATCTGCATATACTCAGTAACGAGAGTGGGAGAATTGTAACTTACTTAAAGCAAGACAGGAAAGAGGACACAAATGCACTAGCAGAGATAATTGTGACTCGAGAAATCTAATGGGTTTTCCAACTGTGTGATGCTCTGGAGTCCTGTTCTCTGGAGCTCTCTACAACCAGTGTTTTAAGCACACGGTCACAGGAGGAGCTCAGTCAATCTGGAGGGCAAACGAGGAGTTGGAAGCTATTTCACACCCCCCTGCAATGCTACCACGCTGAGGTCGTGCTGGGCCAGGGCTGGGGTAGGAGAGAGCCTTTCACAGCCTGCCTCTTTTGCTCTCCCCATCACCCATTCTCCATCAGCAGGCATGAGTGACCAGTGACCACAATTCCCTCTCCCTGGGATATGTTTTTATTTCTAATTGTAGCTAAAGCCCAGGTAAGGAGGAGGCAGCACAAGGCTGTTAACAGCAGTCATTGAGGTTGCTGGGTACGGGCTGACCAGCTCCTTCTCTGCTGCTCAGCTCGCAGGGCAGGAAGCCCCACTGCTCACTGCTCTTGTGCCTTTCTGAACAGTCCACTGATGATACTTAAAAGAAAACAAAATAAGCTGAATGTGACCTCATTCTTGCATTTGCCTCTGCTGGCCCTTCTCCCCTGCCCCCCCCCTTTCTTTTTTTTTTGGGGGGGGGGGGGGGGTGCGGGTCTTTTCCTTTTGAGAATGCTTCCAAGATCTCTCGTGTTCTCATTTGGGTAAAGCAAGATCTACCTGTTGCCCTGTGTCACTGGAAATTATTTGGCCCCTTTCTAAGACAGAGATCATCTTGCACTCAATACAACACCTTGCATGGTAAGATCTCATGTCTGCTATTCTGCTATTGGTTTTTGGACCCTAATGCATCAATAGCTTAAATTCTCAAAAAGCCGACTACACACATCAGCCGAAGATGCTAGTCTCCCAGGCTGTCTGCTACTGTCTGTATGTTCAGATATTCCTCATTTGGGAGTCATACACCTTCATCCGTACAGCACCAGCCACTGGAGGTGCCTAACAAACTACCTGAACTGAATGTAGCCAGGGACTTCGGATTAGTTCTCGTTGCAATGCAGGTCTCTTCTTAAAAAGAGGACAGACCCCTGCAAGGAGATTTTACTGAAATTAAAGCTTTAGATTTCTTTCATAACAGACCATAAAGAATACAGTTTCTACAGCCTGGCCAGGTCAGCATCCTGGCAGAAGGCATTTGCTCAGGAGCTGCCACCACGTCAGAGGTACCAGGAGTCCTCCTGCTGCAGCCTGGTGAAGGTGACCTGCTGACTGGTGCAATGTCCTTTTCTGCTCCCTTACTCAGTATCCCAATCCGGCAAGTGGGTGCAGTGTTTCCAGGATTAAATTCAATAGTCAATACTTCATGTCCCTCACAGCTTCCTAACAAACCCTGGCCTTGCTCCAGCACTCCATCCCCACGCAGCGAGCCAGAAGCAGTGGTCCCTGAGCAGTGGGGTGTTGTTCTGTTTGTGCAGTGCCAAGCACAATGGGTTTCTAGAAGCTCCAGGACTACTCTCTGAGTAACAGTAATTGCAATAGGTGCTTTGCCGATTAGAGGCCAACTTAAGAACATTTTTGAAAGCTTTGCAGAACAGAGGCCTATATGGTATATATTTATTAGGTTGTTCAGCAGTAATTCAGACAGCTGAGAATTGTTGAGGACCTGGTCTATCTAATTGTGTGTCTAAATCATAGTTTCACCGTGATTCAGAGGTACTAATGTTATAGTCTACACAGAATGGCTTAGGTTATATGGTCAGATTCCTGCAGATGGTCAGTTTGTATCATAAAATTTAACATTACAACTTGCAACATAAAGCTACTGCCTCAAATTTATTATATATTGCAGCACAACAAGCAAATTCATACTAGATGCAGTATATGCCTAGACATTAATGTGAGCAGAGGATGAAATATCCTCTTCCCAGCTCACTGGCACATGTTCCCCTCAGAGCAGAATTGAATTGTCCAGAATCACCAGAGAAGAGGAAGTCACCGGGAGCCCAGCCCGGTGCAGTGCGGGGCTCCCTGGCTGCAGGGACACAGGAAGGACATCCCACACCCCGCGGCATGAGGCCCCAGGGTTTCGGAACTCGCAGTTCTGCTCTCTGTATCATGCATGCAAGAGCTGAGCTCTCAGCAAAATCTTTTTATTATTCGTCATAAAGAATCGCAGCTGTGAAAAGCAAACTAGGGAAGGAGAGTGGGAACAGGCAGGCACTCTCTCTTGGACTGATGTAAATCAGGAGTAACTCCACTGCAAGTCCGCTAAATTATGTTGTTGTCACTCGGACATCAGATCAGAATCAATCCCTTTACCTGCAATAGATGAGTGAAATGTCTTACAGCTGTGTGTCCAGGAGCCTGCTAAGCTTCTTGGAGAGTTGCTGTCAGTGTGCCCAGGGCAGGAGCATATTTTTTTTCTTACTGTTGTACATAAGGGCTCTGCTGCAGCCGACAACATGAAATGTGTTAGTTCGGTTTGTTCAAAATGGAGTGTGTTTGTTAAGTGTTGCCTCTTTGATGTTGCACTGCCATCTCCATCTTTGTCATCATTGCCCATCTTTTTCAATCTAATGAACTCAAACCATCAGTGCAACTTAAGTTCGGCTGTCTGTTCTTGCATAGTTAATATTAAAAATGTACTAACAGTGTGGCTGCGAAATCAAATTATGCACATAAATATGCTGGCATAGCAGAGGAGGCGGCAGAAGCTGAAGTTAGCAACATTGATGCCAGTTCACATTTGCAAATCAACCGTCAATCTGTCATTAAACATGTTATCAAATGATGATAAGTGTATGCTTCTTGCTTGCATTGGCGCGCTTATTCCCGATGTTGATGTGCATTAATGGGATAATGTGCATTAACATAGTCTTGCTTGGATGAACACAAAACATTTTTTATCCGTCTCAGTTTGTTTCCCCCTGTGGCCCCCAAGTAAGTGTTTTGTGTTATCAAATTGCCAAAAAATGGGAAAACACATTACTTTTAATTAGCAAAAATTTTGAGTCATTTTTTTTTAATTTTTATCCAGACTATCTCCTGTGTGTTGTCAGTCGAGGTGGGGAGGGGGGGGACACACAAAAAACATTCCACTGCCTTCTCTGAGTAAAACGATTAATGTCAGAAACTCAGAGACTGACAATTATGTGCTGTCTTAATGCACTGGCCTTTCATCTGCAGTCCTTGCTTTTGACACGAGTGATGGTTTCAGTTCAGTGATATGAAAGGCAGGAAAGGAAACGATCTCAGGCATTCCCAGCCCATTGTGTGGTGCCACAGTCAGACATGGCAAGCAGTCCTTGAGCTGGCTTCATTGACGTTTTATGTACAAGCCTGCAAAGACTGTACCTAGAGATTAAACAAAAAGCCGAAGAAGAGCGTGGCTGCACTGGGAGGGAACTGAGTTTCCAAAAGAACTTCCCACACCTTAGCCCAGCTCCGTTATCCCTCCTGCAGGCTGCTGCATAGCAGGGCTCCATGCATGGTACGTGCTGCTGGTGAACTCCCAGGGAAATAAAAAAGAACCCTCATTGGCAAGAACAAAAAGTGACTGAAAGCAGAAAGCCGTGATTAGAGCCTGGTTACCCCCCTACAATGCTCTGCCAGAGCAGTGCCCGGGAAGCGAGAGCTTGGCTCGTCGGCTGCCCAGGGAAGGCTCCGTTGCCCTGGGAATTATTAGAACAAAAATAAATAATAGTATTTTTGTTTATTGCTTCTATTTAGAATTGCGTTGTTTACCCAGGCTTTTGGAAAAAGTTGAGGTGGAACTCCACTGGAGCAGGAAAAGCATCTTTTGCACTTAGGTGACTTTAAGGTTTTCAAACTCTTTTTAAACAGTAAATGAAGCAAGGTTCTTCCCACCCCTTGGAGAACAGCCATTCTTTTAAACCCTTGCATATTTATGCAACAGGGGCAAAATTGTGATGATCTACCTGTGCTTTTACAATAAAACAGTAATAGTCATGAAAAGCAATATGGCTAATGTCCAGTCCTGTTCAAAACATGGGGAATTCTTCCAGGAGTTTTACTAGGACTTTACCAGTAATGTTATCAAATCAGGCGCAAGAGTTGCCTTAAAGGAAATTCAGTCACTGAAAGTGTTTTATTTTTAGTTGATGGTCTGGAAAATAAAACTTCTAAAACTTTTATGAAAGGCATCATATTATTTATGTGTCTCTAAAATAGCAACTTTTTCTCATATAATAGAAATATTTATAAATTATTCTTAGTGCCTGCTTAGGATTACATCTAACCTCCAAACATGGTTTGAGATTTATCTTAAATTTTAAAAAATTCTAACTAGTAGAATAGTGTGCTTCTAGAAACTATGAACTTTTTGGTAAATGGGTCAAACTTTTGATCACACTTTCTTTTTTCTCGATCTAATAATGCCATTAACATTAGGCATCCTATTCAGGTCTCTGATTTCTATTATCTGGATGATTTAAAGTGAAAATAAAAGGGAATAATTATTGATTTTTTTAAAAATTGTCTTGATTTTTTTTGAAGTCATCTATTGCATTTCCTATTATTTCTAAGTTGTGGATACATGAGTACAAGTTTCATAATCATAAAACTCTAATAGCAGTAATTGTATTCCTGTTAACCCTAGCTTCAGCGAGTACTCGTGTTTTCTACTTCTAAACCAAAGAGCTTGTCTTCTAATACAAAGAGCTTGAATTTTAAGTATATTTTCTGTTACACATCCATTACTGGCAGAATTTATCCAGCAACTTTTCTTTTTTTTTTTTTTTTTTGCAGTTGTGTAGCTTTACGTTGCTCCTACTCCATGAGCTACCTTGAAATTAACTTGTCAAATGTTCGTCCCACTACTTAGGGAAGATTCCTAAGCAGATGAGTGGGCCAGTTTGTCATGACTTGGAGGAGAGGTGCTGGAAATCAGATGGCATTAAAGAGGCTCACTCTGAAGGCTGTGTACAAGGGACTTCTCTGAGGCAGCTCGGGCTAGGCTGCTGTAAGGGACTATTCGTATCAGAGATGGCATTTGGAAAACTAGAGTGAGAAGCATGTCTTGGTGTCTTACTTGCCACACTGCCTTGGACCCCTGTAATATATTTCCCTCAACAGCAGAGCCCAGCTCCCTCTCCTGGGGGGCACTTGGCAAACACCAGAACAAGTTGCACAACTGCAGAAAACTGAGCGTGGCAAAACTGAAGCCCTGGGCAAATTATTGGCCATGGCATGCTACTGTCTGGGAGAAGTCTGGTTCTGGATTTTATCTTTGCTACTTCAGCTAGTCTCTACTTTGAACAGATGTATTAATGAGGTGCATTAATTTACCAATTTTCATTAAGCAGTTTGAAACAGGGAGATGCTGTATTATTCCTCGGTATGCATATATCAAAGCAAATGTTGAATAAGGGATTAGCAGTAACAGAGTTACACTGTTCTTCCTCTCTATTCTCCCAGTCTTTATTCTTCGTACTGTATCTTGTTCTATTATCTTGGGCCTGACTTTGGAGTGTTTTCAGTTTTTGAAAATGGCAAGTAATTAGTCAATATGTTTTCACCATATGTATCAAGCTCAGTAAAGAGGCAACCATTGGCCTTTGTCATGGCACAGTAAGCGTTCGTTTTCTCAGCACTTCAAGTTACGCTGAGCGTGTGGTGAACGCCAAAGAATTTAATGAGGACTTTTACAATGAAACATTTGACATAATAATTCACAGTTCAGCGCAGTTCACAAATTTGGGGTGAGTCCCCTTTTAAGATTTTAAGTTTGTGTTGTTCACACTAGAGATCTTGCACGAGCTGCTTCTCCCCTGCCTTGTGCCCTGTATGAGCAAAGAGGCTGTGCAAAGGGTGGATAAATTGTTATGACTCAAAATGGTCCTGTTTTACATCTTCTTGGCACAGATGCTGTGTACAACAAGGGAGAATTCTTGAAACACTTTTTCCCTTCCAGACTGGCTTTTTACTTACCCCAAGCTAGTTAATGCATACTTTCTAGACGGAAATTTTTGCTTTAAGGGTTCCACTGTTGCTGACTGTTAACAATGTTTAAAAAAGGTCAGAATCTGATCTTAACACTGCTGATACGAAGTGGCATTTGCCCAGATTTTGCCATCTCCTGAGCAAAAATATGTCCAGTGTTTTCTAGAGAGATGGGATAAACAGCAGCCTTGCCTGGGCTGTTTTCCCCTCTTGGGAATACTGTATTTCAGTTATCTGTGGAACAGGTTTCTGCATTCCCTGCTGGGTTTCTTTAGCTTTGCAGATAAAACATTTGGGCTCAGACTCAGTTCAGTAAGTTACAGGTATTTTGTGTAAAATTTTGGGGTATGTGCAACAAATAATCATGAATAAGAATGATGACATATTGTTTTACTGCAGTCATGATTTAAATTTATGTGACATTGCTATTGAAGTCAATAGGACTTTTTCCCAAGTATGATTTGCAGGGTACAGTATCATTATAATATGACAGTTAATAGTCTTGTTTATGTTATTATATTTAATGAATAAATATATCAGTCTGTACATCAAACTCAGTTTTGTTTATACTCTTTAATTGTAGTCTTATCTCCCCTAGAAGCATGTTATATCTTTTAATTTTATAATTATCCACTTTATTCATGTGTGACACTACAGAACTGCTGCTTATATCCTGTGAGACATCCAGATACAAACAGATGGAAGACAGGCAACCACTAGGAAATTCAGATCTGGATCTGAATCCAGCTCCATATTTTCAAAACACTCCACAATTTCAGATCCAAGGTCTTGGTTTGGGCTGTTTTATAAAGGGGCAAGAGTTGCAGAACATGAATCTAATTTATATAGCCTCTCCAAACATGAACCATCAATAAGGATTTTACACGATCCTTCAACACCTAAATTTTGTTCTCTGTTTCTTGAAAAAGACCTGAGACAAAGCAGGAGCGCTTCTCACATTGCCCTTTCTGAAGCTTTTCAAAACAGGAGTTCAAGATTTGTTGGGCTGGGGAGAGGGAACAGAAATACAACTTTTTAGCCTAGTGGTTACTCCACTTGGCTGGAAAGGGTAAATGTCAGTCCATGCTCTGAGGACTGTTTTGTTTGAACTAAAGCCATGAAGCAAAATGCATTGAGCATCCTTGGGAGTAAAATCGCAGGGTCTACCTCCCCCAGGCAATCCACCTGCACGAGGCAGTAGAATTGTGCCCATGACCATGCCCATGGTCATTTCTTCTCTTTCCATTTGAGATCCACTTTTGTGAAGCTTCAAAGACCAAACAGAGGTTGGAAAAATTAGGTTTGAGTTCTCTTACACCCTGGCTGAGTGCTCTAAATCCAAAGAAACCCATAAGTCAATGCAAAAGTGTTTTAGATGAGCAAATTCTAATAGGTTTTAAACAAAGTTTACAGATTCACCTTCCTAGAAATCTCCTAGACTATGAACCCTGAAAGGAATAACTGTTTTAACAGAGTAGAAATAACTGAGTAGCTCTGTTTCAGCTGAGTAGATTCCCAGAGCCCCGGAGAGAGATACCCTACAATAAGAGATCAACCTGCTCTCAGCATCTGCCTGTTGCCTAGGTCTGTCTGTAAGCAGCACCCTCCCACCTGAGCTTTATAGGTTCCCTTCTGAGGCATCCAAGTTCTCCTAAGCCTGGAAGTTAATCCTCTGCTCAAAACATGCCATTTCCCAAAACGGAGTTATCCAGCCCCTCTGTCCTTCTTTACAGCTGAGCGGGGGTGATTCTGTGCTTTTTATCAGCACAGATTTCCTTGGGTGGCATTCATTTCAAACCAGTGGATGGTCTGGCGGATGGGTCTCCTCTAGACTTGAGTCAGATGAGTAAATCCATGAGCTGGGGGGCAGTTAGCAAACTCTCATCCCTTGCCATGGAGCAAGGCTGTTAGAACATCTCTTAATTCATAGATCACATCCAAAGCCAAGCTTTCTAGTTTGGGATCTTTTGCCAAAACAGTTGCAGGAAAAAAAAGCCAGAATGAAATGTCTAAAGATATGATACTTCTACTGTAAAAGTTATCTTATCTAATTACTTGTATTATAGTGATGAAAAGTTTAGCAAAACACCCTGGGTGTTACATGTTCGCATAGGATGACAGCTTTCATGTCATTCTGCATGTTCTCCTTTAAATATTTTTTTTGTCTGTTGATGTAACGCAGCAAATATTTACTGCATGATGCTGTTTCTGAAGTTAGTACCTTCTTTTGGATCCAGTAGCCAAAGTATGTGCAAGAGCAGGCTGGGAAAAGGGAACACCCAGGTATCAAACCATAGCCCAGAAGTTGCTGAGATTACAAGAGAGTGGCTGGCAAGAAGAGACATGTGCAGCCAGGTCATAACAACAAAAAAATCAAAAAAGCTTACATTTCCCCAGGTACATAAGTAGTTTCTGAAAGAAACGTCTTTACTTTGTCTATTTTTTTCCTTCTTCTTAGTCAGTTTTTCTAGTTGCTGGGCAATATTTTAACCTCTTCAGTTTTGAAAACCTCCCTCACCTACTTTGTGCTTGAACAGAACTTCTGCAAAGTGCCCTCAAAAAAGTCACCTCCAAGGCAGTCATCTAAGGAAGGGGAAATCTGCTTAAGAGATGAAACTCTTAAGACTGAAACAGACAAAGTGAATACTTTCCCCAGTTAGCACTTGAAGAGGAAAATATCATAATATTTAAACTAGTTTTGAAAACTTTCCATGAAAATAGGGGAAGGGGAAAAAAAACGCCATAAAACACTAGTTGAATACAGAGAGAGGCCAAAGAGAGTTCAGTTACCATAGAGATTATTACTGGCAATTGGTACTCAACAGCAGATTGGGATCTGTTACAATATTTTTATTAATCTTTTCTCTTAATTGGTTATTTATATATTTTGGATCCATCTCTGTGCTGGGTCCAGATTTTACTCTTTACCTGTCACTCTTTTTGACATGAAGCAGTAATGCCTGTGCCAGATATCAGGCATTTCCTCGATTTGTAAACATTACAGGGGTCACGAGTACATAAAATACCACGTGGACAAGTCGCTGTGCTTGGCTTTGGCAGGCAAAGGAGGAGGGAGAAGCATCACAGACATATTTTCTGTGAGGCTTCATCACGGGAACTCTTCTGTACAAACCCTTCTTGTCAGTATAACTGTGATGATATTTTGTAGGTACAGCAGGGAAGATGCAGAATGCCTTTTCCCCTTTCAGTCCTCCCTCCTGTACGTCCAACTTAGCCATTTAACACATGTGCACTCCAGTGCATAAACCTTTTCATTTCTGAAATATCCTATTGTAAAGCCTTTCCCTGTCTTCCCCTCCTAAAGATTCATCCTGTTGCCTGTGTGTTGCAGCAACTGAAAACGCCCAGCCTTTTTATAGCCACAGTCAGTGGAAGTACGCTTAAGGGCCAATGTTAAAGGACTTTTTTAATCAGTCAGCTTCCAAAAATTCAGCTCTTAATTTTTAAAGAGTGCCCAGTCCTGTATATACCTGACGTTAAACAGATTTTAAAACGCTGCTGCATTTCGCTTTTTTTCTGCCACACCATTTGCCTTCAGGGGGATATTTTTTCAGGATGCCTGAGATCAGCCAGCTGGGGTTTCATCCCTTTTCCCCCTCTCCCCCCCAGCCTGTTGCTCCCTGCCTGCATCTAACTGCATTTCAGGTGTAGGGGCATAGAGGAGCTCGGTCGCAGGGAGATGAGTGGGGAACGTGGCTGCAGGGAGTGCTCTCAACTGCAGTGTGAGCCAAGCGGATTTTTTCAAAGAGAGAGAGGGAGAAACATGGTTTTTTTCATCTCTAATCTCCTTTAGTTATCATGATCTCAAGGGCTATTTGTAATGATAGTAGGCAGTGCATTTCAGATGGAAATGTGATTTTCCAAGCTGACGGTGTCACTTTAAGTAAACAAAGTTAATTCTGCTTCCTGCTATGCAAGGCCTAATCTCATTACCCAAGCCACAAGTAACATAACAGAAAATATTCCCATCTGTCAAAAGAACTTAAAATAAAGGTGGAAATTGTTTTTATGTTTTGTCCCTCTTCTTCCCCCCAGATCCCTCAATGGATGTTAATTATCACATCAGTTCCATTTAAACCTGTTCAGATCCCCCAGCCTCTGCTTGTGCTTCCTTTTTCTTTTGATGTGCCTATAGAATAATAGCGTTTATGCTGCATCTTAGAGTTAATGCTCAGTTATGATGAACTGTAGCTAAAAGATGCAAGTGGATGGCTGACCCATTCATCTTGCTGCATTCTGCTCTAAGGAGGCAGAAACCAGGTGCCATCAGGTTGGCTGGAAGCTCTCCCAGAAGTGATTGAGATTACGCTCATCCCCTTTCCCACCAGAAATAGACAAAATCTCTGAGCTAGAGACAGTCCAAAAGGGACCGTGGGGGTTAAGATCGGGTGTGCTCTGTAGAGCCAAGGCTCACCCAAACTCCTGAAATGACAGATCCAGGCAAGCCCCTAGTGCCACATTACTGACACCACATAGGGCCAGGCTGCAGGCACACTGCTGTCTTGAGTTTGTCCAGCCTCAGCATGCTCCCGGGCTTCCCCCAGGCAATGCCTGGGACTGCTGGTGGTGTGCAGAGTGGATGGGGCCAGTGCTGTGCAGAAGGGAGCTCAGCCCCCTGGCCATCCCAGGCGCCAAACAGCAGACCAGCATTGACCAGCAATCCTATACCAGCAGGAAAGAGCCCCACGGCAGTGCAGCACTGGTGAAAGCAAGGGGGGATTTAGAACAGGGGGCAAACCCTGTGGCACTAGTAACGCATTTTCCAGCACTCACAGAGCAAGGCAACTGCACTGATTCCCTTATCATTTCCATGGGTGTGAATCCAGAATAGCTTCCCTAGATTTAGTTCAGTGTGACTTCATTATGAGTTACATGGGGAGGAGGAGTCAGCATCGCAGACCAGCGAGAGCTCTACTGGCACAGGGAGCAGACCCCAATGTTACCAAGTCTGACTTTAAACAGAAGAAAACCCAAACATACTATCTAGCAATTCTCATCTCATTTCATTTCAAACCAGCAGCCACCAATCATAAGATGATCATTCATAAAACTCTCCAACAACAGTGTTTTTCATCCTCTCTTCATTTAAAATGACCTTTATGTGATGATAACATCTGCTTGCTGAACCTTAATTGCTTAATTAGAGAAACAGGTTCTCTATTAGACAAACATTTTTTTTAAACTGTATTTTTTCTTGCAAGTATGATGCTTTCTTTCATTTTAAGCTCAGCAGCAGTATTTTAAAAGCTTTAAAAAGTCACTTTCAAGTGGTTATAGTTTGTTAGTTTATTTATTTATTAGCCATTTGAAGGTTTTGTTTTCTACTCTCTTCCTAAAAGGTATTTACAAGCAGGAATCTGTCCCATTAGGAATTTCTCTGCCTTTCACTACCACATGTGCTTAGCACTTTGCAAAAATGCTGGTTTTCACTGAACAGCTGCTATAGGTTCTGGGTGTGCTTGGGAATTTATTTATCTTGGGCAAGTTCTTAGGGCTGAGCAAAATATCCTGCACCTGCTTCACACATGGGGAACAGAGTTTGTGCCCTTCCTGAGAGCTCCAGCAAGCCTTCCTCTGACTGCTGTTCTCCTCAAACTGGCCTTTTGCGACAGGTTCAGGTTTGTTTTCTTTCTTATATGGGACTTCTGAGCAGTATTAGCCTATTTTTGTAGTAGTGTTCTTAAGTTCTAACCAGTCAATTTGATGCTGTAGGGTTGCTTCTGGCTGCATGGTTGTTGGTGGTTTTGAAGAAGTCAATTGACTTCTTTGTTCTGAAAAGTCATATAGGTTTTGCCTCGCATTGAAATTTTTTGGGGGGTAGCATTATTATATTAATGTGCTTACTGAAAGCAGAAGGTTCCAGAGGTGATTTGTACTGATGCTGAACACAGAGATAAGGTATGCCAAAACAGCATGTCTGAATTAAGTCTTGGGGCTGGAGTGGCTGCGTTTATGTGAATGCCTCTGCCGTAGCCAAGGCAGCACAAACAGCACTACAGGTGCTGCAAACAGCCATGCAACAGAAACAAGAAACACGTGAGACCCCAGCCCTGAGAAGCAGCCATCAATATTTCTCCCCAGAAACAAGTGTCCGCTTGCTGTGTTCTTTCTAAGATAATACCTTGCTGAAAGCAGAGAACATCGCCATGAAAAGAATAAGAGTAATAAATTACTAAGATGGGGGGAAATGGACCAAAAGTGACTTTAGGCAAAATTAGCAATAAAATTACTTGGTCCACTCGTAGTGGTCAAGTGAGAACGCTTGGATTCTGTTCATAAAAGGACCTTGGATTTATTTCTGGTGTTCTGGATTCTGAAAGGAGTTAGAAAGACAACTTGGCTGCCTTTTCCCTTTTGCTGCTGCTTCACTAATGTAACACCTTGAAACCCCAGCTGTGATTGCATTCCCATTGCTTTTAGTGCAGTACAGGTGAGCAATGAGAAGCAATCCTCTCCAGCAAAACTAGCAGTCCACGTGGCTGGAAGAAAGGAAGCACTGTTATCCTCACCTGAGGAGTGTGCAAGGGAAAGGAAAGTTAGTGGCTGTGTTGGGTACTAAAACCTGAAAATGGTGCCCATAGTTATTTGATGAAATAGGGTGTGCAGGAGATTCAATAAACAATGTCCTTCTCTGACACCAATGAACAAGACTTGTTTTCAGGACTCCGAAAGTATTTAAGAACTTTGCTTGCATTCATTTCAACCTAGTTGTTTTTCAGCATCTCAGCCATTCTGCCCAGATGAGTCATCTCTGTGCTAATAAAAATTCAGAGCATGACAAGAGTTAATTGCAAAAGGTGATATGGCTTCTCTTTGGATAGTTCTGCATGGTATTTTGGGCAGGATTTCTCTGCTCAAGCTCCAAGCCAACAAAAAGCCAGGTGGCTGCGTTGGCATGGTGCTGAGCCCTACGTAATACATCTGATGGAAAACAGGGTTTATTAGCTTGGCACCGCACTCCCTGAATTTCAAGGGGTTTGGATAAGTTCTGGCTGGCATCCTATTGGGTCAGGCTTACCCCTTTTTATATGTGCCTAAGGTAACAGAGGAGTATGCAATCCTGCTCTTGCTGATTTGCAAAATTCTCATGACCGAATACCTGTGTAGCTTGCAATGTTACACTTAGTTTTTCTCAAAAGCTTGCGTCGCTTAAGTATTGGGAAAGAAGTCAAGAGTGCATTTTGAGGTGGAGCAGGAGGTTTGTGTGTGGCCAGAAAAAGTACTTGCAAATTGCAAAAATTGATGTTTTTCTAGAAAAGGCCAAAAACACTTAGAAATTATCTATGTCTAATATATTTGTTGTACCCTGAGGTCATAGAGGGATGTGACTTTCAGGAAAAAAATGGATAAAACTTGCAGTTTTGAAAATATGTATTTTACTTGAGGGAATTTTCAAAAGCTTTTTTATTGTGTCTACATCCACTATTTCACTTATACTTTTCAATTCCCATATATTATTCATGATATATATTTTAATAAGTTTTGGGTCAGGCCATTGTTCCCTGTTAATCGTTTATTACAAATAACTTTGCTTGGATGCACTGTTGGAGCCTCTCCGAATGACACCCTGTGATTATTGAGGTGCAATCCAAGTCACAGGCAGAATAAAGTCCTTTAGTGAGGTTTGGATTTCTTCCTCCATTTCAGAGTTTCTCTTTCTTACCTAATTCCACTCAAAGCCTCAGCAACAGTTGGGTCATGTAGCTGCGCCATCACGCTTCTTTGTAAAGGAGGTTCAGAAGCAAGATAAAAGAGTTGCAAAGCAGAGCTAAAGGAGCCAAAATATCTGGATTCGGTTTCTGCCCACGCTATTAAGACAAATAAATAGAAATTGGGGAGAGGTGCATCTGCAAACACACACAAAGGCACACACCATGTGTGGGATGGAGAAGGAATTGGTGCTCACGTTGCCAGAAGGAAGTATTATCTGCAACAGGTGTCCATAAAAGCATTTTTTTATTTAGTAGCCGTAGAAAGCCAGCACCATGCATAATGTTCAACATGTGGCTAGGGTCTATCAAGTGTATTGAAAATGTTCATTTCCTTAAAATTAAGCATGGTCTGACTTACTTTGTTAAATCCTTACCTTCCTTCTGCAGTTTAGACCTCAAAAATATATAATCTTTTCTCCCCCTAAATGCAAGAGGAGCTTCTGGCAGGCAGCTGAGCAGCACGGCTTAGCGTGTGGCTCTGTGCCCTCCGTCCTGCGTTGACTCTGGCGTGAGCAACGCGTTTGCAAGGGGGACAGCAAAGCCCATTGCATATAATCTGCTTTGCTGAGGCAGTGTTGCTGGCTTTATTTTCCTCCTCTCTCTTTGTCTTTCAACCCCGAAACAGATGTAAAAGTTCATGCTCAATTCAGGCCACCTTCATAATAAATTAATTTCTGAGAAACTGTGTTTCTGACTGAATTGCGTTACAAAGAAACTTGGTCTGTGCAGCATGTGAGCGTTATCGGGTTACATCATTATAATCAACAAGCATTTTGGTATTTAAACAAAAGAGGAAACATTTTTCTATGTCATAAGGAATGTTTCTGAGACCATAACATCTTATTAAGGCAAAAGAGGGCTGGCAACAAAGTCTGTTTGATTGGATCTGTGATCTGCCAATTTCTAATGAATGGAAAGAGAAAGCAACAAGTAGTAGAGTTGAAAAATCAACTAGAATTTCTCCTTTTATGGCTTGTGTAAGACTGCTCTCTGTAGCTCCAGTGGTAGAATTCATTACTGGGGATAAGAACAGAGATTAGGTTAAAAAGGCTTTTCACTGACAAGGCTTTATTCACAATGGAGTGCTTTGCCTCTCTCCTTTCAGGTTTGTAGTTTTCTGACTGTATGTAGTGAGTGATATATTATTATAATAGTTCGTATTATAGTAGTGGCCAAAGGCAACAGAAGCATCCATTTTGCTGGGTGCTTTACATATGCACATTAAAAAATAATCTCCGCACAAGATGTCCATACGATTTTATTTCTCTGCTGTTTCTTTTTCTTTTTTAAAGGACTATCTGGTTTATGGTTGCAGTTTTGAAAACTGTTACCTCGTTGAGCAGTTTAGACTAAGCATGAGTCAAAGACAGCCTCTTTTTTTATAACTCAATCTTCCAAAGTCTGCTATAAATGCAAATAGTGAAGAGATGCCCCAATGTTAAGATGCTGATAGTTATGTAGTATAGAAAGTGCCAGTGCAATATGTGTGAAATAACTTTATCACAGGCCATTTTGTAAGCTCTCTTCAGAAGAGAAAGTTTCCCCAAGTAAAAATGTGTAAACTGTATGCAAAATTGAGACACTGGAAAAGAAAAAGAGCAAAACTGATTACAATTGCAGTTACTGTACTTTTGTTCCTTCCAAGCGCTTTCCTTAGTTGAACAAAGGAACTGAAGTGCTGCTCTGGTGACTCTGCGTGCTGCAAACCAAAACCAGGTGAGCGCCTGTTGAGAGTTTCCTGGGCTCTGCCTGCTAGCCCTTTTGGCAAATACTAAACTGAGTTTTAAGCTCTGATTAAAGATTTGATGAGGACTCGGCCCTGGTCCTTTTAACATGGCATTTTTCTCATGAAGGCGCTCTCTGAACTCGGACAATTCACTCCTGACTATAAGTGAGAGCAGAATTGGGACATATGGCACTATATCAAAAGATCTATTAGATCTCTCAATAAAACAAACACGTCTTTTGAAGTTGTTTAGCTGTTTCTAGAGCAAAGCAAAAACTTCAGAGAGAACACTTTGACTATTGGGTGAAAAGGAATTCTTCTTTTCACTCTTCGCCCTGTCTTTCTACCCTCTTCCTCTTCCTCTTTTCCCCATTTGACTTTTCTTCTGTTAATATTTTTCTGAAGGAACCTTTAGAATCAGGTCTACAGTAAAACCTTTTGCCAGCATAGTAATTTTGGTTAGGGGCGTCGTTCTTTCTTTTTCTATTTTTTTTTTTAATAACACTTCTATATTGGCACAACCTTCAGCATAGGTTTAGCTGTATTTAAAAAAAAAGTGATTTTCCTGATACAGCTTATTTCATTGAGGGAGCTAGTAAAAATGTAGCTGCTAAAAAACACTCTTGGCAGGACAAGCTGCATCTGTATTAGTGGGGTTTGCTGGTGTAGCTGTAAAATGTAGGGTTGGCCAACAACTTAACCCTCAAAAGTAGTCCAGTTGAAATGTGCTTTCTTTGAGCTTTTTTGGCCTCCATATGCTGAAGAAAGGATGGTTGTAGTATACTAAATTCACAAGACTAGAACAAGCCTTATAGTGATTGAATTCAACTCCCTTAACATAACTTAGGCAACTCCCCATCTTGATTTATGTGACTTAACCTCATCTGGTAAGAGGTATAGCTGTGCTAGATGGAAAATCCATGGCTGAGGCTCTGACTCTCTTCCCCTTTCTTTGATGATAATATTATTAATATATTATTCTAATATGCCTCAATTTCCCCATATGGAAACAAATATCCTAACATCTGTCTTAGTGTTGTAGAGGTTCAGGAGCCTGACTACAGGGCATTTTGATATTTTGGTTCATAAGGGGTATGAACGCTGTTGTTAATACCAGTTTAACTGTCTTGCTGGCCAGTTTGTACTTGTGAAACTGTAGCACCACTTACTGGTTTTGCTGGAGAAATTCCAACCAGGAAATCCAGGCAACGTTGTTTATCTCCTGCTGTCATCATAACTATTTCCTGAGAGCTGGAAAGATGTACTCCTTCCTTTCCCTGCTTGCTGTAGCCCAAAGGATCAAAGATAAGGATTATAATGGTTGTGTTCAGGCAGAGTTGTTGTTGATTGGGATTTATCCTTTTAAATATGTGTAAGTCATAGAAAGCTTTGCAGTCAGAAATATTGACTTCATTGATCCATGCCAAGAGCAGAAGAAACCCATGTGGGCTGAAGTGGAAAGGCTGTGCGAGGTGTTTATAATAAAGATGTTATCTGATAAATAAGATACTGCTTTACTCCTGACCAAGGAAAATTAGAAATCCAGACTTTAAGTACACCGGTCAGTACATGCCAAGTTAACTGTGGCAGCATTAGTCTTCCATGATCAATATTCAGTATTAGGACCTTGTGTTCCTGTTTCTGGTCAAATGAGATAGCTAGACAGGTCCTGGTTCTGCATTGTTTATGGGTTTTCCAAGGAGAACATCTGAATGAATCAACTTCAGGAGCATAATGAACTATAAATGCAGAGCACACTGCTTTCATCACTCAGGATAAAGTGAATGTAGTGTAGGTCATGATATTGCCTTTGGAAACAGCTAAAATCCCCTGCCTGATTAGCTGAGATTGCAGAGGCTGATGAGGGAGGCAAGTGAGGTTAAAGGTGTTCAACGTAAGTGGAGAGTAAACTGTCACAAGTGGGGCCATACCTTAAAATGGGTTGGAGAGTCTGAATGTATTGCTTCCTGAGAACGTACAAACAAACAAGAAATCCTAAAGGAACAACAGCGTTGCTGCTGCAGGCACACCAGCCTGCTAAGAGGCTTCCTGGAAGACAGGCTGATGCGTGGATGGCAGGGATGCGATTCCAGAAGGGGATGTTGTATTATTGGATTCAGGTCTTTTGCCCCATTTGGAGCAATATCAGCTTATCAGCCTGCAAATGCAAAGCAAAGGAAGGAGGGAAGTATCACAAAAACATTGGTATTGTAGAGACCCGCAGACTCAGAAAGAAGGTCAGTTTGCAACCACTCCGGCCAATATCCGTTTTCTCCTTCATTGGCAACAAAGCTGTTCTGTCCAGCCCACGTAGGAAAAAAACACCCCATATCTGCAAATGGTCCTCTCCTTTAAAAACAAACTTCTGTGTTTTCTGCATTACATCCCCTTGCCTTTAACTTTTGAACCCTGTTAGCAAACACACTGTGGGCAGAGCAAGGGGGCAGAGTAAGGGGGAAGTCCTTACCCCCACGGAAAAAAGCCTGATCTGAAAAATTCTCAAGGGGACAATTGAGCACTATCAAACACAACTGCAGTAATACTTTACTGTCTGCTGCAGATATTGAGCCCTCATTGCAGTAATTGTCACGGTGACAGAGCTGGGAACACTTGCTGTAATTAGGACAGTTGTTTTGTCATGTGTAACGATCTGAAGAGAAGCAAGGAAAAGAGGCGAATGAGCACTAATCTGCTATAGTGTACTGAAGGAGAACCATGCACGCACACACAAAATACAGCACGGCTGCCAATATATTGTAAATTCAGATGAGCAGGCATTTGGAGAAGGTGAGGAAATAAATGTTAAAACAATACATATATTCAGGGGAATTTATGCTCTCTCAGGTGTCTGACTGTATCTGGAATAGCAAGTGCAGATGTCTTGCTGTAGAGATTTTTTATTTTTTTTTTGAAGGTGATCCTGATAATACCTAAGAAAAATCCTCAACCAAAACCATGTGTGCATATAAATATATACATGCATGTAGGTATATGTTTACATATATATTTAAGCAAATTTCTATAGGTGGCATGTATCTTCCTTCAGTTTGCTGCTCCAGCAGTTCAAGAACATACAGCACAAAGCTGAGACAGCTGGATGCTCAAGTAACATGTTTAAAACTATCACTCAGACTATTTTGATTTCTCTTAACTACTCCAGACTCCTACTTTTTTCTATTTCTTGTATGCAGAGTAGTATTAAAAATAAGCACTATCTCTTTTTGTTGTGCTCCAAATTACCTTCTATTCTGATTCGGTGAGCCTGTAACAGCTGTTACGGTTGAATTGTATCCGATGACAAATACTACCCATGTATCAAAAACTCTTGGGAAACAAGGCTACCATTCTGGATTTGTAAGACCCAGAGCTATAGGGTATCAAATACCTCTTGGGTATTCAGGAGGTAAGTGTTGAGCATACAAAGCAAGACTGTACTATGGATATCTACAAAATTAAGATAATTTTGAAGCCCATCACCACTTAGATAAACTGCCTCTCCCTCAATGCCTGATCAGGTAACATCCCTGTATCAATCACGTAATTTGCTTACCTCGAAAATTACCTGTAGGTAACTCAAACTGCTGCTGAGAGTTAAGGGGGGAATCAATTCGTTTAGTAATTATGATCCCCATCTGCTGTAAACCTCATCTCTACAGATTGCTATTGCTGTATGGGGTACACTTAGATAACTGCAAGGCGATTCAAACAAGAATTGCGCTAGCAGTGGTTAGAGACAGTAGTATAAATTTTGCTGATTGAAAATTTCCTACGTAAAGCATTTTTCAATGAGAAATTGGATTTTCAACTATTTTTTTTTCTGCTTTCTCCAAAAATTTTGACATTTCATTTCACAGCTGGAAAGATCTTGAGGCAAATAACACTTGCCATTTAGTGTTCTTTTTTAGTGTTAAGCTAAACTTAGCATTCGTATTTTCAGTTATTTTTTTAGCTTTTCAGTGAACTCTTTCCTTCACTACTGAAGCCAATCAGGGTTTTACCATTTACTTGAGTAGGACCAAGATTTCACTTTTGATGTTTTACTACATGAAATCATTCTTGTAAGGATTCCTTAGAGTCCCTTAGAGAATTTCAACCTGTAACCTGTATTTTAAGAAGGACCACTTAGTCTGATCTTGTTTCCAAGTAAAACACAATGATTAACTCAGAACTCTATTAACAAAAAATTAGAGGGTAAAATACAATTAATGACAGCCAGCAGGGTTTCAAGGAATATAAATCTTGTCAAACAAACATACTGTCTTTTTGACAGGATTACATATCTGCTTGAGAAAGGTAACTGGGACAACACAATATACCTGGATTTGTCCAGGGCATTTGACTTGGTCCACCTGATGCTTTGCCTCATTAGGTATTTAAATGTGTTAGATGTTTTAAATACTGGCTTGCCATTGGATCTCTCAGTGCATTGTTAATAGGACATACCACTGGAATGCTTCCTCTTTCTAAGCTGTATTGACTATAATATTTGTACCAATGATCCAAGCAAAGATGAAAAATACATTTGGTGAGCGCTGCAAGGTGACACAGGACTTGATGGAGCAGTGGATAACGAGGAGAAAAAGTTGCTACATAGGAGCAAAATGAATCTGCAGGTTAAGGGGTTTCAGTCCAACAGAATCCATTTTAATACAGTCAGATATAAAGAAAACCCTGTGGGAACAAAGCATATAGATTATAGCTATGGTTTATATCTACTCTAAGACACAAGTAGATATATAGAAAGGCTGTCACCTCTGCTAAATTCATAGTGCAGTGCTATGGGGAAAAATCCTATTCTGTATAAATAAAAGTAATAATAAATTAACTAAAGCAAACAAAAAAAAAAAGGCAAGTTAAACTAAATAAAGTGAATAAGGAATAGATTTTATTCTTATATGCAGCTTTAATTGGGTCACTGGGAAATGTCCATGTTTCAAGTGTGTGTAGATTTCTACACAGAATTTAGAGACCCAGCAGAAATGACCTGAAGGCTGGAAATCCACCCTTCTGCTGTGAAGTTTAAAGAACTTGACACATTCAGCTTATCAAAAATACTGAGACATGCTTTGATTGCTGTGTGTAGGCATCTCTACGTGAGAGCCAGCTTCTTAGTCTAGCTGAGAAAGCATATATTTGTTGACCAAACTTAGCAGTAAAATAATAACATTATATTAAAATAAGATATAGTTCCTAGTTGTGAAGGTGATGGAAACGAAACTCTCAAGTGCACTCCTGAGTGTTTTTTTTTTCTTCAGAACAGGATTAACAGCCCTTTTGAAGCATATATATATAGAGAGAGAGAAAATCAAGCTAGATTATAGGGAAACTTCATTGCGAAGACACAGTTTAGAACTGGTATATTGTATGTACTTACATATGTGTGCGTGTCTGAAGCAGTGTTTACATGTTTATGCTTGGCAAAGCAATGCAGCTCATTTATGTGAACATTATTTAGTGTGTTTGTATCATATAAGGATGTTAATGGATGAGATTAGATGGCTTGTTCAACTAGACAACCAAATAATCCTGTATGTTTTCAATCTATATAAAGCCCTTTTCTTAGCTTTAAACTAGCTTAGTAAGTGAATATATTTGTATTTACTCTCTTGCAGGTAGCTGGGTATTTTTTCTACTGTGTTGAGTATTTGTTTCATTAATTTGAAAATTCTTTTAATTTCTGTGGCCTGTTTTTACAAAAAAACAAGCTTTCATTAGAATTTCCAATGAAATTTTATTTCTCAGATATTTTTCTTTTCGCAATGCCAGACATTTGAGATTGAATGTGTGGGGCCTTTTACTGAAAAGTAAAAAACTTCTACAGCAAGCAGATACCTTTCTACCAAAAGACTGCCTTAGTTAAAAATCTAATTTCCACTGCAAAAGGGGAAAATAAGTTTTCAAACAAGAAAAAAAAAAAAGACAGCTCCAGTGTCCTGCATCATTGTCTGAACCTTGCCAGCACTTCTGTAAGAGAAGGGATTGACAAAATAATTCATTAACAGGAATGTTCTCCTCATGGAGGGGATTGAATACCCACATGAGAAACTTTAAAGCCTCCTTTGTGTATCCAAACAGAAACATGGCTCAAAGAAACAGGCATCTACAGCAGTTCGGAGTGCGGTGAACTCTGGGCTATTTGTGGATTGGCTTTGAGAGTAGTTGCTCTTGATTTCAGAGTACGTCCTAATACCCCAGCAGGCTGGAGACTGGGGAGACTGGCAAGGGAGAAAATAGTGCAGGGAGTTTGCCTGGCAACAAAGGCATAGCAATTTGCTCCAGTGTTGTTGTGAAAAGAAGATGCTTTTGTGAGTCGAGAGACATGTGATAAGTGTAGCATGAAAGTGTCGTGGAAGTAATTGTTCTCCTGAACTCAGCTCCGGGCTGCTCTGACTCGCAGTGGTCAAGGTCTGAAATGAGGAGACCTGTTCCAAGTCTTGCATTTAACAAAGCAACTTAAGAGACTTCCATCCCTGCAAATATATCCTGTGCCTGTGACCGTGATTACTGGGATTGCACCGAGGCCTTAGGATTTTTGCATTGATAAAGGAAAGTGCAGCGGGGAGTGGGGGCTGGCTTTGAACAAGGGCCTGTTTTACAGATTTTAAGACAAAGATATTAATGAATCCAGTTGGGTGCAACCGATAAATGTCATCCACGGCTCCATTTGCCAACTGGGTTCAACATCATTTGTTCTCGGTACGTTTTGGGACATCTTTGTGGTGTCCTGTCCATACCAGCAACCTGCCAGTTGTTTCTGATGCTTTTTTATCAGCTTCCCCTGTGCATTTGAGAGTGACAGTGCATCCACGGCGTTTATCAGTCACCTGTGGCTTCTCTTATCCTTGCCCGAAAAATATTTATGCCAACATCCCCGCTCAGACTGTTACCCACTGCCCCCCTGGCTGTTTGTCTACTGTGTGGTTTGTCATTATACTAAATTGAGCTCTTTGGGACAAGAATTGTCTTCAGGTCACTCACTGAATAGCAAAATTAGCTATTTCCAGGCTGATTTTGCTGCTGAGTGCAGTAGCAGTCGTGCTGTGTGATGCATGCTGCTCCTGCAGGTGCATTTCTAACGCACTCGCCACAGCCGTGCGCAGGCTTTGGCAATCGGCAACCCAGCTCTTATTAAGAAGCAGTGGATTTTCCTTAAACTCTGATTAACCAATTATGTTTCTTCTAATTTAAATTCTTCTGTCATATATTTCACCATAGGGCAGAACAGTTTACCGAATTTAAAGAGGACTGCCACAGTTGTGTAAATGAATGAGATGTTTTCTTAAAATAACTATTTATACATGTAAATCTCTCTCTGGATCTTCTAAACACTTTGCATCTCTCCCACTAACTCACGCAGTGGCACCTCTCTCTGTCAGGCATGTCACATATAACCAGATTGTAAAATCCAAAGAGCAGAGGGCATGTCTCCATTTCTTTTGTACAATGCCATGTAGTGGCTGGAAGGATGAGGAAGAGATAATATTTTTCTGCTGGGGATACAACACGTTTAAAAAGGCTTCTCCCTAATAGAAATTAAATTTGAGACGCTATGTTTATTTTGAAACAGCCAAGTTGGTATTTATCTGAAATTAATTCTAGAAAATTGGTTATTTGTTTCAGTTTGAAAGTACAGTTTCAGCCCAAACAAATATTATCAAGTAATAACATTACCAGGAATTTCTGGTTCTTAATTTCTGTTCAGCAGTATAGGTTCAATGTAGTTTTGGAGGGGGAAAAAAAAAAAGCTGCAGTTGTTAAAATCACAATGAAATGAAAACTTGTAATATGAAACAACACAAAATTCATGCAGCATTTCCTATGCACTTTTAAATGAAAAATACAAATTTTCATTGATTTTTTTTTTTTTTCCCCAAGATTAAATAAATGAAGAAAAAATGTCTAGTAGCAACAACTAAATCTTCCAAGTTAATTTCTTAAGTTAACTGGAAGAAGTATGAGCATTAGGCCAGGTGGAATGTGACTTTCTAGTGGAAGGTGTCCCTAGTGGAAGATATGGAACTAATGATCTTTAAGGTCCAGTACAACCCAAGACATTCTTTGAATTCTGTAATTTGTAACTGTAAATTGCTAAGTTTTTCATGCAACAAAACAGCTACTAAGACGAGCTAATATCCATAACTTTCACTTATCTCCTTTTTAGTATAAAAAGTATTTTCCATATTGTCTGGCTTTCAAACTTATTTTCCCAGGTTGGGAATAAAGTAAATTATGCTGTATGAAGCAAATGGTCTGATGCAGTTTACTGCTGCCTACAAGTGAGGCACCTGTAGATATGTATTTAGTTTTTTTCCTTTCATAGAAATCATTAGATAGACAAAATGGCCCATCTTGCTTGCAAAAACTATCCATTAACATACCATCCTTCATCAGGATAGGTGGCAAGTAAGGGTTTAATTCTCTATTTTCAGGCGAAAGGAACTCTGATTCTGGTGTGTATTAAAGGTGGAAAGCTAATTTTTGAAAGATCATGGTTGAAACTTATTTTAGCTTTATATTTTTCCTCCTATCATGAAGGAAAGTAAAAATAAATGAGCTTGATTCACCATTCAATTATGTTAATTTATAGCCCTATAACCCCAGCAGTCATACTGACATATAAATGATGAAACGAAGCATATGATCAGACCCCTATTACTACAAAAGAAGTGTTAAGCCAAGGATGAGTGAAAATTTTGGAGGCCAGTAGTGTACAGATGGAAAAATGCAGTTTGTCCACAGACCCCAGAAGGTATTCTGTCAAGGTGCTTAATTATTATGTTTTCTGGAATTAACACTGAACTCTACTTTTGATGAAATATTTCTAGCTATTAAAAAATTTTTAAAAAACACTGTAAACTAAACCTATTGATTTCTACGAGTTGTCCTGTTTGTCCTAAAATGAAATATAAGTGGATACTGTTTCTTTCTAGTTTTCATGACCTTAACTTTTTTCTTTTTGAGTCAGCCCAAAATGGATGATACTAATAATAATTTGAACACTGAATGAAACATGCATAGCTCTACTTAGATCATATTTATTCCAGGATTTATATCACTGTCTTCAGTGAAACTGTATCATGACTAGATTTGGCCTGTAATTATTAAACTGTTAAGCCCAGTTGCGTAGAGGAAATTGAGAGATGCTATTACGTGGTAGCTGTCATTAGGGCGGACTCAGTTTTGTCTCATGCCGTGAATTTTCTTTATTTATTTATTTAGGTTCTTGATAAACATAAAAGTGCTTGTGGGCAAGGCGGGATGTGGTGAGGTCAAGGGAGAACAGCGAAGTGCCTTGTGGTTCGGTGAGCTCAGCAAGCAGAGGCATCACCTATGCATAAAGTAACAATGTGTGCCTTAGGTCACTGATGATGTAACAAATTCATTACACTGAAGTCATTTCCCATTGCAATCTCCAAGTGGGCATCAGTGCTCCTGCTCGGGAGCTGAGGCAGGGCTCTGCACGCATGCTGCTGTGTCCGATAGGACTAAGCCCACTGCAGGTTATCTTTAGTCATCTTGTCTCTGAGCTAGTGAGCAGAACTAACATCATCTTAAAGCTTGTTTGCTCTGGGACTCAAGTTTTTCTTTCAAATGATAAAAATCTGTTTTTTCTAGCTCCAGTGAAAACAGAGATTTCAGAAAGTTGTGAGGCCAGCCAAGTGTGCTGAAGTAGACTCTGGCTCCTACTCACTTGCTGGCATTTTTTGACTGTATTGGAACCTGTTATATTAAAACGGAGTCCTGAGGGCATTGGAAGCTGCAGTATGTATCTTTGGAGAGGAGATCTGGCAACTTTGAGTTCTCCAGCAGGATTTACAAAAGCTATAATAAACCAAAGAAAAGGTCATTAAAAACATGCTGAAATTTCCTTTATTCACAGTAACCCCTTTCTCAGTCCTCTGGTGTTTTAAATACCATCAGTAGACTGAAGTTTGTAGCCAGGGAGAGAAACAAATAGCCAAGGGATGGCTTAGATGTGGAAATGTTCAGGTACAACGTGTGGTTGTTTCTGCAAGTACTCAAGTGTGCACACAACTGCCTGTTTGCATCTGTATCAATGAAGGCGCATGTTTGCGCATCCATTTACCACCTGTACCACATACCGTATGCGCAGCACCCTTGTACAGATAAAATTTATTTCACACAGCATGCTTTTCTGTTGAACAGTACTTGGTCTGCACATCACATTAGACTCGGGGTATTGTTCTGTAACTAGAGATACCGCAACATTGTATTTTCACCACATCCTTGTAAGTAACAAAAAGAAAGGTGAGAGGTACCAGAAAGTAAATTTACACTTTCAAAGTGAGGCTTTTTTAATTCCCAAAGTGTCTTAAAACTAAAGTCTTGGGCATTGATCACAGCTTGCAGACTTCTTTTGTGCTGGGCAGTCCTGTTTTTGTTCCCGTTGCTATCCGTGGCAGTAGGACAACACAAGCTTGCTGGGTTGTGGAAATGAGGTGCACCAGTAACTTCGGTACTATCTAGCTGATCTGAGTGCTGAAGAGCTCTGCAAGCTGCTGCCTCTTCCTTTCAGAGCGAATGGGCACAATTTCAAAGCTACTGGCTTTGATATCCTCATTTTAGGCAAAGAAGTACAAGTGAGGTGATGATTAGAAAGCTTGACTGTCCGTAACTGTCCCCCACCTGTGGGCCCCAAGAGAGCACAGAAGGCTCCAACCAAGTCACCAGAACTTGGCAGGTTTTCTCATGTTTCTAGAAAGTATGTAATTTCTCTTAATCCTCGCTGAACCTAATATCTGATAGTGCATCTAATAAAGCCTATAAGTAGTATTTTATGAAGCTACAGTTCCCTCCCAGGCTCACCAGGGATCATTTTTCTCTTTGAAAAACAGCTCATCATTAGGAATCAAAGATGTTTGATATACAAAATAATTTCCCAAATTAGGGTTTGTCAAATGTAGGTTTGCAAATCTCTGCTGCCCTTTTTTTTTTTTTTTTTTTTTTTTTTTTCTTCTCACTCTCCCCTTTAGGTTGATTATATCTTGCAACCAGAGGCAAAAAAAAAATTGTTCCACCCTTTCCCCTCCTTCCATCCCTCCCTCTGCCTTTCCTTATCTTACCCCCTCTTTGCCACGGTAGCTCAGCCACGCTGCACCCCCACCAGAGCTGTACCCGTAGGGCAGCCACATTATCCTCAGCACATCATCAGCAAAGGCTTCATTAAATCGCAGCTACCTTTGCAGCACCCACCGGACACTCATGGCAGTCCCCAGGGCTCCTGGCAGGGCAAGCAAGCTGTTGGCAGAGCCGAGCGAGAGGGGGATGCGGATGGCTCTCCCTCCTCCGAGTGCCAGCAAACAGTTAACGGTTTAATACTTTACAAAAAAGTCAAGACAGACTTGTGATTCTTGATGTTAATGAAGGTGTCACACATTGTCTAGAGAAAGTTGTGCCTGGCAATCTTCCTTTTTTCGGATGCCTACACCACTGACATTTCATCTCGCATTCAAAGAGCACTACCTTAATGAAATGCATAATTAACATATTCTAATTGTGCTGAGCGCTGTGATGATTTTGACAGAACTCACTTTCCATGTCTAATTTGATGCTAATTTAATCTGTTCCTCTCCCGCTGACATGACCTTTCTTGATTGAGTTTCACTGAGGAAATTTTTTGATGGATTGATTTATCAGCATTGCGGAGACAACAAAGGCTCAGGGTGCATGACAGAAAGCGGAGCAGGAATGGCCCTCCAACGCCTGCACACTCTGAACTTTCCGGCTGCAATGTCCTCTTTCCAGAGACTGCTTGTCTGATCTACTGATGGAATTCAAGAAATGTGACATCTGTGTGTGGGTTTGATCTCTGCAATAAATACAGTAAATATCTTATTGTGCTTGTGAATCCCTTGGAAGGAAAACTTCTCCCTCTCCTGCTGCTGCTCGGTAGTAAGTGGCGTGGGCCACCGAGTAGCAGAGCAGTGCCAGCAAGGGCAGGCTCTCGCTACGCTGCTGCCCTCCGGCAAGCACCCAGGGTTTTTGGACCATTTTAATTAACCTGGTCATTACTGGCTATCAGCAAAATGAAAAGTGCAGGGAAATGGGATTGTAAGACCTGACAAAATGTAACCTACTTTTTAGGTTGCTTCATCAAACTTTCTCTGGTGCTTACTTATAGATGTGTGTGTTTAGTATCCAGTATGTGCATTTTATGACACACACATATATATATGCACACACATCTGCGCAGATATGTATAAATTTATGGATTGTGTATATATGATTATACCCTTATTCAAACATCATAGAGAAGGTTTAATAATCCTCCTAATGTGACATATATTAGCTATATCTCACAATGCTGAATGTAAGCATGTACGTGTAGGAGCACAGAGGTGTGCAGTAAATCTCATGGGGATATATCTATGGTCGGGTTTTTTTTTTCAATTACTCCACAAAACTTCTCTCATGTATCCGTTGCTTCATAATGTGACAGATTCTTCCTACCCTCATAGTATACCTAGCTTATTATACGGGGTTCTGTACCGGAACTAAATAAGTCCTTCCTAACCCTCGCAGTGTTCTCTTTTGTACCCCGAAGCATGAGATTTGAGTTATCTTTGCATGTTGCACTACAGCTGTTGCTGGTCATAAACTTAGAGTTCCTTGTACTGCGTTAGCATGTGCGTTTCTGCTGCTTTGGAAAAAGCAGAGATAGTATCTCAGTTTAGAGATCATAATAATGTTTAATTGACAACATTGTTTAAATGGATATTATAAACACCAGTCACATAAATTCTTAATTCTTTTTGGTTTAATGTTTCATCAAGATAATGTTTCAAAGATTTCTTTTAAGGAGTTAAGACACACATGTTCACTTTCTTTAGGAGCTGATGGAACAGTTTAGTTTTAAAGAGGACTTGTTGATAAAAGTCCCAAGATGGTTTCCTATTAGTATTTAAGCTACACCAAGCAAACAATAGATGCTGAAGGAGAATGGGAAAGCAAGCCCGGAAAGCAGAGCAAGCTGGTAATTCTCACTGCTAGGGCTAGGAACCGCGTGCATACTGCACTTGCATGTCAACACGTGGCCCTATGGATTTTTGTTTGGTCCGTGATCTGAGAACTGGTTCAAGAAGGGCTTATGATCAATGAGCTCTGCAGAAAGGCACAAAGGCAGTCTTGAAAAGTGCTGTAGCAGCAGGCGTGGGGGGGTGGTTAAAATGCCCAGCCGGCACCAAATGGCTCGCTCTGGAAGCGGGCTGTTCCCCCCCCCCCCCCCCCCAGGACGCGGGCACTTTGCTTTCCAGCCTGCAGCCCTGTGTTGTGCTTCCCCCACACACATGCTGCAGGACAGCATGGAAGAACGAGTAGTCCTCGTCCCACTTCCGATGGACAAACTGAAGGTTGAACCCTAACCTGCTCAGACTAGAGCAGGGTTTGCGATGCTAGGGAATCACACCCATCGATGTGGGGCCTGAACTTGGTTCTCAAGTGGATGGTTTTCCTGGGTTTGGTTTTTCTTATTTTTTGATAAGGAAACTCATTTTCCAAGAGTCTGGCCTGTCTTGATTTTTGATTTCTCTTTGCCAGAGAAAGGGTCCCCTGCTCTGAAGGGGGAAAAAAAAAAAAAAATCTCTGAAGGATTTGGCACTTGTGTATACATTCTGGCTAAGTCTGTTGGGCAGCTGCATACCAAAATGTGTAAACCACGTTATAACTGTGAAACTATGAGTCATTCAGTGTTATTTACCATTGATACTGGCAGGCAGCCTGATCTGTTACTGTAATTATGTCTCTGTCTCTACCAGTGAGATCAAAAGTACAGAAATTCCAAGTAATAGGACTACAACTATATTAGTAGGGTGAAACTCTGAGCATCTGGATTGGAGAAAAAGATATTGAGTGCACAGTGTTACAGGAGATCAAAGAGGAAACTAAATCTAATAAAACAGTAATAATTGGTAAGCTCACTTCCAACATATGGAACATCAGAATTTGGTATTAAAATGTTATTTCTTAAGAACTTTAAAAAATTGGAGCAGATAGTTTGAGGACATACAAGACTTGTGTGTATTCTGCTCTAGGCTCAGTATTTCTGGAAAGAAATCAGATGTCTTCATCCATATTTAGGAGACTAGTTTAAGAACAATTTTAAAATTAAAAAAAAAAAATAAAAAAAGCCCAAGTCATCCTAAAGAACTCCTACTTGGATATTTTCATCTGTGGTCACCTGGGTGCTTCTGGTTATTTTACTGATGAAACCAACTGGAAAGCAGGGGGGTGGAATTGAGTTTGCAGCCTTGCCTGTTCATCAAATGCTCTTTTTCATTAGAACGGTTCACTTCAATAAAATCCTGGGCACGTTTGATAAGACAGTATTCAAGGAACAAAGCTGTTAGGAAATGACTTGCTCATAAGTTCCAGCAATAATTTTTGGCCTTAGAATATTACTTGGTGTTTTTCATTGTCAGTCGAAAATGAAAATGTAGCATTTCAATTGTAACCCATTAGAAATGTAGCAAGGCACACTGTTCGGTACAGTTGATCTACAAATTGCACCAGAATACTTCTGTGAACTTTTGATCTGCCAGTACTCATGGGGGGGGGAAAACAACAACATTCGAAGAAAATGCCCGTTAATTTGAATGATTGAATATTCAAGGAGAAGGTTTTTCCTTATCAAGGTTTCTACAGAAGGAAAGGGAAAATTAGTAAAATGTGTTTAATATAAATAGAACCTGACTACTGTATGAAGGAAAGTTTTTTAGAACTGAATGCTTTGCAGATGGGTGCATCTTCTTGCAAAATGGTTGAGGACAGAAATGTTTGGAACATGTAAAGGAAAAATTTAAGATATAGATAGATGCAGTGAGTCATTCTGTCATAACTTTGTCCGTATTTTGGTATCTCCATTGTTCAGATTTGTTTCTGGTGGAACTATAAAAGCTATGATTTATATCTGTGAAAAAGTTTTTTAATATGTAGGCTTTGCACAATATGGTTTATGAGAGAACAAGTTTGGAAAGACACACTGCTAGCTAGATAAAATACTGTTTAAAATAGCAATGGAAACATGGCATCTTTTCAACGGACCGAAGTGCTATTTGCATTAGTATTTAGTATTGTCTATTTTTTTAATAAGCTCTCTGACATCTTAGGAATGATAGTTATGATTCATATAACTTCAGTTCTTGTTCTGAGAGAACATCATAGAAAATATTTCTACAGTAGCCTTAAGGGATATATGGTAAAGCATAGTTTGTGGATTCATTACAGGAGAGCGGCTTCCCATCAGGTGATGGGTTTATCAAATATTAAAGCAGTTTGTATTCTTTTTTTCTTCCAAAATTGCAAAAGCATCTGGGGAAACCATTTTGGCCTTGAGTCTGTTCAGGTCTACCTTTTACTTTGGAATATTTTGAAGGATTGACCCGCAGCTCTCTATTCATGTCAAAGAAAGAACACTAGTAAGATAGGGTTGTGTGAGCTGTGCATTTGGACTTAAATTAAGAATTCAGCCCCACATCTATAAAAATGAGCTGTACATGTACATTCTCCATAGCCCCTGAACTTCAAAAGCAAAGGGAGCAGCTGTCCGTATCTATGACTGCTGTCATAGATAGCCACTTTTGAGAAATCCACAGCCATATATATGTGTATATATAATGTAATATATAATAAATTCAAATCCCAGCTAAGGAATCAACAACAAAACAAACAAAAACTTGCAACGCTGAAATATCTGAAGCAAGCCTTTTTTCTGAGGAAATATTATTGAGGTGCTGAACAACATTTGATCACTTGCAACCCTTTCAACTGACGTTCTATTATCCACATGTCTCTTTCATTATGCAACAGATGGTGAGTCCTGTCGCTGATTTTTTTCTTCAGATTCACAAAACTTCAATGGATTGTAATATGACCCTAAAAATGAGTAGAAAAAGAAAATGCTTGTTAAGGTTTTATCTTTGATAATAATCCATTGACAGAGAATAACAGCTGACCTCCTATGAACTAAAAAAAAAAAGACACATTTGCCTTATTTTATGAAGAGCATTTGTCTAAAACATTTCACTGAACTGCAGAATGTGGCCTTCAGCTGAAATGAAAGATGGTCCTTCTGTTGCTACACAAAGCCATATTTGCTGCTGCAAAGTGCAAAAGGATAGGCTGACAAATTGATAGTATGTCAGGAGCGTAACAAACTTGTATTCGTCTTCACAAACATCTGCATATTCGTGAAGATTCTGAACGAGAAATATTTCATTTAGAGGCTTCATTTGGCAAATTTAAGATAGCCATCATGCTGAGGTCTAAACATTGTTAGAAATGTCTTTAAATACAATCTCTCTGTCTGCTTTCTGGTCACTTTATTAATAGACAAGTCACAGTGCTAAAAGGCTGGGGGGGGAGTCTTAGAGCAGTTAAAAGCTATGCTCCATATGCTTTTGATGTTTTTTTATCTCATCCTAGACTAACTAGATCCTGATTTATTATGCCATAAGTTATTAGACCAGTTAGTTTGCAATAGTAAGTAAAATAATAATAATAACACTTCTATGTTACCCCTCCTACTGATAGATTTTTAAAGTCGTTTTCCAAAATAGGGCTCAGTCTGGCAAACACTTGCATATCTGATTAACTTCAAGCACATATTCATCCTACAGCTGGGTAAGTGGGTCTTCATCTAGTCATATCATGAGATGTGCTGCTCAAACATGACCAACTTTGGGATGAAAAAAACATTGGGGCCAGATGGGAGTCGTCCATGCCTTCTAACCTCTAGGAACTTGATCTAGGTCCTTGAATTAGAGTCTAGGCTCTCTCTGCAACCAGGAGAGCAAAGTACAAACCTTTGGTGATATATTCAGGGCACTTCCACTATGTACCAACTCCTCTCCTTTAGCTCTAGAGGAAACCTGAACTGCTAAACTAATACTCTTGGAGTAATACCGGTATTTAGATGCAGCCTGTAGAAAAATTGTGATTAAGATTTGAGATTTTTGGTAGTTGTTTTGTTGAATATTGACATTAATGTAATTAATAATACAGAATATTTTACCTGTAAATCATTTCTCCTTTGGCACCTCATTTTCTGTGATGGTAAGATTTGCAGGAGGAGTTCAGTAACTGTTCAAGTTTAGGTTCTTGTCCTGTAAAAAAGATGCGTTCACATACTCAAATTAAGCTGTTTATCTTTTAAATCAAATTCCTGGATGGATCAAGCCAAGCAAAGATATGAATCCTTTTTTTTTTTTTTTTTTTTTTTAGTATGTATGCTTGATTTAAAGCACAAGCTAATTGTTATCTCAATATCATACTTCTGTGGTAAAGAAAAGTTGGTAGACCAGATACTCTGCTGCTATAAGCCTGCATAAAGCTTTTCCATTTTAACCAGCTAAGAATCTCATTGAATGCACATATTTTTGGCAGGACTGGCTCTTTAGACACTATTATAAGTTGGTCTTTCACATTTTTCGCAAGAAGTCTTTCAGGCTCTGCCTCTTTGAGTTAGGCAAGCACGAAGGAATCGACATGAGTCTAACTAAACAAAAAAATCAGCCCCAGTGCTTGCTTCTTGCCAAGAAGAGTGCCCCAGAACTAAAGCACTGCTGTGTTTACTGGCCCTTTCATAACACTGTCAGTATCGAAGAGTTGGTAAATAGAGAACTCATCCAGGAGGCTGTCAAATTCTTCTGCACTGCTGCACACCCCAAGATGATATGCTAACTCCTCTACCATTTTGCCAGTAAGCCGGAGTTTAGAGGCTGGGTCAAGAACGAATGACACTTTTCCAGTAGGCTGTCCTTCAGGGGAAATGATGTTATCTCCTTATTTTTTCTCAGTATTGACGTGAAAAGGGAGCTATTTGACGCTCTGAATAGAGAACAGCTATGTACTTATTATGTACCCCTAGGTTTCTTCATATCATCACCTCCAACCCATTGCTAATTGATTCATACATCCTAAGCAGTTTGCAAACATTCTTGAACCAAACCAATACTATTTGTATTACAGTAGCCTTCTAGAAAGCTTGCAAAACAAAGCAGTCCTTGCCCTAACGAGCTTTGAGTCCAAACAGCAAGGCAGACAGAGCGATTTGCCAGGGGCATGCTAGAAATCAGTCGTGGGATGAACAGACCCTGAATCTCTGTTGTTGTAGGCAGACACTTGCTCCCCAGACCACGGGGCTTCCCTATCAGCTGGTGCTCCTTGATTTGGAGGTCACTGTGGGACTGCAACTACAACTCCATTTCGAAGGTTAAACGCACAAGAGACCTGTTTAAATTTCGTCCTGTAACTATTGGCAAATTAGATCCAAATGACAAGTCAGGATCTGTACTGTCAGTCTCTGGGTCGGTGCTTGTATACAATAAATGGAGAATTTTTGTCATATTACAAGAAAATCTTTCATGTCCTTTAATACAAGAATATTAGAATCCTGGTAGGTGTTTTGCTGTATTCAGTTATTTGATCAGTTGACAGTTTTAGGGTGTCATGCCTCATGATTAGCACTGCCAACCTGCTGGACAGTTCAACAGATTTTGAAATGGATTTTGTGGCAAAAAGTGCATAAAGCACAGTTTTGGTTTCCTGCTCCAAGTCTGCTCGCTGATTCTCTTATCCTACATGTGAGGGAAAGTAGTGATGTACAGCATGAGTGAATGTAAATAATTTCCACCCATTTTGGGGGTGGGGGGGATGGAAGGGACAAGTTTTGCAGCAGCCCAGGTGAATTTGACATTCCTGGAGACGTGCAATAATATCATCTGCTTCTTTTCCTGAGTTCCTCTGCTATGGCAGAGGCATGTTGGCATGATTAGCCTCCTTGGTAGCATCCTCCAGAGGGAATTCTACAGAGATGAAATACAAAAACTGCTTTAAAATGGTAAGTCACAAATAGGATCTGCCATGAGGCATTATAAACAAAACTAGACACAAGAGACTCATAAAAAAATTAAAGTATAAAGTAACAGAGAAAAACCCAAATCTTCCTGACTAAAATTTCATTTGCACACCTGATTTGTTTGCACAGCTTCCAGGATGCAACAAGCACAAAGGCAATAAAAAAAAGCAGCCAAATGTCCAACACAATGACCATTGATTCAAGTATTAATTTAGCACAATTTTCATACGCACTAATGGGAAGGGTATATGCAGCTCTGTTTTGCAATGTTTGTAGTTTCTCTGCACATTTGTGTTGCTGAAAATTTGGTCTTAACAGCCCCTATAACAAACAGAGAGATGCTGCAGGGAGGGAGAATAATTGAGGAAAGCATTTTCTTAAGTTTTAAGGATTACAATTGTCTAACTACTCCTACCATCAGGATAAAGCTAATCAATGTTTTGAATACATTACCAATAGCCCTGTGATATGAGAGTGGTGTATTTCTCCTGACACATCCATTTCACGATACTACAAACATAATCTTCTGGCCTACAAATGTAAAAGGGTATTTCAGCATATGTGGATTCTTTTCAGGTTATTTAGCACATTCTAAGTCTTCTTTTTGGATCTTGGAAACTTTTTTTCTTGTTTTGATCCTGGTTATCTTTTTACCTTTCCTTAAAGCAAACGGTTCTGTTATTTCTGTATAACAGTAAACTTAGCATAAGGAGTCCTCTTTTTCCCATCTTCTTCTCCTGTAACTCCATCTTCTGAAAACTTCATACACTTGAGGACAACCCAATCCAAGTGAATACATGCATTAGCCTGGACAGACAGAAATCTTTTAATATTCCTAAATATTTTTAGGAGTAAATCTTTCAGTGAAGTTCTTCACTGTTTTTCATTGCTCAGAAAACTTAGTTCCTCACTTCCCTCTCTCTCAACTACAAAATATTTAAAGGTGTATTCACCAGGTTTTAACCTCAGGCTACTTACCACCAACCTCTCTATTTCAGAGACGTCACTCACTATATCTCTATAGTGATTATAGAGATACTATAGGCATTCTACAGCCCCAGTCTGTACACTTCTACTCTGATGGAAGTCATTTGCAACTGAGTGGTGTTTATACCAAAGGAATGAATCCTGCTGCTTTTCATTTTCATGCTTGCCATTGCCATTTCCTTGTTCCTTGAAAAAAAAAAAAAAAAAATAACAAACGGGGTGACTGGAAGTGCAGTGCCTGCCTGCGCAACGCCAGCCATGAGCAGCTCGCGTGACTGCAATAAAGCTGGTTGAAATGTGGGATCCTGTTTCTGACATTAGTGGACAAAGTTGGCCCATGGATAGTCCTGTCTGGTCACATTGATCTCGCAGTAATGGAAAGCAGGTGGACTGCCAGAAGAGCAGCTATGAGGTGGGTGACAGGAGTGGCAATCCCAAAGGTTTAGCAGGCATGAGAGACGTTAGCTTCATATTCAACTGGTTCAAATGGGAGTGTCATGATAAGAGTTAAAGCTTGTAAGCTTAAGTGTGAGGTTCTTATTAATTTTTAAATTCCAAATCTGGATGCTGAGCCTTGGCTAGTCAAATGAGTGCTTCAGCTGCTTTCAGCCTGGAATCTTGAATCCCTGTTTTCACTGTGCCTGTGCTAAAGGAAAAAGCTAGACCGTACAGAGTGATTAGCACCAGGACTGGCCAGGAAACAATAGTTCCGCTTGGTGAAAAACTTCAAGATTTTACACATTAATAATTAGTTTCTCATCAGTGTGAGACACAATTACAAAAATCATAGCAGGGGCATAGAAAAGCAGGAACCACTGCAAAACTAAAATGGTCCAGTAAGTTAAATTTGGGAGGGTCACACCCAACACGATCCCATCCTCTGATTTAGGCAGAGTTAGATCTGAACTTTGGTCTGTTAGGTGGTTAACGTGCACTCTAACCAGTCAGCTCACTTCTGCTCTTTGGACTGTACTTTTGTTTGATCTGAAGATTACTAATTGCAATGAAAATGTCATCAAGATGTAATAGGTATGTTTCCAATGATCAGTTTTCCTTCCAGAAAAATACAACAGTCGTGGACAGTATTTTATGTCAAAAATTAACTTTCTGACGTTGCAATTCAGAGAAAGGCTTGTTATGTTGGTAACAAATACTTAAGGGAAGTGTTCTCAGTAACGTAGTCTGTAAGGTATCTTGAGCCCACTGAGCAAGAACTGCTACATAAGTATAAATTAAAAAAACATTACTTGATATGCTTCATAAAATTATACATTGGATATATCAGGCTAGTTCAGGGGTCTATCATAAAACTTAGGCTTATATAAGTAAACGTGAGATCTTTGTCTCCGAGTGCTCCACAACATAGGTAAATTTGCCATCCATTTCTACTGCAAATACATTCTTTTGTGTACAGGGAAATTCAGGTTTTAGAGCCAAGGGGTGGCATTGCTAGTCTCTGTGTGAGCCTGTGTGTATGTATGACTTGGAACAATTGCATTGTGGTTTGATTACATCATCAAGGTTGGATTCTGACCTCAGCATGGTAATTGAACCATGCATCAACCTCCATCTTCTACTCAGTCGGGTATGTTTGGATGTGGTGAATATGTGGTGGCTGTAGCTACTGACAGGAACTACCAGGCATTCAACTGTGTCCAGACAGCTCTATTTCTATCCCTAATTAAACCATCAGATATTTTTCTTTCCTTTTCTTTTTTTTTTTTTTTTTGCTGTGTCCGTTTTTAATATCATGCACAAGTATATTCAGTAAAGTACTTTTCTTCTTATCAGTCAGGTATGACCAAGTTTCTCTTTTGGAATTATTCTGTAAAAATTGAGGCATTGATTGTCATCTTACATGAACCAGAAGCAACAGAAAAATTCTCTCCCCTCCGTCCTTAAGGGAAAAGCATTTACTTCTCCATAGGCAGAAAAATCAGTTCATGTACGATGTGTCAATTAGGAGCGGACAGCATCATGGAATATTATTTCCAAGATAACCCCTAAAGTAGCAAAATTAATTAGGCCAGTGGTATTGAACAGGTACTAAACCAACTGATAATTTAATCTTAAGCCTCCATCAACGTATCAGGATAAAGAGAAGCACAGGAGAATATATGTGTGCCAACTGTCATTTTTATTTGGGGACAACCTGGGCATTTCCTTTTTGGAAATTCATCTGAGGATTATTGGAGAAGTCTGATAAAATTTACCATATTGGTTTCTGCTTTTCTTTCCCTCCGCCCAAACACACTTATGGTATCATTATGCTAAGACAGTATATTGAGATGTATGCTATCGGTCCACAAAAGAGCAGGAAAGTGGGAGGGAATATTCCGCAGAAACCTTTGGTCTGTTCTGCAATGGTGTAAATCTTGTAACACAACTTGCAGTCTTGGGCTGTGAAATGCACACGTGAGATCACAGTGACCACACGGTTCCAAACTTTCATCCCACTATGGTTCCCTAAAGTGACCTTTGGAGACTGAAACTAAGAATATAATTTCAGGGTCACGTATAAATGGCTTTTTCTTCCTGTGATTCAACTCTCAGGTCCTCCTGAGATGCTTAGCAGGGGGAAGGAAATGCTTCCGCTGCGGTTTGAGAGAGAGCAGTGGCTCAGTGTGCTCGTTATTAGGTGTTTGCAGTGGGAATAGTGGGTTGGGTGGGTCCAGCCCAGTACTTTATCCTCAATAACAAAGAACTAGAGGGAGAAACTCCAGCAAAGCAGAAGCATATCTCAGACACTGCATCCACGTGGGCGATGTGCTTCCCTACCTGTCTCCACTTCAGACTTGTTCTTGTCATTTGGTCACTGTAAACTGGCAGCGGTCACAAAACGACTTTCATTAATCCACAGTTGGGCTTCTCATTCCAGTGATTTCTGGGATGGCTTTGTATCACACCATGCCGTGGAGGATTGCAGTCTGGTTACAGAAAAAAAAAGGAGCATTTCACTTTATTACTTTAGCATTGAGAAAAACAAGTCTAATTGGCTTCTGCTGTGCTCTAATAGCTAAAGAACAACAAAGGCCTTTAGTCGTTCACATCACTTCCTGTTTTTAAAGGGTTTTAAATGCAACTCAGTGATTAACATTAAAAAGTAGCTACTATGCACACATAAGAACTACTTCATTTTTTAATTATATTTTAACAGGTATAGATTCAATGTTCTTGACATTTATAAGAGGTCCTTCATTTCCAGCAAAGTAACATAATGAAATATCCGGCCCCACGGCTTGATCACCCCTCTGTGCGTTCCCACGGCTGCAGCGGCAGGCCAGGCATATATTCATGTTGCCCATAATATTACACTAGGCCAGTCTGTGGAGTGGTAGTCATTGGAATAGAATCAAAGGAAAATGTTTCTGCTTTCCCCACATATGGGGGGGAAAAAAGTTTTAATTGATTTTTTTTTTGTTTGTTTTTTTCTGTTCTGTCTTTGGTGTTTCGTTTTGACTGGAAATTGGCTGTGGACTCGAGAGCTCCTTCCTCTGTGAAAGTTTCCTTTGTTGAAATCTGTGTTTTTGCAAGAAAGATTAACTGATATTTTCTGAACAAAACTGTCTCGTGCTGGTTTGGGTGTCTGTGACTGGTGTTTATAGCCAGGCTCTGCGCTGCTAGCAGGGGGCTGAGCTGGGCAGGAGGCTGGAGGGTACCGTGTTTCGATCCCCTTACAAGCACTGGCAGAGCTGTGCAGTGCAGCCCACCCCCAGCCTTCCTATGGTTAAAGACAGCGATGACCTGGGTTTGATACTGTTGACCTTATTCTGAAAGCTTAGAGCTGTTAAAGGAAGGAAAGAAGTGCAGAGCCCCAGGGTGCTCGGAGCAGCAGGGCCATGGGCAGCCCACACACAGGAGCTGCTGCTGGCAACCAAGCAGGACCTTGTAGGCAGAGACCAGGAGGTTTCAGAGGAAAGTGACTAATAAGCCCTCGAGACATACAGGTCTGAGTACCTGTCAATAGGCTCCAGACATGTTTCTTGCTGCCCTCTCTCCCTCCATGTCACTCTAACACGACCTTAGCAGGGACCATTTGACACAGAGCAGGTGACCGGTCATTTAGACATTGCTTCCCTTAAGGAAAGGCGCCCAATACGATGTGCAATGGGGTGTGCTACACGTGAGCATGTCCTCAGGGGCTCAGCCACAGAGGAATGTGCATCAGCACCTGGGGAAATCAAAACAGGTTTATTTTGCAAGTGTCACACAAGCATGGCTTGTGTGGGTTTTTTTGTTTCCATGTACCATAAGTTTCACTTCACTTTTTTGGTGTGACTGATGCTAAAATGCAAAGTAAAACCCGTTTGAAATTGCTGAGTATCATCTTCTGTTCCTTGAACTTCCATATCAGGGAGCAAGGGGAAAGAAAACCCTACCCTTCTGTCATACTTTGTCAGTTGTTTGATTCAGTTTGTCTGGCATGATCCATGCCTGCAGAACCCACCACTGCGCGTCTGCAGGCTGCCGTAACGCCCAGAGTAATGTATAAATACATGAAGCAGAAGTCCTGATTTTGTAGGATTGCTGATGTTTTTCATCCTTTTCAGCAACTGACCCCTGCAGATCTTGGCCTCAAAGAGGTATTTCATGACAGAAGGAGCTCACAAATGGTGGAAGATGTGTGTCATGGAAAGGTTGGCATCATATTTCTCATGTGTGAAAAGGACAGCAAAAATCATCAAAATGGACTATAATAACGGATTCCGTAAAGCTTAAAACTCCCTCAAGGCTGAAACATCTTGGGCCATTCTGAAAAGAAGCATATATTTTGAAGAGAAGGGGGGGAGGAAATAAAAAAAAAAGAAAGTCTAATCTTCTGCTGATGTGGCCTTGGCAATCGACTGAACTGACAAGGCTGTGTATTTGTAAAACAAGCTGTGCTAAGTATTTTTTCGGCCTTGTGTTTAGAAACACACGGGGTTGGCGGGGGGGGGGGGGGGGCGAGGTTGTAAGAATAAATATGGAAATCAAATGTAAAAACTTCTTGCACTCGCAACCAGCTTCCCGGAGGGAATTCCTGCCTCTGTTCTCTGCTCTTCCTCCACTCAGCAAAACAACTGCCAGTCATTAAGCGGAGCTGTACAGCGCTCGCTGTACAGTAATTGAACAGCAATGGGCCCACCCTCATTTGCATCCCCCATCTCTTGATTGGCAGCTGTACATGAAATGCCATATCAGTTGAAAGTATGTTGTGAGCTGGCACTAATGATCCAGTGGCTCCGGGGAAACCTGCCATATTGTAATTCGGCTATCAGGCATGAAAGAAATAATTCTAAGTGCCAGCAATGTGAAGCCGAATAAATGTTTCAGTGCTGCAGGTTGCCAAGGGTGACACTTCTGATTTAGTATAAACGAATGCCCCGTTGCCTTTGGGGTTGGGGGAGTTCGCATTGTATCTGAGATGTGTGTATAAAACATTAGTATTAGAAAATGGCTTCAGCACGGGATGGGAAACAGAGGCCTGGTCCCAGGCGGCGCGGGAATGTTTACAACTAATGACTGGATGAAAGGATTTTTCTACCTACTGTAATGACAGGCAAAATAGGATTTGCTTTCCCTGAGATGGAGAATAATGGCTATGTTAACTCTGCTTTTCCTTTTTCTTTCTCTCCTTAAATGAAATGCTCTTTTGTAAAGAAAATCACATCTATTTTCTTCAGCGTAGTAGAGGGAGGTAGCGGGTTTAACTCCTTGGGAGTGTTGGGTGTTTGGAAGGAGGGAGGTGATGAGGGGGTTAATGGGTGGCCTCTCCGGCCAGCCCCTCCTCAACTATCGCAGGCTTCGTGCCAGCAGATTTCTCAGTAGCCTTTATACTCTTGTTTAATGTTAAAAATCTGGTGAGAGATGAAAGGAAGGACTCCGGATGCCTTAAAAATGTAATGCAGACAGTTCTTACGTTAATATTTCAGCTCCCGCACATTAGTATGTCACGAAAGGTGAGGCTGGAGGGACAGGTGTCTGCAGACACTTGGAGGTGGGAAGACAACACGTATGAGGAAGCTGGTGTTCTGCTATTGTGACTGTACACACACAGCTGCAGTAATTGTAAATGTAGCTAATTAATTGCATCTGCATATGGGATGATGGTGGCTCTGCAGTAACTGCAGACACAGGTACAAAAACCCACCAGTAATTTTTTATCTTTTTAAGAACAAAATTCTCTGATGTTTTGGAGAAGAGTGTATGAAGGTGTGTGGACAGTTTGAACCTCTCTTCTTTCCATGTCAGTCACAGATGAGCTAAATTCTTAATTTTGTTATCCACACCCAGTCTGCCTTGCTTAATGGCAATATCTTCACATTTGGGTCCCTTTTATTAACCCTTTCTTTAACTTCAGCAAGGTTATCTGAAAACCTAGCTGGCAGAGGAAAAAAAGCACAATAATGCAGAAAATTATTCTTAAAGTTGCAGCTAAGTAGAGACTGAAAAAGAAAAATCTGAAAAAAGCTAGTTCAGCTTGGTAATGGTTAAGTTGCTGATACTTCAGCCTTTCTGCTGTCTGTGTTATTTCGTTGTTTTCATGTATTCGTATTGTGTCCCTTTGTTGTCTTTTCTTTTATAATAAGCTCTTTTGGAACTGAAGACATCTCTCTGCTTTGTACAGCACCTAGCATGGTGGTGTCTTCCTCATTGCTTGGCGCTTCAAGGTATTAGAGTAACATGACTGATAATAACGTGGAATAGCAGGACACATGTGTATCAATCCTTGTGGATAAAACAGAAACTAGACCCGCCACAGGGAGCCCCTGGCACCATGTGAGGTGTTGCCTGTGAGATGTTGGGTCTTCTCTACTCCCATATGCATCAGTGAAAACTGAAGACATTCAGTATCACTCAGGATCAGATCCTAACTATTTTGTTGAGGCTTTTGTTGTTGTTATAGTGCCCCATGATGAGATACCATCTGTAATTTGTGGTCAGCGGGGATGCAGGAAGGAAAATGACAAATTAGAAGCACAAAATGCTTTAAGATGAATGAACTACCTGAGAAAGAATGTGTGTCAGCCTGCAATTTATGAGGATAAAACATCAGAGCTGACAATCTATTATCAGAGATCAGATGAAGCCTAAAATTTTGGATATAGATTTGAATAGCCCCAAACAGAGGCAGCAGATGGATTGGTAGGCTGATATTCAGGGGTTTCGTTTGGCTCCTCTTGAAAAAAAGAAGGATTTCTTTCAAACTGTGGCTCTTGATTTAGTTTCAGATGTCAATCACTTGGCATCTTCAAAACTGTTCGGGAGAAAGTGTTTTGGTTCAGCTGCATCTCAGCATAATAAGCCTTTCAGAAGTGTCTGTTCAGACACTGAATATTATTCCTGTTATTTCTGCGCTGTCCTGCATCATCCGTATCTACACAGATGAGACTGCAGAAGAGCTGTATGTACATATAAACTTCATACAACCCCAGCACATCGATATCCAGTGCAGGCTGCCTCCAACATTTTTAAGCTAACCACGGGATAGCTGTCCCAGGCCAAACCACAGGCACACCTAGCCTGACACCTTGTCCCTGTCGGTGGCCGGGGTGGTGCTGTGACACCAGTGGTGGTGGCCTCCCCTGCATGTAACCCCAGCCTGTGGCTCAGGGACTGCCTGTGTCACGGGTTGCATCTGTGTTTCACGGCACTCCATGTCCATAGCAGTCCGCAACCTCAGCGCTTCTTGGATGCATTTATGCTTTTGGCATCCGTGGTGGCAACGAGTCCCACAGGTTAATCTGCTGCCATGTAAAAAGAAAAGTGTTTCCTTCTGCCTGTTGCCAGCCCTCTGGCTGATTCAGCAAGGAGCACGGTGGGACCACCCAGCAGGGTTTCCTGCTGAAGTTCCCAGCGTGTTTTACCATAGCTGGAAAGGACTGTCAGAAATACTTCCTCCTTTCAATCGTGGTCTCACCAGATGCTGTTGTTCAGGTGCCATTGGATGGCCCGTTGACCATTATTTTTTAAAGGAATATCCAGCCTTTGGGAAGTACTCTTATATTGTCTTTTATACCTTCTCCTTCAATTTTTTTTTTTTTTTTCAATAAAACACCTGTTCACTTCGCACTAAGAAGGGCTGGTTCTAGGCAGCTTTGATTTATGCTATCCATATTCTAACTCTGTATCCCCTAAGCATACATCCATGACTCAAAGATTTGCAAAATAACCAATATATAAAAGATGAATTATTGTTTTCCTTTTTACATATAATGAATGATAGCTAGTGTGTTACAAAGACAAATATATGTTCCTGGTTTTTGTAACAAGTCTCTTTCCTAATATAAATATCCCTAAAGTGAGCAAGATGATTTCAGTAATTTGAGAACGGAATGTATTCCATGAAAGTTAATAATATGGTGCATCCCAGAAGTAAGACAACTATAAAGACATACAAACCAGATTATATCATTTTTATTTTTATAGATGAAAATCCTGGGAAAAGATTTTGTTAAATTACCTAAATGTAAAAACAAAGCCTTTGTAATACAGACAATAACTTATGTCATAATAAAATTTGTCACATAGTTTATGTGGAGTTATTTAAAAGGATTAATTTTGTAGATGCAGTCTGATAGATCCAGAGTGCCTTTCTGCAGGAATTGCATAACTTTTTTGCAGAAGTGAATCAAAATCACAGTGAAAGTGTGAGCAAAGAGGCAGTCATCTCTCCAGCTTTCTATTTCTGTTTAGATATCCGTGTTTGTAGTTACAATCGCACACAAGTCATGCAAAGTAGGTGGTCAAATGCATGCAAAATTCTGCTTGGCCAGTATCAGAGGTAATAAATGTGGTAAGGCAGAATAAATATGCAAAATATAGTACTTTAACCTAATAACATGACCACTTGCAAGCTTTAGCATAACACTGAAAATCACTAATGGAGCGCTGTGCAGATTTTCATGATACAAGCAGTCAAGAATCATGCATAATGGAACAGTGCAACAGCTAACAGCAGATTCACGCAAGATAATTTAAACTTGTTTGTATGGAAATGAAGAACTGATCTTTGAAGTGGTCCTTAATGAGATTCTGCTTGATCCTCTCTGTATCCGGAGAAAGTCTTCCGTTTTCCTTTTGCATCCGGCTCGTGTTGCTGGGGTGCAGAAAAAGGACTTGTTTAAATTATGAATGCCAATTTGCATCTACATGGTATTAGGTGAGAACTAAGTGCCGCCAGTGACTTCACGTATACTTGCAAAATTGTTATTGAAAGTTATATGCTTACAGTCCACTCCCACAGTAATGTTACTGAGCTTAGCATTCCTTGTCAGTGTGGCAGAGCCTGGACCATACCCCACAGCTTAATGCAAATGGATCCAAAGGTATTGTAATGAAATTTCAGTATGGGTTAACAATACAAGAAAGGCATTACCATCTCACATGTATGTTCTACAACAGAACAAGTACTAGGAATTTCGATGCTTTGTTTTGGGGTGCGTTTTGGGGTTTTTTTATGGACTTTTTCATTCCTACTCATATGCCTGAGCACTGAAATGTGCTGAAAATAATTCTGCAGTTTATCGTCAAAGCTATAAAATTCCATTCTAAAAGGGCTGGAAGGCAGACGCCGTGCTAGTGCATCCTGGAATATCTTAAACTACCATGAAGCTTCTGAGCAAACTCCCCCATACACCGTCAGAAAATATTGCTGAGTGATCAGCCTTTTCTAAACCTTAGCTCTGTCTCTGAAAGCGTCCATCTGGCAAATGAGGCTTTGTTTGTGCTTTTGAAAGGCAGAGGGAAAACATTCGGTTGTTTTTTTTCTATCTGTTTGTTTGTTTGCACAGCTCAGGAGATTAAGGAGGACTTATTTAAAGTTAATGAATATGCTCCCATGAGGGGAAAACACCTTTCTGTGAGCTAAGGCTTCCCTCATCTATTTTTGTCTTCTGACGGGACATTTCTGCCTTCAAAGAAAGCAACCACAGTAAATATCTTCAGATGGCATTGGGCTCCTAACCTGCTTGCACCCTTATTTTTCAGGCTTCAATTTAAAAAGTCAAATAGCTCTCTGTAATGACACAGGGAGGAGGAACAGAGCCTGTTGTGGTTCATTTGTTGGGGTTCACATAAGGCCGCAGCACTAACACATCTGGGTTAACTGACTATAAAAAAGCTCCATGGAAATCTTCCTGCTTTTCCAAACTGAATGTAGCAGTAGGTGGGACTTGCTCAGATGCACAGAAATAGCTCCTGTAAAAGTTTCCTGGCAGTGGGTATATTCTTTAGCAAGGGTCACCCTGAAAGGCATCCAGCCTCTCCGAGGTGACAGCTAAACATTCCTCAGCTCCACCGTGGCTAAGGACTGGTGTGGGGTGAAGATACCTAATATCAATCAGCTTAAAAGAGGTGTTTGATGGCTAAACATAGAACTCATTGCAAGAAAGTACTAGAAAATATTTGGCTTTCAAAGGAAGACGTGCTGTGAGACCTAGAGCACCTTCAGTTTGTGCCAGGCTTAGCAGGAGTGGCTGGGACACAGCACCCAGCAGGATCCTTTCTCTGTATTCGCTGGGCTTTCAGTTAGCGCTTTCCTTCGTGGGGTCTCATTCCTGATTTCTTCACCCTCGTTTGTCATCACTGGTGCTTTCTAATCAGCAGGATGAGCTGCCATTGTAAAGCCTACTGAGCATTTCTGAAACTCTTTCATCCCTTCTACAAGCAACAGGATACAACAGTTGATGTCACACATTTGCCTCGCATGGCTGTGTAGTGGGAAGGGTACTGTCCTGGAGATCAGCTTAGTCCCGTTTTCCAAGGTCATGAAAAAAAACTTCTTCTAATTCTATTGAACTTTTTTTTGTTTGTTTTAAATGTACATGCTAGAAACTTAACATTTTTTGCAAGACCGAATTTAAAAAGATCATGCAGAATTATTGTTTATGTTACTATATATGTTTAAAGTGTTTAATTATATTACCTTCATAAAGTCAGTCAAAGCAGCAGAAACTGTTACATCTGTTTAGTTAAGTTCTGGTGGTTTTATCCTACTCCTTCAATCCACCATTTTCTAACATCAATAGCACTTTAGAAGGTTATGCTTTTGATCAGCTATTTTTCTGGAAAGTTCTTTCCAGACCTGCCACTTTTGTACCCAGTGGGTGCAGAAGAAAAGAATCTCTTCTGTGCGTGCCACGTACCAGCTGTGCTCGGCAAACACAGGTGCTGAGCACCCATGGCCAAGGCGTGCAGGGATTTCAGCCCTTTGGTGGAAACACCCAGCACCTTCATGAGCAGTTTAATGAGCTTCCAGCTTGGACAGAGGTGGGCGGAAATATTAAAGGATTGAGACAAAATTATAGTTTATTTGTGCACACACTTTTTTTTTGCTATAAATGGGTTTTTTTGCTTTTACTGAAACCCATTAGGATCCATTCTGCTTTGCTATGTATAGAATTTACACACACCGTTATTATTATTGCCTAAGGGGACCCTTATAAGTTTTATAGCATCCATATAGATTTGACAACTTGCTGCATCTGATTAGTTATTGTGTTTACTCCATGCCCTGAGCACTGAATGGATACCCAGGGTGGGCCCGGGCCTTAGAGAGCCATTCAGTGGCAGATCTGGCTTTTGGCTTCTGTCCCGAGCTAAATCACTCCATAGCCACTGCATTCCCAGGCGACTCATGCTAAAAAGTGACAGCTACACATCCCAGCCTCGCCTGTGCTTCTTCACCAGCAATGCCCCTAGCCCTGTTTTCAAAAGAAATCCATGTCAAAAAACTTTCCTTTTGTCGTATACCTACAGGTAAATTAATGGTGTGTTCAATAGAAATAATTAGCCGTTAATTTTCCTTCTGGATCACTCTCTAAGCAGGAGGACTAAAAAGAAAATTGAGATATCTGCTGTCCTGTTTTTTTTATGTAGAAGACTTCCATGGGTCTCTCTCATTAAGGCTAGTAGGTGTTAATAGTAAGTGTTAATATGTAAATCCGATCCTAGAAAGGATGAGGAACGGTCTGTATTTCAACATGTTGGCCATGTAATTACAGACTGATTACATGCTTACACATGTGCCATTTCTAGGGGGACAAATGAGAGATGAGGAGGCCAAGAAGGTCACACGTCTACTCCAGAGGTGTCAAAGCCCATTCTACGGAAAGGGCCAAATTATGTTTTTAATTATGATCCAGGGACTTGCGCTACAGCATTAAGGTCACGCACTACCCTTGATCCACAGCGGTCTCCTGCCGAGGACCCTGGGAGGTTTGCATAAAGATCAAAGCTAGAACGAGACTCTTAAGAAATAAAGGAGTTCCCCATTAATAAAGGCTCCCAGTGCATTTGACATCGCTCAGTGGGGAAAAAAGACATTATATATGGCATGCTTTAGACTACAGCTAGCCTTGCCTTGTTTGCATATATTCTGGCAGCAACTGGACACACACAAAAAGAGCAACTGCAAGTGCAAGGTTTTCTGGAAAGTCTTCAGAGCTCCTTGTGCCAATCCCCATGCCACTGTGGTTACTATTTTCTTTATTTTCTTCCTGGGAGAAACCTGATTTCTGGACAGTACTGTTTGCCCCTCCTCCAAAATTCCTTCCAAGCTCCTTAAGCTTTCTCCCTTCTACTGAAGCACCCAAAAGAATTTTCCATACCTGAAAACACAGGACTAGTGCATGCAGTGATTTTTAGAATGGGTTTGAAATAACCTTTTGAATAAAACTTGCACAGAAAGATCCTCTAACATTGAGTCTGTGAAAATATTTGGGGTCTTCCCTGCATTGTAACTGCAAAGGAATGCCCCAAAGAGAGATGTAACAAAATCTGTCGAACCGAGCAGGCAGTGATTGGAGCTTATGTCTGTGTTAGCTGAGCAGTCAGATCACTCTTGACAAGAAGCGGTGGAGAGCTGATGTTGCATGAACTTTTATTTTGTTTCCAACCCAGAGTGCGGCTCTGCACAGCCAGTGTGTGTGTGCATGTGCATGTGCACGTGTGTGTCCGCGTGTGTGTTGCAGAGACGGTCACTAGCTCACTCCTACCAAATTAGCCTGCAAAACAGTTGGGGTAATTTAGGGCTTGCACTGCCTGATCATTGGTACAGTTACAACAAATAAAACATTTTAATATGAGCAGTCACTGAATGTTTACTGTATCATATTGCTGGGAGCTGAATGCGTGCCAAATGCTATAACAGAAGGGAGCATATGAACTCCAGAATGATGACACTAATAAGGAAATTACAAAAGGCCCAACAAATGGCATTTGTGTTAAATCAATAATGCTCTGTTTGTTATTTTTTATTCTAATCTTTCTTCTAAAAAAAAAAAATTATCTTTCCAAACAGTTGGCAATTCCCATTCTTGTTCTTCTTCCTGAACATAATTAAAAACATGTTGTGGCGTCTACTTAAGACATCAACTTTCCCAAGCCTGTCTTGTCCACTGCGTTTTAAACAAAGACACTTGTTTTGGCATTGTGCCCTTAATTAATCATTTGAGGCTTTATTGCTGTACAAAAAATGTCTTTGTTTAATGATTCATCACAAGCCCAATTTCTGCAGAACTTAATCAACTACAGAACTAACTTTCTAATCATCTTAAAATAAAAGAAAAAAGAGAACAAGATTGCTTTTGGTGTATTGTTTTGATAAAGAAGCATTCATTCAAGGCACGCTAGTATTCTGGACTAGTTATGATTTGAATTATAAAGATCAGATTGGTCAGTTAACTTGGGGTTTAAGGAGATGGTACCTGTTGCTTGGTGAAGAGCACGATCCCTGAAGTCCTCACCAGCATCACTGGCCACCACTTTCTGTGCCGTGCAACTGAATGGCACTAGCCAGGCTTCTTGTGAAAAGGGACTCCAGACTTTGAAGACAAATTTGCAACATAAAGTTTGGTATGATAGGAAAGCAATAATGAACGTAGCTCGTTTTTTGAAGTGCAGAGGTTATTTTCCACTGTATTTGCTTTTTTTCCGACTCTGTTTTCTCCCTCTTTTTTTTTTTTTCTCTTCTTTTATAACATAGCATTCTCCCATTTTACTTTCACTGTAAATCTCCTATGGGCATTATCAAACTTTTGTTCTAGTGGTAGGTTTTACAGTAAATGAGATTCCCATGGGACAATATAGGAGAGTCTTACTTTTTCTGTGATTGTTTTGTTCAACCATTTGATTTGAAATAAAAAGTTCAAGAATAAGGAGTTCAAATGCCTAAATTACACAAAAGGACAGTTGTGCTTTAGTGACCACAAGGAGGACCTAGCCCTTGCAGCGTCACAAGTTATGCAAACACATGGCAGGATACACTGCCTGCTCCCATACAGATTACACAGATAAAACACACACAGATTGTGGGATGATAGTCTTTGGCTCATTCTGCAATTCATCGCATACAGCTGAGGTGCAAGTTAAATGACTGACATCTGACAGACACAGATATGATAGCTCAATTATTCCAGACACGAGAGGAAAAGCTCTCCTGAATTTTACTTGAAGTTGTCAGAATTGCACCAAAGTACCCCCAAGACCATCTTTCTTTTCAAAATCAAGTTTTTAAGTATATTTGTAAATATATAAAAATCTCCCATTCTCTAAGCAACTGTACACAGCTTGCACTATGTCAAAATATGCCTACGTTGAGTAAATATATTATTATGCTATGTTAATGTGTTATGTAACGGTCATCTATTTTAATGTATTCTTCATGTAAGATAATAGTATTCATTTCCTCGAGTTTATAGATTACGCTGCTATGTACATTTGGATTTTTACTGCAGAATTTCCTTTTTCAGGTCCGATAAGAAAGTATTTGATTTAATATGCAATGCCACACACCCTGCATAGCAATGAGTCGTGCCAGTCCTTGTTACCCACCCCAGACGAGATTTTGGTGGGGGCTGAAAACAACAAAGGAGGTTTCTGTGTGCTCATCATCACTTCTATGTCCAGAAGGTGTTAACATTGTAAATAAGCTCTGCAGGGTCCCCAGCACAGGCTGCCAAAGCAAGACAACAAAACAGCAAGACCCTTTGCTTTGTGATCATCTCTTTGAGTCCAAAAGACCTAAGCCCCAGCAGTTCACCCGTGGCACCCATGGGAGCACTGCTCACACGGAGAGAAGAACTGAACCTCGCTCCCATTAGCACTGCCGATGATGAGAGATCATTTCAAAGCTAAATGCTGTTTGTTTGCCTTTGTTGATGTTGATGATGGTATGAAGTGACATAAGGCAGGCACGTGCGGTGTGCAGGGTTACGAGCTTAGCTTTCCAGCCACGTGAGTTTGCAGAGGGAACCCAACCAGAGCTCCTCGTTGACCCGGCAGCGGCAGCAGCGCGGGGGCTGAGCCCTGCCGTAAAGAAGCTCTTGTGATCCTTACTGTGCCAAAGCCTCATTCGCCTGGGCAGCATTTCCTTAGGTTTTTGGCTGAGCGCAATGAACAGCCAAAACTCTATTAATACCCACCCTGCGCCGAATGCTGGCAGCACTGGTGCCAGCCAGCAGCAGCCCAGTGTGGCGCAGCTCGCAGAGGCAAGGCGGCACCGCAATTGTCTATTGTGTCTCCTCCCAGGAAGCCTACTTAAAAGCCTAGGACATGTCCTCTGGCCTGATCACCAGGGTTACTTTTCTTTGCTACTTGGCAGCTGCGAAAACGAAACCCAGCTGTAAAAAATGTCTGCTCTCCACTTGGCAAGGTCTCTTTGGAGTTGGAGTGTGTGTATGTGTGTGCATGTGTGTCTAGGCAGGACGAAAGCAGACTTGATTAGCAGTTTAGTCTGAACATGTGTTTGCCACCGATTATATCCTTATACATTCACAAGTGCTGAATGCCTGGTTAAAGTTAAGGTATAACATGCATGTGTCTGTGATTGTGCCTAATAAACTGCTGGAAATCAGGCTGTCACTCTCCAGCCCTAAAGTAAGACACACCAGCATAGCACTGCAGTTGCTTTCAGCTAAGAAACAGCCTCTGAGCGTACAGCAGGAGCAGAGCTCAGGAGCTTCTGGTTGCTAATTATGTGCTCTGGTCATTTTGCAATGCCCAGCTTTCCATAATGCATCTAAAACAATTCTGTGTGCAAAAGTCACTTTTTGTAATTGCAAGAGGAGGAACTCAGCCACAAAGTGATGGATTCTGATTTTTTCTTCCCATTAGGATGATTTAGAATTGTACAATAAGCATCACTGCATGGCTGCTAGATAATGCATGTTATTAATTTGGCACATACTAATGCTCTATTTATGTAATATTTCATACACTTTGCAGAGCTTTATATTCAGAGAGCAACCATAGAAAGAACAGACAGTCGGCTCTGCTCCTGCCATTTCGTTTTTTCCTGAGCAAAATAGTAGCTCAATGAACTCCTGAATCACGCAGAATGGGTTTCTTCATGTTGTCTCCACAACCAGCCCTTCAGCCAGTCAGTTGGCCCCTAACAGTATGGGAACAGCTAATAATTAAATCCTAACTCTTTGAAGCTAAACAAATGAGGACAAGTGATATAATTAAAATAGAGGGGTGTCTGACTTACCATTCTCCCCAGAACTTGCCAAGTGGCCTGCATAGGTCTCTCTTTTTGTGCTAACGTTTTTAGTTTTAGCCATTTAGTCTTGCAGGAAAGGCACCCACTCCTCTGTTTGTCAGGGCCCAGACACATTCTCCACCTGATGGAAATATCTGTAATGAGTCAGACGGAGCCACAGTATCAGCATCTGGAAGAAGTATTAGGGGTTGTGGACGTGCCAGTCTGGACATTATTATGACAATCCAGCATGTAAAGAGAGAGAAGAGTGGGAATTCTACAGGGAAGATGTTGGGAAACTGAAACAGGTTAAAAAAATGGAATTAATCTGAGAGTGAAATGACAGACAAAAGGGTGACCACCTAGGTGGAGTTCATTTGGGAAACAAATAGCTGAACTTAGGTTTCCACCTCCAGGAGTGTTTGTATAATTTACTCTGCACTAGTACTCGGATCAGTGATGGCTAGCTCCAGTAGTTTGTTCAGAAGAAGCCCTAGCCCAAGGATAGCAATGTAAAACGTGTCTCAAATGATAAATGAAAGCTGTCTCTGATAAGCTGGTATTTGAGCTCCTCCTTGCCCTCCTACATTTGCTGCTTACCCCAGATTTCAGTACATGTGCTTTGTGCAGTCTTTCTACTACACTTGTGTTGATGTGAAGTAGGAAAGGTTGTTGCTAAGTGACATGACAACTGCAAAGTGCTTTTCAATTTCTTTCTCTACTCCCACCTTCCACATACATCCTGCATGGAGAGTTTGCTGCTGGGAACATCCCTGTCTAGCAGCGAGCATTGTGTGACAAAGCTCCAGGTCACATTTCTCACAGAAGTGGCACAGAAGCTCCTGCTGCTGCCCCAATGCTTCTTTCAGCTGGAAACTGGGCATTGACCAAAGATCATTCCTGGTTTTCTCTGCTCATGTGTAAATCTGGGTGATTCAGTGTCCAGTCTGAAATGGGTTTGGTGGCTCCGTACAGAGCAAAGCAAAGCCATCGGCCCTGTGGGGCACAGCACAGCCAGCCTCTGATCTCTGTAACAGCGCTGCAAGTGAAAACTAGGACAAAGTTTTGACACAGCTGTTCTTGCTGCTTTATTTGTGCTGTGGCTAACTGTCATGGACTGTAAAGCACCAGCTTCTGTGGTAGGGGAAGATTTCTATTTACAATGCCCTGCTGGTAGCCTAAGCCTGGTGCTGAAGCCCTCCTCGAGTTATTTCATCTACAGGCTTCATGTAAGAAAGTAGTTTAATAGGAAAAAAAACCAACCAAACTTCAAACAACTAGATTCTTTGAACTTTACCTCTTGCAGCAATCTTTATACTCCTTACGTCTCCCTGCACTGAGTTTCATTGGCCAAACCAGATCCTTTTGTTTTGTGCCAATGCAGTGACTCTAATGCTTGATGGGCCCCATCAGGACCTACCACAGTGAACCACAGCTTACCATAGCAAACCACAATAAAATGATAACAGCAAATAGCATTACAAACCTTGTTCGTCTGTCTGTCCTGGTCCTTCTCTATTCCGTACATAGGTTAAGCAGCGACTTCTTGCCATGCAGCATTTATGAGTGAAAGACTGGCATTACGCCTGCGCTGTCTGTTCTTTACCACATTAAAAAGGTCATAAAAGGATAGTCAGCTAAAAAATCCGGGTATTGAAGAGAGCCTTTGCACTGAAATACATTCCAAGCAAGATTTTTTTTTTTTTTTTTTTTTCAGTTTGGGGGGAGGGGAGCTGCTAGAAAAAAATGTGAGCTCAACTATTAGCTTTCCACTTGTAAAACTTCATATATCACTAAATATATTGCCCATAGAGGACAGAAGCTGTTAAGACAGAAAAGAATTTTGAAGATGGATGAATGACAAAGACAAATGAAGATTTTTATTTTAGCAGAAGTTTCCAAGCACTGTCTCTGGGTTGGGAGGGTACTGTTAATAAAGTACACTTGACATATAACTGTTCAAGTTCCTGAGAAACAGCTTTGCTTTAAAGTTCAGTAGAGGATCAAAAAGAGTGAATTCTCTGTTTTTCTCTATAAAAAAGAAAAAGAAAGCCCTGAAAAAAGATAGGTTTTTTTGGGAAACGGCATCTATGCCTTTTGTCTTTTCTTCTCTTTGTGGTCCAGAGACAGTGCGTTGACTGACTTCTTCAGAAAGGAGATCAGTGAAATTGTCAGTTGATTACTTCTCCTTGATTAGCATTTATAAGAGCCCTGTGATACATTATTTGCATTCCTATTTAGCCGTGATTTTTGTGGGGCAGCAATGATTAAACTTGTCACAGGGCCTGATTGACAGGGTCAGATCTTCACTTTCTACTCTTTTGAAATTAAAAACAAATGTGTCAGCTCCCTTCATGGGCCGCAGCGCTGTGAAGCTTGCTTGCCTTGTCATCGCAGATAGGTCAGGAATGTTTTAATTTTAGGGATGGATTCTGCTTGTCAAGCAGAGTGTGATGGCGTGTAGTTCTGGAGATGAGATGTGAAGGGTGTAAAACAAAGAATGGAAAGAACAAAGACAAAGACACTCACATTATTAGACAGATTTAATTAGTCTGAATGGATATTATGCTAGATGAAGCAGTGAGCTGTGAAATTAACCCTTGATTACGGATTGGCGGATCATGCTCATAAAGAGAATCAAACCTTGGTGAATGGGAAAGAGGTGCCGTCTTACCCTCACCGCCTTCATCCCCATGACCCCTTCCCGAGTCCAAGAGGGGGTGAAAATCTTTGAAGAAAAAGTTGTCGTTGATGGCATTTGGGAAGTTAAGGCAGTCTCTGCCTTTTTCCTGATGTCTGAGGCTAGCCTGCCCAAATTGCTGAAATCTGACAGGTTACACAGAGGCAAATTTTTGCATGAGGGATGGTGGGTACTGACTCCCACCCAGCACAGCCCATGCCCCACGGGCAAAGGGGTGCGCAGCCAGCACAGAGCCCAAGTCCCTCTAAAGGTATATTCCCACCTGATTCCTGCCTCCCTTCCCACCACTACCAAGCAGGTTTGATATTTCTACTTGAAAACATGTTTTGATACGATAAACTGTGGGTTAAGGCAATATTACTCACCCCCAAGTGAGGGTTTAAGCTTCAGAAAGGCCAGTCTGTGCAGCCTCTAATACGCAAGTGCCGTCATGTCCCAAATACTGAGATCGTGTGGGAGATTAGGGTAATGACAATTGAGAGGGTGCTGTGTTTTGCTGCATCCAATGCTGTACAGAAGAGGCACTTCAGCCTTTTGTGTGCTTCTCATCAGCATTCCCCAAAGCACCGTATCAAGAACTACTCCTTCCAATTAGCACTACTGCAATGGAAGAAAACAAATAGAAAATACAGTGTTACTCTCTTGTTAGTTCCTTGTCATTTCTTCCGAGTTGTTCAACTAATGGAGTAATCAGCCTTTATGTTAAAAAAGAGGGGGGAAAAAAGCCAAAGGGCATTAGGCGCACTAATCTACCAATAAGTGTGAGGTCCCTGCTTCCCTCTGGCACATTTGAAATGCTTAGTTTCCGTGCAAATTTGCATGCTGAAGACTGTCAGATTAAAAAGGAGTGAGACATGAAAACAAGTTGGGCGAGAGACTGCCTAGAAATTGTGGCTGATAACTTACCGAACAGCAGCCTTACCTCTTTAGTCATGTTGAGCCTCTATAGGTACCATGCTGCACAGCGTTACTTCTCATACTGTTTTTTTTATATGTGTTATCAAGAATTCTCCCTTTTACTTAATACATAGTAGCATTTAAGTGGTCTCTGTACGTGGAGTGGAAAGAATCCAAGAACCCTTCGATGAAAGACCTACAGAAGATTAATGAAAGTCATTATCTTTATATGATAGCAGAGAGTTACTATCCACAGAAATAAAGGAATTTCTGCCTGCACATCTTTTCTCCCCTGGTTTCCCCATCTCTTTTTGTAGCCCAAAAGAGAAGAGGCAGCATGAGAAGGTGATGAGGGAATAGGACATGACATGAATCCCATTGCGCAGCCTACTACTGAATTTCTGTTGGTGTTAGCACAAGTCACTTTGCCATTCTCCAGATGAAAATGATTATTTAAGGACAAAAGACTAGTACTTATCATTAAAAACTGAAGACACAGACTAGTTCTTAGGCAGAAAAGCCTTGTCATTGAACTGGTGTTTATGCGAGCAGTCACACATTAGTGTTACCGCTTTTAGGGGCCTCCCATCAAAGTCTTTATTATTACAAACCTATTGAGCCATATCCTCAGCTGCTGTGAATCAACATAACTCTCCTGAAATTAATGATGCTACACAATTTTACATCAGCTGAGAATGTAGCTCTTACTTTCTGGCTGTTTATGTATTATTCAGCTAAATTGTTCCAGTACAGCCCATACAAAACACTCTGCTCTTCTGAGAAGGTTTTGCTTTCCAGACCCAGCATCGGCCCCCTGGGGCAGGACCCTTGAACCGGGTCTTCCCAGACCCCGATCTGGAAGGCCAAGTGGGTTAGAGGATAATTTTATGAAACAGCTTTAATGTAATTATTTGATTCAATAGTTCCTTGCAGTCCGTGCTGCCCTCAGCATGAAGCAGTGCTTTGGCTACCTGTTGCAGGGGAGGCTCTGCCGGCGGAGCGGCTGCTGGCCTGTTTTGTTAAAAGAGAACAAAGCAAAGGGAAACAGTGCAAAATGCAATTGCTAGTAAGAGGAAAACGGCTGTATCTTCTGGCTATGTATTTATCAGAGATGTAAGTGAGGATTTTCACTTCTTTGTTTTGCCACTTGCCACAGTTCCCTCTCTGGGCACTGAGCTTTGTAGCCTGTAAAATCGTAACATGGCTGATTTTGTCATTGTGGTGCTCCTCCTGCTCACTTTGCAGGGAGAGAGCCTTCAACTAGTGCATTCAGCTTCAATATGAAACATCAGCAGACAAAAGGTATCCAAAGGAGAGGTTTGGACAGAACCATTCAATGCAGAAAATGTTGAGTAAATGCTCAAGACAGCCCTATAGCATTTCATATGATCCTTCAGTGAGGAACAATAAGCACTTACATATGGAATAAAATGCACATTTGCTTGGATGTTCAGTTTTATATTACCATCCTGCTGTTCATGAGCATAACGGAAGAATTGGTGCTAGGAGCACTGGCCCCATTTGCAGGGGCATTTCTGTCTCGCTGCTATGGCTCTATAAAGAGACTAACTCTGTTTAAATCAGGGAATTAACGCTGGTGTAAAACAGGTGTGAGCAGAGCAGGCTCACGCTCTTCACCCAAAGTGGCAGCTCAAAATCATTGTGTTTCTGCCTACCAGATACAGCATATATTTTCTAATTATATACGCAAGAGCCTCGCTCACCTGAGGTTCAAGTTTGCAGCGCTGTTTCTCATCACTCACTTAATTCAAAGAGCAAGAGCAGTTACTCGCCCCCCACCCTTCCTTTATTTTTCAAACTGAATTGTTTCAGTGGTAGCTTGGTGTGTCAGCTTGTAAGTCTATAAAACAGTTTTCTACCAGCTGGAAATCCAACATGCTACATGAATACATAACAGTGCCTAACCAAGAAGGTTTGTAATTCAGTAATTAGCTGTAATTAATGAACACAAAGTGAAGACTCATTTACAGTTTAAATTATCACATTAGCTCCTGTCACCCTCTATGTACACAAAACAGCAGGAATTCAATTATTTTTATTCTTCAAAGCTAATTTAAAATTTAAGGAATGCCATTACATGAAATAATAGGTAGGAAATGTAATAGAAATCGCTGAGAACAGTTGGCCATCCTTAGAATGGGAGGAAAAAAATGCTATCAGTGATGATTTGGAAATGTTGTTTCATCTGTGAACAGATGAAGGATTGAAATCTACGCTCTTTTCAGTGAATTTAAAAAGAAAACGAGTTTGGTGGTTGCTAAGTCTTTGTGCAGGAAGAGCGTAATTGTGCATTGTGCATAATTGTAAAAGCAGTTGATACTGATAATGCTGTTGATAGTAACATGATGACAGCATGGAAATGCTCACACCATTATCTTTAATGGGGCTGAGTCGATTGCAACAGCATCGAGCCCCTGTAATAGTCACCAATCTTAGTTGTGAAACTTCAGCCTAGTAGGCCTTAAGTAATTGTCACTTTGCAATCTGCCTATAGTTTGTGTGTGTATGTACGTCTGTGTAAAATGCTTTCATTGTGCTTTTAAACCCACCATGATGCTTCCCTCTGCAGCTGCCACTGATTTTTTTTTTCTCAAACAGTTCAATAACAAGAGAATTCCAGACCCATCTGATGCCACTTCTGTAGCTCCCACATATCTGCATTACAGCCCTTATTTTTTGCTCTTTATTTCTTACTCAGTTGCCTTTTCATTTTAAATAGGCCACTGGAAGCTACACTGTCTAATTTTTCATAGGTGATCGACTGCTGAGTTGTGGGTTTATGTAGACAGAGGGAAGGTAGCGATAAGCCAAAGAGAGGATTCTATTAGGGAAATGCAGCAGTAACTAATGAATCCTGCCAGTAATTGGGAAGGTGTAAGCCTCTGTAATATCGTAATGATAGTCATCCGTTCTGTGCATCCCCCATCACTCCAAACGATCCCTCATCGTCTCTGTGATCTCAGACACTTAGCCATGCAAATCTTCCTGACAGGACTCTATGTCTTTGTCTCCCTAATTGGACAGTATAGAGTTGTTTATGGATATTGCAGACATTTAGACCTCAGTTGGAGGTTGTTCAAAAATCGTTAGCAAAGTTGCCTTAACAGCATTGTCAAATATTTATTCCCCTGTTTCAATATCTGTTTTTAACTCAGGCATGGTTTGCGATAGAATTAGCATTTTGAAGATACACCGTCTTGTTCACGGCTCCGTTTGAGATTGTTATTAAGCCATTTTCCTGCAGAAAGAAAGAACAACAAAAAAATCTACCATAAGTCCTCATTTCTCAAGGATAAAACATAAGATTGTAGGGCATATGTGCTGCTTTTTAATACCATTTCCATGGGGAAATATTAAGAATGCTGACAAAGGCAGTTCCACTTACAAAAATTACAGGAAGCTTATGGGGCAAAAATTCCAGTTTAGTGTAAGCCAAAATAAATGGAGAATAATCCCATTCACTATACCACTTCAAGTGAGAGCAGATTAAGAGTCTATATCATATATATTAGAAAAATAATGTCTTTTTCCCTGGACGAGAGTTGGGGGAGTTAATTCTGGTACATAATTGTCTATCCGGTAGTAGGTGAAAAGTAAGATATAATTAATTCATCTAATGTCGTGCTTTACCAAAACAGATATTTTTTTTTTCTTTTAAAAACTTGATATTTGGGGGATTCCATGTTTTTGTGAGTAATGCATTTATTGTGTATGGTTTGGGAGGTTTCTGAGCACAAGAGAAAGTCTTACAGTGACCCAGACCATGAACACAAGAAGCAAAACTGAGTTTAAGAGAGCATGCTGGAGATCAAAGCCAACGGACCGGCATAGCTGCAGATACTTGTGATTTGGAGTGTCAGGGAGAGAGATCAGATCAGGCTACTGAATTTACAGCCCCTTGGTCATATGCCATTTTACTCAGACAAGTTGTTCCACAAATCAAAGGGATTATTTGCCTCTGTAAAAGCAAATCACATCTCTCCTTTTTGTAACTGTTAAATTAAGCCCCTAATCCTGCAAAGAGTTAACTCTGTATTTACATCCATGCCATCTTGTTTCACAAGGCTACTTATTCTAGCAAAGGCAAACATTAACATATTTCACATTTTTTTATAAAAAAATCAATACTCAACTGGAATAAAACCAGAATAAATATATGCAAGAATTTGTCTAAAGTAATAATTTGGCAATATTTTTAACCCAACTCCATTTCCTTTACACAAATAGAGGGTATGAAAACTTCTGTTCATGGGAATAGTTCTAGGAAGAATTTCTGAAAGTAATAATTTGTGCCTGTCTGGCAACTATCTTGAAAGCTGTTTGTAGTTTTGGAAATTATTCAGCCAGGGAGCAGTAGAAATGACACATTATATAGTTGATTAATGAAGTAAATAGCAAATTACTGAGGGGGGAATAATCAAAGCCATAGTTGCAGCAAATATTTACCTTATCTGATTTCTCCCAGGTTATCCCAAAGTTTTAGGTACTTCCCACAATCAAACCCAAAAGGTAAAGAAAACAGATTAAAGTAGAACTATTTGTAACACGAGGGAAGGAATAGATTATTTTTTCTTTTTGGTGAAAAATTTCTGCATATTTGTTACAACTTTTTATTTTAGCAAGCTCCCATTTTATTCAGTCTGTAGGTCTTTTTAGAATAAATTTACTGTTCCCCTAAAGCACTACTGGTGTCACCAGTAAACCCATAAGCTTTTCACCCCTCTCCCTAAACTGTTGATGAAAAGGTTGTGGATTAATATCCATCTCTGGAATGTCAGAGCAGGCAGTGATCCACCTGAATCTATAGCCGAATGCATCCACAGGCTCTCATTTTTCCATCCCTGAGCTGGCTGCAGGAACAGGGGCTGAAGCCAGGATGTCCCACCTCGCGGATATCCCTTGCATGAACAGCAAGCCCTGCTTCCTGCATTTGTCCAGCACCTGGTGGACCCCTGGGCCCAGTCACCGGGCTGGAACAGCCCCGATGCACCCCACGGACAGCTGCTCCAGCCTCTCCCTCCTCTCCGGGCTGATGACACCAGCTTTCCGGTCCCGTTGTGCTGCTGGTCCAGGGGGGACAGCACTGCAGGACAGCTTCAGACTCTCTTCTCCCTGTAGTAGACATACTAAAGCAAATTGGCTCTAGATGTGCTTGCTAGAACCTTCTCCTCCAGAAAATGAATGTATTGGCATTTAGGGTTTTTTATATACGCATATACATATATATATTTAAAATCCCAGCTTTAGAAACTTATGTTGGTGCAGCATTCTGTGACACTGAACACAAGCTGCTGTGCAAAGCAATTGCCAAATGTTTACATAAACACATAAATAAGACAAATAAATTTATTTTCATTATTCATATTTTCTGCTCTTTCTTTTCCTTTTTATTTATGCTTTAAACAACAGTTACTGTAAATATTATGATGAAAAAAATGCCTGCAGTGGACAGAAAGATGATCAAAAAGCCCTGATATAGAGCAATTCATGTTTCTTCTTTACAATCACTAACGAATCTTAACTTGAACCATGTTATGTTCCCATGTGAGTGATAAGCAATGATTTATTATAAAGTGTCACGAAATCAGAATGCCATACAGTGAGACATGAGCTAGTGGAAAATGTGTTCCTTGTTTCCCAGCCTCATTACTCAAAGCTGCAGTGTCCCTTTCTCCAAGTCTCATTTACCTGGTTTTTCAAGGCACGCCAGTAGCAAAGGAAACAGCAGCAGGAGCGAAATACCTGATCCAGGCTGTGCCGTTCACCTACCGACACTGCTAAACACGTTGCAATGACCAGGGAAAAAAAGCCTGCCTGGAAATTCAAAGCTATTGCTGCATTCAACCATTTGCAACCCTAATGATGCTACCCCCAAAAGCATTTGCTTAGGATTACAACATCCGTTGCCTCATCGGTACTGTCAGTACATGAAGAGGAAATAAAACAGGCATCGTGGAGGAGACAAACGGATAAGTTTTCTTTATGTGTTTGAGTTTCTTCTACTCTCTAATGATTCCCTTCTCCCCATGATCCTAATTCAAGTAACTGGCATGTGATATATTTTGTAGATAAATCAGCAGCAGAAGAGCATGTGCAGTTCTGGCACCGCAGAGTAGGTGATTTACTTGTAGCTCACACTGAGCGCACTGGTTTGGTTTTTAAGGTGGGAATTTGTGTTTTAAGTGCTTCCTCGCAAAGAAAGAAGAAACTAGCATATTGCATGCTAATTCACATAAGCAGCCCTCCTCTCCTACCAATTAATGCTTTCCGAAAAAAATAACCCAAATGGGCATGGTCTTAGATTCTCAGCATTTTTCTGCGTGTCTCTTTAAAGGTCCTAATCCTGAAAGGACTTGAGCTCTGTCAAATCATGGATGGAAATGGGCGCATCCACTGAAGTAAAGGCAAGGGTTGAGTGTGGCTCTGTTGTCAGCAGAAGTGTGAGCCTTCCCAAAGAGGTATGGCTTGGACGGTCTGGGCACATCACGGAGCAATCAGAAAGATTGCTGACACCTGAAGTGATGAACAATATTTTGCTGGAAAGGCAAAGCCTCTACCCATTAAAAATATATATATATATTCTCCAAAACCATGGATTTGACCAGACCAGATTTGTTAAAAATTTAGCCACAGCAGCTGGTATGTTTCTGTTTCAAGACACGATACCATCCTACCATGACAAAATGTGGTAGAAGACCAAAAAGTTAAACTGAACAGAATACTTGAGAACAAAATTGTGTCCTGCAAATTCTTTCATGTGGAAAAAAAAAAAAAATCTTGTAGCTAGGCATGTTACAACTAGTTCAGTCTGTCTTAAGGCAATAGTAGCTGTTGTTTTTCTCGCAGAAAATGTAGAAATCTTCAGAAGAAAATTAACCAGAGCTCATCTTTGTCTGAAAGGCTAAGAGGCTCACAAATTTCAAAAATCTTTTTTCTATAGAAATGCTTTATACAGAATCTCTGTGTAGTACAATCCAGAGACTAGTTGTCTCCCAGCAGTGACAATGTCTGCTGTTCCAGAGGAGACGGTGTGTGATGTACCATCCTGAAATATTGTCAGCAAGCCTGGAAATATGAAGGCACTTTCACAGCAAGGCAGGGATGAAAGGAAAGAGGTTTGGGTTTGCTTTTTTGTTTTGCTTTGTTTCTTAGTCCTAATAAAATCGACCAGTGTGCTCTTAACTTCTCCCCTCCCATTTTGTTCAGCAGAGAAAGGGAACATAATTCTCCTGCAGAAGAGTTATAGAGTTCAGGAGAGAGGGAAGAGGTACAAATTCCTTCCTGGAGGTGTTCGCTTTAGCCAGTGACAAGTTTTCTGTAATATCAAAATAACTCTGAACACAGAGATAAGATCCGCATCTCCCCACTCTTAAGTAGTCTTTGCTGTCTGGTGGTGAATCGGAACATTTTAGTGTCATAGCTCAAGAGGTGGGATGGGGAGAAAGCCCACCCACAATAACCTCTAGTCTGATGATTAAGAAATTCTCTTCAGAATTGAAAAAATGTGGGATTTAGTCTAACTGGGAATTACACCACAAGGAAAACAAGGACGCAATTGAGGAATTACACAGCAGTTGAATAAACACTTGCAGATGACAATTTGGCCTTTTTAAGCACCCAGATTAATTGAAGGAGTCTAGCTTTAAGTGACGCACTGTACATCCTCACCGCCGTCCATGTAAACCTGGGACTTGAACCCACTGCCAGCGTCCGGATGGTTGAACCATAATTGTTTTGTCTTCTCTGCTCTGAAGTCACTTTTTTCAAGGTGTGTTACAAAAGCTATTCCTCTTCTGGGATCTATACAGGTGGCATTTTAAAATGTAGCAAGCACCCAAGTCTACAGAACCTGCTTGTCACAGAAAATGACACAGTTTGCATGTGACCTGTAATGACAGTTGCTAGTTGAAAGAAACCAGAAATTCAGCTTTATCTTCCACACTTTGGTTGCAGCTGCCATCAACTAAATCTCTCTCCAAGGGCAGATGGTGCCCTGTACAATGAACAATTTAATCTTTAGCAAATAAAGAAACTTTGCCAGAAAATCCACTTTTTTTTTTTTTTTTCTCCAAGAATAGGCTGTCAATAACATGTGCTCTCAAATACATTGTGATTTGATGACTGTGCTTCATTTATAGGAAAAGACAAAAATTGAATGTTCTCTCTCATTTTTCTTCTCTTTACAAGCCTCTGATCCTTCCAGACACCCCTGTACTGGCCTTTGTGTGCAGGAGCAATGAGAAGGGACCCGTTAAGTGTCAGGATACTTTGTGCCTGTTAGATCCCATGTGTGCTCTTTGTGACCGAGCGCGTGTGTATCCCATGTCAGCTTGAGGCCCAAGCTGAGATCAGGGGTGGAATCTTGGCCTTTCTCAACACAAGTGGCAGAAATCCCACTCTCTCCACCAGCCCAGCACTTCACCGTGTCTCTCTGCAGACACGGAGCTGCAGCCCCCAGTAGTTCCTCTGACTCCATCTATCAGCAAAACTGCTGAGGGGTGCAGGTAGGTGAAATGACCTGCCTAACGCCCTGCACACCAGACCTCCGGGGGTAGGAACCGGATTTTAGCACCCAGCTCACTCTCTTCCCTTCCTCTCCTGGCTGCCTCCAAAGGGAGTGAGGATGGGCTGAGTGTGCGCTGCTGCCGGCAGCAACGCCGCTGGTCCCTCCTGCATGATCCCTGCACCTGGCGTCACTGCCCTAACTGCCTGGGCCCTGCAGAGGTCTAGATTACCCAAACTATCAGGAAAACAAAAAAACTCTTCCCGCTCATTTTTCTCAGCCTGAATAACCCCCTGACCTACCAGCACCCTACAGCTGGCACTTGTGAGCAGTCGCACAGGGACGGAGGAATGGGGCAGCTTCAGCCAGCAGCACTCACCTCCACCCTTACCGCGCCTTTCATTTCCCTGTCTTTTGGGATGTGTCTCAGCATCCCTGCTTTTAAAATGCTCCTGGATCCTCTTCTAGTCATTCGCAGAAGAAACTGCCTGCCCTCTGGGGAGCCGCTCAGGCTAACAGATGTCAGCATTTTCACAAGCCACTTTGTTCAAGTGGATTTGGAGGATCTAACCGTATTTGTTCAGGGATGTTTAGTAACCCTCATGAGCTGGGCACTGCTGCACGTACTCAGTACATCTGACTAGGTTGCTTTTTGTCTGGAAATACATATATGTACTGACATATAAAAATAGATTTCTATTTGTACGTAAAGTATAATGTATATGCAGAGGAATTTTTGCATCTCTCTTAGGTCTCAGGTGGCATGATTGCTACGCTTGCATGACTGCACAGGTATGCCCCTAAAACGTCAGCACTGCTGCATCTGTGCAGCCCAGCCATAGCATTCGGTACCGTCAGTCCACCGTTGCGGGCAGAGATGGATCACTGTGTTCACTGCACTATGTGCAACACAAGATAGGCAAATGCTGAAGAATTTTGTTCATCCAGAATCACAGCTAAAAATATCTGTCATACAAAACCATATGCACAGATATCAGAACTTTCTGAAAACAAGAAACTCAAAAAGCGAAGGGTTTGGGGGTTATTTTGGCAGATTTCAAGCAGATTCTTTTTTTGTATCACAAAACTGTTAAGCCCAGCCAGCTGAGGTAAATCAGCATAACTTCATTGACCTACAGAGAAGGAGTTTAGCCCCAGCTGCAGATATGTGCTCTGATGATCTTGCTGCTGAAATCCAGAGCTCGCTTATCTGACCTTGACCTTAGCCTCTTAGCAAAGTATCTTCAACGGAGTTTTCTGAGATAAATGCAACTTAATGACTTCAAATTTTTATTAAATGTAGTTTCCATCATCCCAAGCAATGAGGTCTCTGAATTCCTCCACCTGGGTGTTACCCCAGTCAGCCAATTTTGTATTTAGGCAGGCACACCCCAGGAACATCTGAGCTAGAGCCCACATTTCTTTTCCATTATCTTGTCTGGCATTCTCATAAGCTTACATCATGGGATAGAAATATGTTTTACTTTTAACAACAAAGGAGACCTTTTTCCACGCTCCCCCCTCCATGTGGCTGACGGCTCGGGTTGACTATGCAAAGTCTGGGACCTTCTGCAGGGACACGAGGGGCTCGGGGACCTGCCAGTGACCGTGGTGGGTGGTGGTGTGTCCTCTCCTCCCCGTGCTCTGCTGCTGGGCAGCAGCTGACTGCCACTTCTGCACGGCACGACACCCTCAGTATGAAGAACATTAGGGACCTTCTGCTGGCATCATGTGGAGCCTCTGCGTGTCTTTGGGTGGGTGCTGCACCCTCAGCAAGAATGAAGATGATCTGAAAGTGCTAGTTTTCATGAGGGTTATTCCTACCTCTCCCAAAATGCTTTCCCACCCTACCAGAGTGTTTTTTTCTGAAACAAATATGTTCTATTTATTTATTTAATGTGCTGTTAAATGACCTTCTGGAAAACCATTCCTGACACAAGGCTCTAAAATGGATGGGCAGGCCTAACTTCAGAGAGCATGCTCCTTACAATCAGGATGAATCATTTGAGTAGTTACTGTTTAGATTGATATAATTTTAGTTATAATTATGGGTAACGAGAAGGCATTTAGAGTCTGTAATATTGTAATTCATGGTGAGAGGAGTCCTAAATGAAATAAAATATATCCAGATTTGTTTTTTCTCCCTGTCTAGATATTATGCACGTAAGCATGATTCTTTAAGGAACAGATTTTCTGCCGTTGTAAAAATCTAGCAAAAGTAGGTCAAAAATGACATCTAGAGATAACATGTTTGGTAACCACAAAGGGACTGTCTGTGTCTTTCTATTTGGCCTTTTAAGAGTCCTGCGATTTATTACTATAGGTACAGCTCCAGCATGAAAAGATTTTGATTCATAGACTCCCATGGACTGTGGTGGGTGGATCACAGATGCATACTGTCATTTTTATTATCCCATTACACTAATAGAAGATGATAAAATTATATTAGCAAAGATCTGGAAATACAAAAAAACCAACCAAAACCATTATAAACACATAAACCTACTGTCATCTGCCTGGCTCTAGAGTACCATCACCTAGAGTACCTTGGACCGTGCCACTGACGTGGTTGGTGCTCTCCTGCAGAACCCAAAAAGACACAATGACAGCAATCCCCAAGCGAAGGACTTGAAAACCACCCCGTGAGCAGACAGCCCATGTCCTGCACCCCGGGAAGCTGCATCGTTTAACTAACTAGTGTGGCTTTTGGCCATGGAGAAAAGGGGGAAAGGAAGCTAGAGAGAGCAAATGAAAGCATGGGTTTGGGCGTGTGAGTGCATGAAAGAAAGAGTGAGCTCACCACTGCTCTCGTGAGCCAGAAGCCATGCCAGGGCTCGGGAGAACAGCTGAGCAGCGCTGGTGCCAGCCCACGGAGGCTGGACACAGGTGCCATTAGCTCCTAACATGCAGTTGACAGTTGTCTCCGATTGCAGCCATGTTTGAGAGTTCCTGTTTCAAAGGTTTCACAGCTGTGCTTTTATGGGAAGATTTGAATGAGGATAGGGAAGAGCTGTGCCATGGACAAGGAGTGGGAAAGTGATTGTTAGAACGAACCCTGAGTCCTGACGTATCCACATTAAAATAGCTGCAACTTTTTGCATCTGTTGATGGCTTGATAATTAATGTTAAATAAAAGCAAAACTTCAGTATCTGCAGCTGATATTTCACATATGCTATATAAGACATCAGCATAATGAACATACTCGCTGCATTTTCATAGCATAATTTAAATGACAGAGGGTTTTTTATGGCACAGGTTGAACTACATTTCAACAAATGCCGAGACAGCAACCAACTTTGCCCATCAGGTGCTGTTTGAACATCCAGGCTGCTATGCCCTAGACTGCACGTGACAAGCTCTCCACATACTCCCTTAATCTCTTAGAGACTTGATAATGAAATACATAAACTATGACCCTTATTGATCAGGGCTCACACTAATTAATTTCCCAAAGTCCTGTCCCAGCCTGCAGTGATATCAATGTAGAAAAGAGAAAGAAAAAAAAAAAAAAAACAACTCAAGGATGGGGACTTTGGTTGGCCAAAAGACCTAAGGGTGAAGTACTTATCCCATTGAAATCGATGCCAAGTCCCAATTGATTTTAGTCATCCATTGATGTTACCATTAGTCAAGTATATGGATGCTTAGTCTCAAAAGTTTATACAATTGCCACAAGTGGCTTTTATAGCAGTTTTATATAGCTTTTATAGCAGTCCTAAACCAAATCTGCCTGCATACATGCAGCAGTGCAGAGAATCCCCTCCAGCTCCTGGGTGCCTTGTTCCATCTTGTCGTTCCTCCAGCAGCAAGAACAGTTGAAAAGGTTCCCACCCTTCCCAGTACCCTGAACTGGGGTCTCCTGTTGGAAGTGTCTGTGTGGTCTCTTGTGAGATGCATCAAGGATGGATCCTGGGTTTGGCTGGGGTGGTGCAGACTCACAGACGGTTGCAGGGATGCAGCTGATTATTGTTCATACCATGGGGTGGAAATAATAGGAAGGAGCAAGAGCTTCTGAAGCAATTTGTCACCAGAAAAATTTCTCATGGACCTACACCCTGAGCGATGTGCCTCTGAAGAGCTCTGCCAACAGTTAATGATGTTCTTCATGTTGCTTTTATGCACGCTCCCCTTGTCAAGCGGGAGTGACCAGGAATATTACTAAGCTGATTTTACGGCTGGTCTAACACAACAGTCCAAGGGACTTCCCCACAATGAATCAAAAAGAAAAGGAGGCAGGAGTATGACTTTTTGGTTTTCCAATCCAAACCCTCGATAAATATTTCCTACTGGCAGGGAACCAGTTCTCTACAGTCACTTTGCTTCTGTCCAAGACTCCTTCCCAGATTTAGCACTTTCGGTAATACTACATGCTGCTTAATTGTCCTAACGACATTCTGGAGGCTGAGTTGAATTAATCAGGAGTTATCACTGCTGCACTCACATGTTTCACCACTGCCCTTCATGTTGCCCTGTGTGGGACCAGCCCGCGGTGTCTGTGTCCCGCATCCATGAGTTAGACAGATGCTCCGCATGTCCGAGCTGCTACAGAGCTTGATATGATCCAAGGCAGGATTTACGTGCCGTGCCACAAGTAGCTTTCCATCCTGGTGAGGGCTAAGGGCTACAAAAATCTGCTCAGAAAGGTAAAGTCAAACGCCTGTGCCATCTCCACTGTCCGCACTTGGACCTTTTGCAGAGGGTGGTTCCGCAGAAGCAGAGCCAGCTCATGGCATTACTGTATTTCGGCTCTAGGCATTACAATAGTGAGGCTTCTGGATTTCTTTAAAATCTGAACTAGGTGTAAACTGACACAGTTTTGTCCTTTTGCAGTGAAAAATAATAGCTTTTCAAAGTGTGAATTGCTCTGGAGCCTTACCTCTGAAACCTAAAGACAACATTTTAAAGTGTCAACATGGATTGCTTTTAATATCTTTTAAGTGGGAATAATGATCTAAGGTATTCACCACAATTTCAGACTGACTTCCGTGTGTCCTCGGTTGCCAAAAGTCTCTACGTTAGCTGCCAAAACCTCTTCTTCCCTTCCAACCGTTTCTGCATAGCAGCTTTGGGTTGCCAACACAAAACTCAGCATCGCTGTGAAAACTGAAAAGGTGAAGATATTGTAAAACTAACCAAATTATGAACTAAAGAGCATGAAGTCAATGGACTTTTTTGTTTTCATATGGAAATTTTTGAAAAGCTGAGTTTATTTTATTTTAAAGAAAGCTACTGCTGAGTTTCCTGTTGATTTAGCCAGAACATGGGGAACACAACACAGGATTTGACTTGTCTTTGCTGAAATGTCTGTGGCCTTGAACAGATAATATATTTTTCAGTAACATACTTCTCTTTGCCTGCTGCCGGTCTTTTTTTTTTTTTTTTCTCTATGCTCTCTCCAGATTGACTTTCACTCCACTTACTGCCTGCCTCATTTCTCACCCTGTTTTTCCAGTTGTTTTTTCTGCTGCTTTTCTCAGTATCTTTCTCCCAGGTTATAAGCAAAACAGAACTCAACTTTGGGCTGAACTTTTAAACCCACATCTTGAAACTGAAACAAGCACCTTCTGTCTCTATGTAGAAGCAACTTCACAGCTTGAGTCACTTAGCACTTTTAGCAGTTGCAGAATGGAAAAGGCCCATTGGAAGAGCAGAGGCTTTGAATGCTGGGGAGGTGCCACAACAACCAGAAATAACACAGCGATAGTCGTGTAATTAAACACAATGTGGGTATGTTCGTGGCTGGTAGTAGAAAGAAGCTCATTGTATTAGCCAGTTTTAAGCAACATGAGGGAAAAGCAGAGATGCAAACACTCAGTGGACCTGGCAGACCCGCAGCATCAGCTGGAGTTTATCCACTAATCCCTGCACGGTCACGGACGTAAGGAGCTGGGGGGTTTATTCCCTCTTCTGTGTCCTTGTTTTTTGTGAGCCTATGGGTGGACAAAGTAAAGCAAAGCTGACTCGATATCTACTGATAAAAGTACATACTCAATAAAATCTGGAATTGTGATTAGAAACTGGGTAACGATAGTTGCTATTATTCTGGTTGCAGGACGAATGCCTTAGTTCCAGCTCTCCAGCCCAGGCTTCCTGCACCCAGCGCAACCCTGCACGTCACTCCGATCCTGACATTGAACTCACAACAACCCAGACCGAGAAGACTGCCAAAAAATCTCCCGCTATTCTTCTTCATCCTCACTAACAATTTGGTAATGAAGTATTGATTTCCACTCCCCTGCTTATGGACGATATTAGATTTTCATTGATAAACTGCACTGGGGCTGTCTGGTCTCCACTGTCCCTTTTTGCTGTCACTAAAACAAAGTGCCACTGAAGTAAGATAATGACTGAGAACATTGATGTACTTATTTCGTCAATTTGTAACACTTGACAGGAAAAAAAAATTCTTCATAGTTTAATGTCCAAGTGTGCTACACAAGATGCAGTCACATTGGAAGCTTTACTTTTCATGGTAATGTCCATTTCCTATTTATAACCCCTTTGGGATAGTTTGTCTAAAGGAAATGTTTCTATTCTGTGCAGCTATTACTGTTGCACCTGGGTTGCCCAATCCAGTCATTGCACTAGGGATCAATACATCACAGTAAGTACAAGAATTATTAAGTTAAAACAGATTCTGAGCCAAAAAACCTCTGAACAATGTTAATCTTCTGTGCAAGTTGTTCAAATAGTTATGCTTAACCATGTTGCTGCCAAAGATTTGTTTAAAATGGATTATTTTCAGTTTGTTTTATTCCTCAGATATATATATATATTTAAATCTCCATTACGGTTTATGACGAGACATATGCGATGGAGTGATTTTTAAACAAAAGTACTATTGTTAGATTATTGAACATTATATAAATATAGGTATATCTATATATAAATATCACTATATAAATATCTATATATAGATATAAAAGAATAAAAGTAGAATTCCTTTCTCAATTAGGTGAGCCTAAATCTAAAGCTCTATGTTGCAGTCAATGGAGTTACCTTGGATTTACCCACCCGAAATGGGATCAGAATCTGGTCTCGGTGCCCTCCGCCCCGCCTGGCTGGTCCTGCCGGCACGGGCAGGCTGGCAAGCACAGCCGGCTTGGAGTCACCAAGACCTGGGGAGACGGGGGCTACTAAGATGGCCATTTCAAATTTGTGCTTGTAACTTTTTTCATTAAAACTTCGAGGTCCCAATTTTAATTTGTGGAATATTCACGTTAATAATGAGATCTAATTAAGACATCCATTAAAAGCCCGTTAAAGTTAATTTAACGTAAAAATTCCAATAGAACTGTATTAGATTTTCTCCATTAAATTAACGTTATGGATTTTTAACGGATGTCTTAATTATACATTATTATTAACGGGAATACTGTATTACACAGATTAAAATCGGGTCCCGAGTCAACTCGCACAATCTTCCAGGAGGTGCTAATGTCACGAGTCCCACGTCACCTAGTGCACTGCTTGGAAAATCCGGCACAGCCCTGTTTACTTGCCGAGCTTTTCCTCGCAGCGAAAGCAACCTCCAGGAGACAAATCCATCTCTGCACTTAATGAGGAACTTCCCTGATTCTCAAAGGAAAAATAAGTCTGGATCAAGTGGTAAACTGCTACTCTGTCGCAAATGAAATATTCCAAGTACGCTGGGCACAAGTTGGGAAGAGGATCTGTCTCAAGTCAGAAAGGGCTTTGGGGTGTCTTTTGCTCTTGTTTCGGTTTAGATGTTCAAGGATACAACTGAAGTGCAGCATTCACAAAATCAGACTCGGTAGGTTTTACCGCATTCCCTGTGGCTTGTGCAGAAGGGCCTGTTTTGGCGTTGTTTGGGAAATTTTCACATGATCCCTAAACTCCACATGGAGGAGAAAAAAGGGCCCTTCTTATTTACCTCCTAGGGAAAGTGTTGCCCTTATGCCACATATAATAGCAAATTGCTTTTTTTATGGCATGCATAACCTAGATGGGAAAAAATATGGCGCTTGAGGGAAGGAGGGAAAAAGTAAATGAAGTTCCAGGAATGTCATTCTGAAGTAATGAGGCATGGACAGAAAATATACCCCTCACATCATCGGATTGAGATGGCAGTCGAAATAGCTTCATTGAAGTGTCAGCACTCATCCATCAATCAATCATCCACAAGGAAAAATAGCGACAGTACAACGGGGCGGCTTTTATGGGATTTACTCATGGGCATAGGGAATAGCAGCTCAAATGTAGTTCTGACATGAAAAGCAAGGTGCTGATATTATTTTTTATGATGGGAGGATCATAAAGTGAATTGAGAACAGTGAGGTCTGTCTTTGCTTAACCTATTCAACTGGAAATGAACGGAGCTCAACTGGAAACGAGCAGAGCCTTCAGATGGGTTAAGATTGAAGCCTGCACCGTGCTGAGCACCAGCCATTGACAACAAAATTCTATTAAAGCAAAATCAATGCATTAGCATTGAGCTCCTCAGAAGCTGTTAAATTGCACAGCCCAGTTCAGAGTTATTAAGCGAAGTCGCACAAGGTGTGTCCTGCAGCACGGAGCCAAAGGCAGCAAGCGCCGTGGTACAATGCCACTTGGGAGAAACTGCAGCTCCAGCCCCACTCCCTTGCCCATCCAGCTTTTGGGTGCTCTAGAAAAAATATTTGGCTTATTGCAGAATCTGACAGGTGAAGTTCCCACTGACTTCAAGCGACCCTGCTCCTTGCTCCCGGTTGCAGCGGGGTGTTTTGCTGTCTGCTTTGGTAGGAACCCTCCGTGCAGTGTGTTTGACCACTTGGCTGTGGCCAAGCCGCATGGATCCCAACATGGGCTGCTGCTGGGAGCAAGGAGCCTTCTTCCAGCAACAAGGTGGCCCTATGGCCCCGGCCAAGCCCGCAGCATCCAGGGCTGGGGCTCTTTGGGGCACCAGCTGCTCAATATTGGCAGAAAAGAGGCTTTCCTGGTGCCCCGTAGCTGGTGAGCAGCGGGCTTGTGGTGACAACAGGGAACCCCACGGAACAAATCGGCCACCCCAGCCCCACCTGTGATGGCACTTGGGACCCCAAAGCTGAAAACCCCCCAAGGTTTTCAGGAGGGCCGGTTGCCCCGCGGGAGGTCTGGCTGGCCCAGCAGCCTGTTTTGCTCAGGAGGCTTCGCTCCAGCACAGGCAAATGTGGGAACAGCTACTTCATTTAAAATCTGGCCACAAACCTTTATTACACAGTGCTAAACCTTGATTATTTTGCCTGCATTGCTGTCCTCTGGGAACATTTTAGGTACACATTTGAATTAAGTGATTTTTTTTTTTTTTTACAATATGATATAAAAAAAGAAAATGTACATCTCTCCTCTCTCTTTCTCTGTACGAAACTGGATGAGTTGATAGTTTATCTGTCATATAAATCAGGTAACACAGAAAATCATTGCATCTTTTCTCTGTCGTATCTACTCAATATCTATCGTTCTGACTTTTATTCTTATTGGAGATCATCAAAACATTAATTAAAAGCCTGGTGATCAAACAGCCGAATATTTATGATTCACGTCCTTGCTTATTAACAAGTGGCATATTGATACACCACATATCCAAGCTGTTTATGCTCTTGCACTGCAATAAAGCAGTAAGAATTGTTACCCTTACATGCTGCTTTGAGAGATTTATTCAGAAACCATAGCTCCCTTCCTGCCACCATCCATGTCAAAATAAGCCATATCACCTTAGAAAAAATGTTCTGTTTTAAAAGAGGGAGATGTAATTAACATCTCTTTGGAGCCTAATATATAGGAATTTCATTGGATCAGTCTCAGGTGCTTTTTCCAGACTCTTATTATTTAGGCTGAGAGGGAGAAGGACACAACTTTAAAAATGGTTGTCATTAGTACAATAATAATTGTTGGTTTTTAAAAAAAAAATCTTTGAGAATCCGTTAACAAACCTGCCCAGTAATTACGTGTCAATGCAACTTATCATGGGTTTTATCACCTACTTGTAAAAGTATTTAAAAGACTGACCTCCCTAGCTTTTTTTAGAGATCATGGAGGATATAAGAAGTCATTTTAAAAATCAATAATTATATATTAACACGATAAGGGTTGAAGCTCTCCAAGCCAGTTTTACAGGCTATTGAGTCGACACTCACACATTCACATGGAGAGGATTGTTTCCCTCATTTCTGGCCTTTTTTTTTCCTTCCTTAATAGTGTTTTGATGAAGTGCCATATTTATTGACTAATTTATAACCACAGTTCAGTTCCTAAAATAGAAGGGGCTATTCCCACTGGGAAGCATCCACGCAGGCTTTGCATGGAAAGCCAGCTGCCCTCGGGGATCAGGAAAGTACAAAAGTAGCAGAGTTTTGGCCCGGGGCAGCCTCGGGGTGGGAGCTACGGAGGGGAGATGGGCTTTCCTCAGCGCTGCTAATTGCTAATGGCCTGGCCCTGCCAGCAAGGCGTTGCTCTTTTGGTCTTGCTGTGAATATTGTCTTGCAATCAAACCTGCTAGGGAAGCACAAGGGAATGAGAGATGGCAACCTCATTTTTTTGGCAGAGATTTCCTCCCAGCGAAGAAATGACCCTGTTCAGCACCCAAGGCCAGGCAAGGCTGAGCCCACCATCCCCATCCCCATCCCCATTCCCATCCCCGTCCCTGGTCCCATCCCCACTCCACTTGCCATCATAGCTCTGGGGCTGGAGAGAGCGCCCTGGCTAAGTGGAGGTGGGGCTCTGTCACATGGGGCTTTTGTCTTCCCAAACAGATATACGATGCAATTTATATTTAAAATTCTCTCTATAAAGACAGTATTGATCACAGATTCCAGATCAATATGTTGCAATTACAGCAGGCTTTAAAGGCCATCTGTCCCCGAGCAGGAGCGCTGGTATAACCAGGTGGTTATATATTTTGAAAAAGTGCTACTGGTATGTGCCCGTCTTCTTACCGTACACCCTGACATATTATTTTTGCTCCTGGGAAGTTGTCTTTAGGAGCTACATAGAGTTGTAATTCCCAGTCACTGGCCACCCAAGAGGACAACTCGGACCAGCTTCTTCTTGGGTTGCAAAGTCACACCAGGGTCGGGGACGCCGTGGTGTTGCTGGCTGGGTTTTCCTGCTCCCCCTCACAATTCATCCCACAGGTTACAGCTTTTCTTTTTGTCCTCGGTTGAAAACGATCAGCAAGAAGTTGTCGAACTTCACTAAAACGAAGAACTTTTCAGGAATGGTGCTGCAGAGTTTGAGCTGGGCATTGGTAGTTGCAAACGTCCTTTTTTTATATGTGACAGGTTGGACCCCAGCGAATGTAACATTTTGAAACTTGTAACTAAGGAATAAATGGCATGCATCTAAAGAGAGATTTCAACGCTTGTTTCGTCAAACTGAGGTCCTAATTTGTCATCGCCTGAAGTTGAGATAAGTCTTTCTGTCGATGCCCCTGGATGAGGTAACTAGGCAGTTATTCCCGAAAGAAATGCTTCCTGGATTTTCTTTTTTCTTCTTTTCTTAATTATTTCCTGCAGTGGTTGACTTCACACAAGCACACGGAATTTAGGATTTTTTTATTCTCCAATTGTCTTTTGAAGGAAAGTGAAAGAATAAAAAAATAAAAATAATGGCTTTACAGTGACAACAGAAGCTGATATAGCTTTGCAAATGAGCACATGCCAAGCGTAAAAGCCCGGGGAGGGGGTGTGCGTCCTGCACATGCTGTGCCGCATCCCACCAGCACATTTCTAATCTTCCCTGCAACCGCCTCCCTCTGATTTCAGTTCAGCCTTCAGCTTTACACCAACATCTAAAAAACAGAAGCCAGATTCTGAATGCATTTATCCCAGTGTAAATCCAGAGCTACTCCTTCGAATTTACCCTCTGTCTACACAGCTCCAAACACTGCCCACAAGGTCCGAACCCTGGATTCCTAACGTGTTTAGATGGTTTTGAAAACAGCTTCAACAAACAGTTGAAGCTCCGTGCAGATTAAATCTAAGGCACGGTCTGCACTTCAGAAGGTTTATAGTTATGTCAGGGAAGTGATTGCAAAACTTTGTTATTGATGTGACTATGCTGGTAAAAGTCCTAATGTAAAAACAGTTGTATCACTATAAAGCACTTTATACTGGTACAGCTTATTTTGCTTTGCTGGACCACTTTTATACCAGTGCAGGCACTTTTATCCCAGTATACTTCAATCTACACTGGTGGTCACTTTTTGGTTTAACTATGCCAGCAAAAATGCGAAGAGTAGATAAAGTTTAAGATGACACTGTTGTTTCTTGCACCGAAGTGTCTGTACAATATTTTCTTTGAGAGTCTTTTTAAAAGTGAAATAGCTGTACCTCTGGACTTAACTGCAGGGTAATAAACTTCCAGTTCATCATCACTCTCAGCTCATGAAATGTCTTCAGGCCTTTGTAAAAAGCCCTGTTTGAGACAACAGATTAAATACTAATCCTGGCAGATCGTACATCTCCACTTGAGTTCATACCATCTAGCTGAGCAAACTCCTTTTTTTTTCCTTTTTTTCATCTAAGTAAAGGCAACAAATTCTTTCATTAGACTTCCTAGATGAGAGAACAGGAGAAAGAGATCAATATTTTAAAAATAAAATGAAAATAGCATCAAGCAAAAATGCAGCTACATTAAATGCAAGGAATGCTTTCCCTTGAAAGCCACATCCCCACGTGGGCATCAGCCCCGGGTGAGGGATGTATTTACAGTACTTAAACATCCATGCAATTGTCTCAAATATGGAAGATTTATGTGGGCAATGTTTTCACTTACTAACTGGTCCATGTGACATTAAAAAAATATGTATCTGTATATATTTTGGTAGATATGTGGCTAGGTGCAGATATCTACCCCCTATATACGTTCCTGCGTACACTGGCACACTGTACGTGTGCGTGTATGTGTATCTATTTATAAACAGGCAACAATTCTGTGGCTGAAGTAACAGCTGGGCACTGTTGGCACCAAGCGAAGCAGCAGATATCTTCAGGATGTACAATGCAGTATTTTGGCTTTATAACGCAGCAAATGCTGGAATGTGCAATACAGGTTGCAAAAGCTGACAAGCTAAACAGTTCTTATTTGGCTCAGGGTACTTCACTGTCATATGTCTCCGGTACATTATGCCCTTTTGTCTAGTGCTCAGGCACCACTTATTAATCCTTTGTTTTTTGGGGTTTTGGGGTTTTTTCTGTACATTTGTTTTGGGTTTTATTATTGTGAATATGTCAGCACGAATCATGAGAGATCCACCCCCATGTTAAATAAAGGAGCATAGTTGGCCATAATAGTAAATCTGACGGTTTCGCTCTGCCCCAGCGCTTGTGGTATGTAGTAAGTTTGTTATTGGCAGCATCTTCAGGTTACATCTGTGACCCGTGGTGTTAGTTCTAGAATTTTGTTTAAAAAATAAATTAAAAAAAAAAAAGAATCAAAAGCTCATTTCTCTTTAAAAAAAATTGTATATACTACAAATTGCAAAAAGGAAAGATTAAACACATTTTTTATATTAACAACGCAAATGGGACTCCTTTCCGAGAGGACTCACGGTGACTTTATCTGTAGAATGTTTCAGTGCTTATGCACTAATTTTGTAACAAGTGCATGCTGTATAGAATATATTGCCTGTATACTTAGAGTGGAGGGGGGGCCAAGCTGCTTTTCATTGTGCACTGCAGCTTGTTTGGATGAAAAGTTGCGCCTTTGATGCATTTTTATACTGTACATATTTGTATATATTAACTATATTGCCATGTTATGAACACAGATTTTGTTATATTTGCTTGTTTCGGTTTCCTACAAAAAACTGGTCCATAACGGGGGATATTTTTTTTTTTGTATAGAAAATATGCTTGTAATTTTTGTTTGTTTGTTTTCTTGGTCATCATCTTTTAATGGCTCATAAAGGAATTAGAGACGAGTTTTTGGCGGAACTCTGAGAAGCAAGTCTGTGTTTGCATGAGACCTGCCCAATCTCTGGCTATAAAGGGGGGCGGGGGGAAGAGGGGGAATCTAAGTCAAGTTTTGCTTTTAAAGCATGCTTAGTCCCATGGGAAAACTCATACATGTACAATTATTCTCTTTGTATTTTATCTAATAGTGCCTGAATTTTTTTTTTAATGTCTTCTTGGAGGAACAATTCATAATTGTCAAAATTTGAAACATTAGCTTAATTTTGTTTTCATGACCTCTCATTTCTCCTCCTTATTTATTTTGTTGCTGTTTATAATGGGCCCCAAGGCCATTTCTGACATTGCAGTGTTCTTCTTCCACATTAAGGATGTTTTTAAAATTACTAAGATTATTGAGCCAACAGGCTGTTTTAATCAAAACCATGTTTCACTTGGTTTTGATGATTATGAATGGTCCTTACAGTGGAAGAGCCCTTTCTGCTGGGGGGACCATACCACCTAGCGGCCCCCAGGCTCAGCACAGCCAGCCGCCTGCCCAACAGTTACTGCCTTTCTCAAAGCCTAGCTGGCAATTTTGCTTCAAATTATTTGCTTGTTATAACTAACTTAAACTAAACAAATTGATAATGTTAATGGCATATTTTTTTTTCCTTTGGCTGATTGCTAAATAAATTCGTATAATTTATACTAGAGGAGATTACTGCTTTTATTGTTTTGGGTTCCCCCAAACCAATTATTAACAATCAGGACTATGTATCTCATTAAATTTAAATCAGGTCAAACCTATTTATCTAAGGCCTTTTCTGATTTACAAGAAGATGACTGTATTCCAGTGCATTTAAGATGTATTTCTGTGTATGATTTTGCAGCATTGAATTCTATTAATGGTGATTTTTTTTGTTCTGTATTTTTACCATGGTAAACCCATTGTAAAAAAAAAAAATTCTCTCAACTTTGCCACAGAAAACATTACTTTTTATGCCCAGGGATTTTTTTTTTTAATAAAATCACTGCAGTTTTAGAACTGTAATTAAAGCCCTGAATAATAGATCACACATCTTTATCTGTTGTGTTTAAAAGAAAAAAAAATAGCCCAAACTGTTCACATAATCCTGAATGCCTCATTTCCATAAAAAAGGTTTCTATACATATATTATTTACATTTTTAAACATGGTAATTCTTTCCTTTGTGGCATAAAATGTCTCTTTTCCACTGCAGCTATTGGAAAGCGACTGCTCACATCTGAAATGTTATCGTAATTTGCATCAGGAAACCCAACTGCAGACATTAAGGACTTGGGTGTGTTCAATTATGATTTTGCTGGAGGCTGTCCCTCATTTTAATGCTGCACTCATTGAACTACCTTTCTGAAATCTAGCTGATATGGTTCACCATAGACATGCTTCACAACATCATTAGCTTTGCAAATGGCTTCATTTCAGTCAATGCAGACTTCAGTTTTGGCCAATTGTAAAATGGAAATTTGAAAAGGAAAAAAAAAAAAAAAACAGATGCACTTAAAACATGAAAAGAATTATTTATATGATAAAAATATATTTAGATTTTCAAAGCACAAGACTGAACAGAAGTGCTCTTTTTATGCTTTCTGAAGATGTTACTGTTAAAAGTCTTTCTACATCAGGCTTAATAAATCTGTAATGACATTTGATGGATTGATTTTTGTGTGGGTTTTTCTTTTCTTTCTTTCTTTTTTTTCCCCTTTCTTTCTCTGCAGAGAAAGAAAAAGACTGACCTGGAGAGGCTGTGGGAGTAAAAGAAAAAAACCACAGGAATGTGCCTGTTTCAGTAAAACTCACGAACGATTTCTAGCAGCCTCCTTTCCCTTAAATAATAATCACTTAGAGTAAGAAAAAGACAGGAAAAAAAATCCAACTACACCACCCTGCATTTGTTTCGACAGATCTTTTTCCTTCCCTCATCTGGCTCCTCTGACCACTCCATGCCTGGGTTATTTATGGTGTAATCTACAGCGAGGCATTGGGCTGCTGTCACACAAATTCAAGGCTCGCTAGCCATAAACCAGGCATGATTGAGATACCAAACACCCTTCTCTCCAGCGCTCCACCTCAGACGGATGGCTCTGCTTAACACTTAGTTTCCCTAAGCACTCCCTGGTCCCCCGTAAGGTCCCCCCGCGCGGGCTGGTGCCTCCCGCACCCCATCACCGCAGCACACGCCGCTGCCGCCTGGCCATGGCGCGTTATTTACTGTCGACGAGCCGAAGCTCCCCGTGGCAGAGGTGCCTGAGACTTGTACTCATCCAGCTTTGCTGGGTACAGTATCACCCGTGAGCCGTATTTAATTCCTGCTGCTGCTCCTTGCCGTGATGACATGTACGATGCTGGGCAGCGGAGCCCATCGCCAGCCAGCGCAGCCGTGCGGCTGCATCCCGGGGCAGAGCATCCTCCCACGCTGCTGCCAGCCCTTCTGTCCCACCCACACGCTCTCTGCTCACCGAGGAGAGGGCAGGTGTCCCCACTGGGGACTGTGCAGGGGAGGAAAGAGCTGAATGTCTCCCCCTCGCTGCCATCACCCTTCTCTGATCTGCTCCAAACGCCCTGCCTTTCCCATGCCCTCCTTGGGGTCTTTCCAGCCTGGCACGGAGGACACAGGCCCCCGGGGTATCACTCAGCCCTTCTTCAGCCGCCCATCCCCACTGTGCAGAGCCAAAGCCGATGAAAGGCCCTGCGCCCTCCTTGCCATGACCATCCCACACCCACGGCCGATCTGCAGGAGCCACCCTCCAACTTCTGCACGCCGGGCACTTCGTTAGCAAATGCACTTAGGAGACAGTGCCTTGGATCCTACAACACTGACTTTTTTTTTTTAAGTGATTTTTTTTTTAAAAAGGAATATATTGCACACATTTCAAGACACCCCTCTAGGGTAAAATAAAAAATATATATAGATGGCTAAAATAACAAATGAATCATAAAACTTAGAGATGGAAAAGGACTATTAGATCATCCAATTTATCTTGCTGTCTGCCAATACAGGTTTGTTCCCCGCAGACCGCTCCCCAGGGCTTTGTCTAGCCTTTCTGACTTAACTCCAGCACGCAGGGTCCTCTGCCACTTTCCTGGGAAGAATAGTTAATGGTTTAGGCATGTTTTATAGGTACAGGGCCAAATCCTGGCCTGAAGGGAGTCTCACCTGCAAGGCGCACGGGCGTTGACCCCAAATATTTTAGTTACTCCACGAGCAGCAGCACATGCACCACCGGAGCGTGTTCACCCCCTGCCCTCGCCCACGGCCACCGGCCCGTGCCACCCGCAGGGCTGCGAAGCCAGGAGCACGGTCTGCAAGGAGCCCTGTCCCCTCCGTCCCGCAGCCCTGGGTCCAGCACCTGGCAGGATGAGCACCTCCCTACCCCCGCTGCAGCGTTCCCCTGTTGATGGAGACTGCCAAACCAGCTCTCAGCAGGCTTAAGAGACTGCTCTAATTTATTCCAAGGGTTTGAACTTGTATATTTTTTTTTTTTTAATTATTGGTGATACACTTCAACAGAAGAACAAACAAACAAATAAAATCAACCCTTCAGCTTTTCAGATGGATGTTTTGGCTACGGGGCAACTTTGAAAGCTGGTTCAGTTGTTGGTTTTGCTTTCATTTTTTGCTGCTCCTTAAAACTGTCTTGATTTAATAGAAGTTAAATGTTTTCATAGGAAAATCAGGCTGGGTGGTTTGTGATTCTTTTATGTACAACACGAATATTACATTATTCAACAATTCAGGAATAAATTTAATTCTGTCTACCTTTGCTGAATGTTTTACAATTTAAATAGCTGGTCTGACAGTGAAGTCTGGGTACTAAGGAGAGATCGATTAGCTCCAGAAGGGCACCAAGGTCATGGTACAAAGGACTCCAGGTGGGACATCACCAGGTCTGCGCGAGGCAGGCAAGGAGAGCCTGGGACCAGGGGCTGGGGTTTGCCACGCCAGAAGTGGGATTGTCTGACTCACCTTCCTGAGACGGCACAAAACAGGAGGGACCCACAGTTTGCTCTGAAATTTAAAAGCCCAAAAGTGCCACTTGAGCTTGCTGCCCTACACAGACAGCCCCGCTCACCACCCCGATGCCCTCCGTTGGCAAGGGGTACCTGGCCGGGGACATCCCCCGCATGGGCCAAGCACGGGCTGAGCTTCCCCAGGAGCTGGCACACGCTGATGCCCCACGGTTCTGAGCCAGTTTGGGGCACTGCTGTGAGCACACCGCGCTCGGCACAGTGGTTCGAGAGGTTTATGTCACTCAGGGCAGCTTATTAGGAAGATTTATGGTTGGGAAAACAAAAGTTTAGAGGAACAAAAGGCAACACTACATGTCCTCAGCATCTGTTCCTGGCTCACACTGACTGCTCAGCCCCAGCTCAGAGGCAATTCTGGAGCAAATCGAGCTTTTAACTGGGCTCCAGGCTTCAGGTTGTCCTCACAGAAAGAGAAGTAACAAATTTTGCAAGAAAAACAATCCAAAAGGGAGTATAAAAGTTCAGGCTGTATCAAGTTGCTCCCTACTACCAGAAAGACCTTTCTTGGTCGTGGGAGGGAGTCAAGCTCCTGAGGATGACGATGGGATCCTCCCGGGACACAGCACACACAGACACCCAGCTGTGGGTGCTTACCCCATCCAGGGCAATCAGCTGGGAGACCCCCTCCTCCCCCACCCACCAGATCCCCCGGGGCAGCGATACAGGGCCCTCCTCAAGTGATGTCTGCTCATGTGCCTCGGTTTTGATGGTCAGCAGCACACTGGGCACCATGAATGAGCAAGCAGGAATGGGATTCAGTCCATATGACACTACAGTGGTCAGGTAAAGAAAGCACAAAACAGAGTGAGAGCTCTCCGCAGGTACCCAGCTCCCCACTGCCCCGGGACTGCGCAGTACCTTCGACACCAGCCACGTGCCCTAGAGGGGTGCTTAACCAAGCTGTGCTTTGCTAAAACGCAGTTCAAATAGCGCCTTTATTTTTTCTCAGCACATCAGACCGCTGCAGTCTTGTGGAACGAGGTCCAGACCACTCTATTTTGTAAAATTTAGGACTTCGGCAGAGTTTCTGCAGTCCAAACAGCAACCCGGGCTAAGCCTTGTGATATCTCCTCTGGTTGTCCTGAAAAATATACCCCAGGCCTTGAAACATCAAGTGCACAGCGTGTCTACAGGGCCTTGGTGAGGAGGAGGAGGCTCCTTGCAGAGACAGATAAACCTCATCGCTAATGAGAGCGTTTGGGAAACAAAGACTGCCTACACACCAAAAATATTTACTGCAATGGTACTGTCACTGGAAAGGTATTTACAACGTCTTTAATAAAGAAAAGACATACCTTTGCTGGTGAAACGGTGCTTTTATGGCTGTAACACACTTAGGGACTTTGCATAGCTGTGGCGCTGAGCGCCGCCTTTGAGATGCTGGAGAGACTCTGGTCCAGTGTTCGCTCCTGCAGCTACCCAGACGGAGCAGCGCTGCAAGGCCAAAGTTGGACATTTCAGGTGCAAAGAAAACATTAAATTACATAAAACAGAGAAATGTACCTTAAATATGAAGTTTCTCTTTTTTAGAAATGGATGCCAGCTTTTTGTTAACACTCCACTTACAATGATGCAACAGAGCTCCGGTTCCTCGGCTGCCAGAGCTGGCTCTCCACCACAAAGTCCTTTTTGCTGGCAGACTCTCACCAACCTTCATTTTTAAACAATTGCAACAAAATTCATTGAACCTGGTTTTCTGAGCCTGCAGGTCAGTGGTGCAATTCGGGTGTGATTAGGGAGCCCCAAGACTGGGCTCCATAATTCCAGTGCCAAAAACCACTGACAAGTGAAAAAAACAGAGAGCCAGAACGAAACCCAAACCCAAAACATTCATTGTACCAGGACATTCAGATATTCCCATTTAGTTGACAAGAACTGAGCAGCATTACAAGTATTTAAGAATTTTGTTTGCTTGTTTTTCCAAACTAACTAATGGAATATCAATAGCACTGGATAAACTCATCCCAGAACACACTCAGGCTAATTTAACAAAATGAGAAGCCCCTGAGCTTGGGAAAACAGCAATAATGCTAGGTTAGAGGAGGGGGGGAAATCACATTTTTTTATATAAAAATCCATCTGTAAGCAATTGTGCTAATGCTTTAAAGATGATCAGCTCAGGCTTTTGGAGTCAAGCAGGAAAACAACCAAAATTCTTATCGGGAAAGAAATTTTTCAACCTGAAAACAGATTCTGTCAAAATGTCAAAGGCCCAGATTTAGGTTCTGCTAAAAGAGCCTTTTACAAGACCCAATTTGAATAGAAATGTTGATTTCGATTACCTTGTAACCTCAAGTAACAGTTGCAGAGGGAGCCAGACAAGAAACACAAACCCAAACGAAATGCAGAAGGTAAATCAAAAAGGAACAGAAGGATTTTTTAGGAAACATTTAGGAAATACCCAACCCCATCCTCAGCCGCCTGCGGGATGTGCAGCATGATGCTCGCAGCGAGGAAGGTGCTTCACTTAACGTGTTACTCGTGCTAAAGTTTACCAAAAAATTGAGCCTGGAAAATAACTTACCTGGGCGATACAGATAACTGAAGTGCAAAGCCATGTCTCCTCGTGTACCTGGGGACTGAAACCCACAAGCAGATGTAGAGGGCACCTTGGCCTGCTGGCTGGAAAGCTGGGGAGCACCCGGAGGGTTTGGGGAGAGGTAGCTGAGAGAACACAGGAGGAAAAAAAATGCAAGTTTGGTGAAAATGTATTTCAGAAGTAATTATAATTACACTCAGTTGTTCTCATCTTCTCTTTTCCCAAACTATTTATGCTCAACTTTGACATTAAAATCTCATTCAGTTTGCTCAGGATTACTTTATTTAGCAATGTTTAATTAGATTTTTGAGAACATATAGATATAGATATATCAATTCAGAACTACCCTAAACTTCATGACAAAATGCAAACTTTTTTTTTTTAATGTATTTGATAGGAGTGGGTATTTTTTACTTTAAGTAAAAATTACTTCCTGATTTTCCAGGATTACCAGAAAACCATGAAACCTGTTGTTTCCTCTGTCTTGCACAAGTAACGGAGACTCCTCCGGTTCACTACTTACTGCTTGTTCCAATAAATGGCACCAAAGCTGGAGGGATGAAATCGCGGAAAGGTTCTTTGCAAGTAATTATTCAACAAGGCGAAAAATCTGTAATTAGGTCATGACTTTCAGAGAGGATTAATGAAAACATTTCATATGTGTAAAATGAGTTTTAAATGCCAAAGTGTTCTGTAATTATTTATTGGACCAGATTTGCTCATGCAAATAGTTCTGTACCTAAGATTCACACAGAGGAATGTCTGTCTCATAGTGATATGTACCACATTATAAAATGCATCATTTAATTAATCACAAAAATCTTGAGCAGTCAAAAATAATGGTAGCCAGCAGCTAAACTGCACACTAAATCTGCTCTCTAGCAACACATTTCAGTAAATATTGATAGGGTGAGAAGAGAAAATCGGAGATAACGTTTCTGTATCTACAGATTTCCTTTGGTTCATCTCACTTGTCGGTGAAGTTTGCTGGTGACGCTGTGATTTCTGCTGCACAGATTATTTAAATAGGTCAGCATCTCTCTGCGCGCACGGTCTGTTCGGGGGCAGCTCTGTGTTGGTTTTATTGTGTCTCTACTTTTATGCGATCGCTAATTAATTGAGGAACGTAAAGTCAACTTGGCCTTACGCTGCACGGCACCTCCAGCCAGCGGGGCTGTCTGGGGGGGCTGGTGGCTCCCCTTGGCTCACACTGCCATCTAACGCCCGGCGCTCCCTACAGCTTCCACCGCTAGTAAGAGCAAAGTAAAGTAAGCGGAGCAAAGTAAAGCAAGCGGAGCAATGAGGGGCCCTCCGAACGGACTGGGCATAACAGCCTCTCCCCATCTTACACCAGCGCAGAGGCTCCGTGTTGGAGGTTGGAGGTGAAGCCCCGACGGCTGCGGAGCCCAGGCAGGGGGAACCCCAGCGGAGACAACGGCTGAAAACTGCTGAAGAGGGAGCGGGACCACCGCCACCCGGAGTTCCCAGCTCCCAGCATCCTGCAGAGATCCAGCTGGGTCCAGAGCGTGGCGTGTTGCTTCGCTTTCGGACCAAGTGCACAGAAGGACGGGGAAGCTGCTGTGCCTGCCCGTGCAGAGCAGGCTCAGTTCAACCGCAGCCAATAATAAAATTAAGAATAGATGATCTGGGAAGATACTGCAACCTTACATTTCACTTTTTAAAGGCAGAGATGGCTTACCTACAGGTCTGTGGTCAGGACAGAGGCCAACGTGGCAGTTAAACCAGAGCGTTTGTTTTGTAAAGCCACGCTCAAGCCAGCAGCCTTCTCGCTGGAATTACGCTCCGAGCTTTGCAATGCTCCACACATGACCCAGTGCCGGGCTCGGCAGCTATCAATGATGAACTACAAAAGAAATAAAACTGCCAGTGCTCTGACCCTTGTCGCAGATAACAACGTATGTCAAAACGGCCATTCTTGCAATTAGCATGTACTCACTCAATCTGCATTATTACACGTGGTAATCATGCTGTAGCATGTTTGGAAATGCCAGATCTCACTTTAGCCAGTAATCCTAAATCATATGAGTATCTTCTGTAGAAACTACTACTTTCGATGTTATGAATTAATATTAAGATGAAATTGAATTAAATGTACTGATTTTAATGTCGTGAATGCACTCAACTATTTTTTCCCCTGAGAACCATCTGCAATTTAGAGACTTGCTAATCCTAATTAAATGCACTTTTCTCAAGTGCGTGCAAATGAACAGAGAAATCTGCTCAGTAACGCACTTGCATATTTTCCTCTTTCACAAAGGGGAAGAAACTGGTGATTTAATATTAGATCTTCCTCATAAGAGAAACCGAGCGTTCCTTCTCCATAGTTTCAAGACATACAGCAGTCCGTATCTTATCGGGTAAAGCACAGGAGGAAGCACCCTCAGACAAGCGTTTATAACGCTGCTCTGAACAGTCGAGAGACACTGTACCTTAGTTGTGCATTCCTGCGTTTGGGACGGTCCTTGAGGCCTCTGCTGCTCTGCCTGGGGGCCACAGCAGAACCCACCCCCCGTGGGTTATTGTGCCAACCAGCCTCACAGGGCGCCTGCACCGGGGGCAGCTGGCAGAGCAGCCCACGGGGGCGGCAGCACATCTCACCCACCCCTCACCTAGGGCAGCTCTACTGACACCAGCAGGGACAAGACACCCCAGCTTCAGCCACTGGCTCCGTTTCTTTTTGATTTTGGCCTTCCCCCCACAAAGAAAGTCCCAACCTTTCCATTCACCCAGGTTAGGCTGGCAATAACATCTCAGAGGAATAGAAGGAAAAAAGTTTTAGCAGCGTTAATGTAGCTCACCGCTGAGGAACCAAACCGCAGACGTGGCAGCACTGAAAGCCACCTCCAAAATGCCACGTTGTTTGAAGATGCAAGAAACCCGAAGACTTTTCCACCTTCTGTTGAATGTCCTTGTGCTGGTTCTGTATCTTTACTGCCTCCCCCTCAGTCAGACAGTGAGATTTGCCCTTTAATTTGACTTTTAATTGCACAGCTTGCAGAACACACAAACTGGCATGGCAACGTCGGCAGCCGATACGCAGCCCCTGGAATGCACAGCTATCGTCAGTCTAACTTACCTCGGAACTAACAGCAGGCGGGAGGACCCTCAGCGCTCCCAAGAGGTGCTGAAGGGAAGCTGTGGTTAACAGTGGGCTTTAGTACCCCAACGACGCTGCCACCCAGCACCACGCAGAACAGTTACGCTAAGCCCAGCCAAATGCCTTCAGCAGCAAGACCCCAAGTCCCCTGGCCGTGCACCGCCGACACTCCAAGATCTTGCCCCTTCCAAAGCAAGTGACAGACCCACACACCACATCACTTTGTTCTTAAGCTCCCACACTTTGAGGGTTTTATCTCTCCCAACAGCATCACTTTTACTGAAGAAACTAGTCTAAACAACTTCTACAAGCCTTATCACAGCAGCAAGTGCCAGCCTAGCACAGGAATCAAAAGCTTAACCTGGGATGTCAACAAGGCTGCGGCCGCTCATACAAGTGCCCTTAAGCGTTGGGTTATATTGAGGATCTCATCGGATGAGCTCCCTTTCTCTCGAGGAGGAGTTGCCTTGGACGATTCTTCTCTAGCCATCTTCCAAGCTCATAATCTAGTTTTGAGACACAGCCAGAGGTGTTGGTGAGGTCTGACACCTCAGGTAAGCTCCAAGAACACATCAGAAATTTTTCAGAACGTATTTGGTTTCAAAAACAGTTTAAGCCCATACAAATTCTGAACTCAACCAAAAAAAAATAAAACCACTCCCCTCAGTTTTATTACCACAAAAAAAAAAAATGCATACAAATAACCCAATTTCCTTTTCTGAAGGAAAGTAACTGGAAGACACAAAACAATGAGGAAACCTTTGAAGAGTTTTCCTTCTAAGCCTCACAGATGGATTTTCTGGGAAGTGACTCAGTATTTTCATATAACCAACTGAACACGGCATGAATTTGGTTTTGGGTATTGGCAGGTTCTCCTTCTCCCCCTCCCCCAGCAGCGCATGCATGACAAAAGGTCAACTGAATATGAAATTCCAGACAACTCACTTTAAGCTTTAAAAGCAAGACACAGAAACCAGTTTTGCAAAACACCAAGTCTATATTTACATCCACATGTAATAATATACTCAACTAAAGTGAAATACATCATAAATTAAATGAGTAATGTATGCCTACTGCTTAACAACTTCCGGTTTTGACAATTACAATAAACCAAAATGGAATGAAATAAATACATAAACAAAAAAAAAATCAACAATTTGTACCTCTATATATGCACTGTCATTTCCAAAGAAACATACAAAACCAGTAGTATCCCAATAGTTAATACTGATGGGCAAAGTGTATTCTGAAGCACAGGGCCGTGCTGTCACGAAATAAAAGAGTCCTCATGTCCGTTTTTTCCATTCCAACCCCAAGATACCCACCAAAAAAGCACCTTGAGGGAAACTGTACCAGCTTGAAGGGAGATTAAAAACAAACAAGTCTTAGGTCTGTTCATTGAAACAACTTAAAAACCAGCCCGGCACATTTTTGTCACAGAACCCTGTAAGGTACACAGATGATAGTTACAGCATGCATTCTATAAGACTCATTGAAAGATCACGCAAAAAAATAGATTAACCATTTTCCAAGTGAATTCGTCTTCAAAAAATAGGCTATAAAAGTGCAAAACTAGGAAAACAAAAATCTAGATTATGTACATATGGCTCAGCTTATGAACAGGAAAAAAGGTAAATAGTGTACAATTTCCTGATACACAGCACTTCATTACATCGCCAGTTTACAGAGACATTAAAAATAGGTCCCATATACAGGAACTAAGACGTACAACTAGAACATCTCAAGTTGCATAATGAAAAAACAAGAGTTTCTAGGTCTTGCTATTTTACATTTGCTGTAGGAGGGAAGAGAGCAAAATGAACAGTGCAAAATTTCCCATTTTTTGTTTTACTAAAATATATGGAAGTCAAAGCCAGGTACAGAAGAAATTAACTCTTAACTACAGGCTTTATGAGAAGCAACTAGGAACACCAGTCAAAATATGCAACGATTCTGCTTACTGGCTGGTAACTGGCCATCTTCCCTTTACAAAAATTAAACTGCATGTGCATTAGAAAAAACCCTTGTTGTCTTTGCAAAAAAATAAAAGGAGATATTCTCCCATTTACAGGTTATTTCTCACTTATTTTAACCACCCAGTAGATGCTAAAACTCGACATCAAGAAGCTTCCAAGCACAGTCAAGCAGGCTACACCATAGCCACATCCCTTTTGAAGTCTGTAGATCCCATATTCATATTGCAAGTCTGTTTTGTTTCTGACTTTACAGTTTGGACAAAGGTGCAAAGTAGTTTTCCTCTAAATGTAACTGTATTGAGTTTAGTACAAAACTAAACATTTGAAACATTTAGATTAGTATCGTTTCTCATGCAAGTCCTAGGTGTTTTCTGCTGTAAGAGTTTGCATGTTGGTAGAGATGGTTAAGAGGCTTCTCTGAAGAACAGCAACCAATGCCAAGAGAAGGATCCAACCATATTTCAGGAACACCACACTGAAATCCAAATGTCAAGTATTGCCTCATCCTTGCATTTAAAAATATGCTGGAAACAACCCCAGGGAAACAGATCCCTCCAACATGTAATGGTCCTAACATACACAAGGCAGACCAGCATAATGTCAGCACCATCGCTTTGATGTTCACAGATGTTCACAACATTCATAAACTGGACAGTTTCAGACAGTTTATTTGGAAGTTGTTTAAAAAGACTAACACAGTTCAACAGAAAAAACAGATGAGAAACTTTCACCTTTATGAAAAAGGAGCATTAAGCCAACAGGATTTCAACTTCAGCATCTACAGTTTACCTGAGGTGCAATTATATATTCTTTCAAAGAGAAACTCTTCAGCAGCGCTCAAGTATGTAAAAATATAATTCCTACCTAATATTTGGTCAATTAATTCTAATGAAAAATATTCCAAAAAGTCAATGTCAAGATATACATTCTCCACACACCTTCATAACCCAATTATTTAGACTACTTTTATGGCTATTTGGTACAAAATGTTAACAGAACCAGTATTATAAAACTGTAGTGTTTTTATATACAGTACAATCACAGCTTAGTTCAGTAGCTTTCACCATTCATTTTTACTCAAGGGATGAACTGCACGTGTAACTCCATAGAAAATGCATTTGTTTCCTTAGACCTAGAGGGTGGAAAAAAAAAGAAAATATTTTAATGGTATACAACTATACAATAGTACAACATGTTTTTTGTTGCGAGGAGTATCTTTCAAACACAAAGGGAATTTCTTCTGCACCTTTACATAAGTGTATTTAGAAAGTGATACTGCCATATAAGGTTTGTGTCTTCTACCTGCCAAATAAAACCTGGCAATCAAGTCTGCTTTTGAAGATACTCAAGCCCCAAGTAGAAATACAGGCAGGAAACCGAGTTAGCTTAAAAGCAGAACTAGACAAAAATACGCTTAGTAGGGGGACAATAAAAGCTGGAAGATTAGAAGAACATCAAGAAATAGTGAAGTATTTTTTAAAACTATCAACTTGATGTCAGATAGCTCTGCTCCCCAGATATATAAAATCTTTCCATAAAATAGTGTGTGCTGGTCCAGGTGCTACAGCATTCAAGACACATCTCCTTAAATTTGAATGAGGAAGATTATCTGTAGCTGTAGGTTTGAGAAAAGCATACACATTTATTTATAGCCTTAGTATTTATCTCCTTAGCAGCCAATAATGTTGCAAACACAATGGGGTGGTTAAGTTGAGAAACAGCTACAGGACTGAAGAGATGAAGCATGGGAATTCAGCATACCAGGCTGATTCTTCTCACTTGACCTGTTTCTTTAAGAAACTACACTCACCCCTCAGTCAAACAAAGGAAAAATTATTTGGAATAACCTCTCCAGTACAAAACTGTCGAGGTGGTATAAGGAAACCCTTACTTCTCCATGAAATAACCTACCAAGTAAGAGTCTTGTCATTTGAGGCAATCCTCACAATCTTCAGTTGTAAAATGAGTAACGTCTACGTTTTCAGGAAGGACTAACCAACGTAACCTCTTAGAGGATTCATGAACTGTGATAACAGACACCCTCTCATTTCTAGTTCTCTGCAGGATGCTCCCCCACCTCCAAGTACTGACTTAAGGGGAAAGTCCTTTCCTTCAACTCTTCCACTGGCAACTAATTAATACATTCATCTATGGTTAGCCCTCCCGTTTCTTTTAGAAAAGAAGCGTCTGTGTACTTTTTATGCAAGCCTTTACCACCACCCTAATTAACTAATGCTGCTACACCAGTATTTGGTTGGCTTAGAAAAGAGAGGAGGAGTTTGTATTTTCAGCTATTCTGGTTCAGACTTTCACAACCTCTCATCACGCTGTGAGCAACCTTTGATGCCAGGAGTACATAATGCAACATTTAAGTAACAATTAGTTCAAAAGGTTTTGTTTACCGTTTCTTGAAGTAAATGATTAAGTCTTCTTGTCACTTGGTCGAAAGTGTGCATTACCAATGAAACTTTCATAGCTTCGCTTTTGTAGCACGCTGCTAGACAAGTGTTGGTATGACACCGATCTCTTTCCTGACAAAAATTTAGAGGAGTTAGAATTATTTCCTGCTAATCTAACTGGTCAGACATTCAGTTGCGAGCAGGTCTATGCTAGCATCCAGAATCCCAGAATACCAGACACTACTACAAATCACCTCGTGAGCAGGGCTGAAGACAACAGATATTCCTAGTCCCGGTAAAAGATTATACGAAATTTAGTATCCTTGTTAGTATGAGAACAAATACAAGGTGAATGAAAAGTATTAATTTAACAGCTTTGTTCTAAGCTGTATGCATGTGATGTCCATTTCCCACCTTTTGCTCATTTTATTTGCAAGAAAATTTTTTTGCTTAACTCATAAAACTTGCTTCACTTCAAGAAGGTTTAAGTGCTGCAGTAATGTATAGCATGATGCCTACATAATCCAGTTTCTGTATTTGTTTGAAAATTGAATTTTTGAATACAAGTATTTGAAAGGAAAACCAGGTATACTACATTATTGCCATCATGGATTATATGGCAATTGTGACACTTTAAAGGGTGTTAAAGAGCGTTAATACACATGTACTTGAAAACCTTTGTTAAGCAATTTTCAGTCTAGTATACAGGTACTTTCATGTTTATCTGAGACCATTAATTCAGATTTATATATGTGAAATCAATGCCTGTTCCATATTAAGTCTTATTAGCTTAAGCAAGCAGTCAAAAACACTTCATAAAATTAAGGAAAAAAGTCAAGAATCATTACTCCCACCGGATACAAAAAGCCCAACTGCCATCCATATTCTGTAAGAGCTTTAAATGCAGCATTGAAAAAAAACCTAGCAAGCTTTAATTAAATTAAAATGGCAAAGCTAAATTAATATTTCAACAGAATCTACGAAGCCATTGGAGTGTGTCATGAGCAATTGTCTTTAATTTGCAGCCTCTGCCAGATCAATCAGCCAACAGGTTATCCTTGATAGCATGTTGCCATTGCAAAGGCAACTAATTTGAAAATAACACAAACTGAGTGGTTTCAGAATGTTTCTGTCTCTTCAGGGCAACACAGAATGGCAGAGCTTACAAGCAGTAACGGAAGGCATCGTGCTTTAATCAAGTTTGCCAAGTGGAACATATTCTCATGACAACTTGATCCAGCTTTTAACATGCAACAGAACATGTTCATAGGACCTAAATAATGTTGCCACAAGGCACACAGGCCCTTAAAAAAGGTTTTGACATCATGTTTTATAGTATCACCAGAGTTCAACAAAAAGGCTACAGAAACCTGCAGGTGTAGACCTGCAGGATTTTACATAGGGTATCTTACAAAATTAATCTCTGAGGAGTTGCAACTCTTAAACAGCTGTACTTCAGCTTTTTAACAAAAAAAGGATTTGCAGAAAAACTTTCATCTCCACTGTCTCCACCCACATTAAAACTCTTAACACCGAGAAGTTTGCCTGTCTGCTACCCCATATCCTCTCAGCTATCAAGGTTTGGGTTGGGTATTTCCAGGCAGAATGGTTGGAAAACTAGGAAATTAACCTTTAAAACCTGTATTTTCATGCACTGAGCTTTTATTAAGTTGCTAAGAAAACCCACAGATGGGGGGTCTTGTTTCATAAGTCTTTCCAATGTAGGTAACGTTCATAAAAAGTTGCTTTTCTTGCCTTAAGACAACACCACGTAACAATGAAATCTTTATTTCCGTGACAACAATGCTGTCAAACTAGCTGCAGCCAGTTTTGAGCCCTCTAAATAACAAGAAACAGTAGAAGTTCTTGACTATAGGCTACTGTCTCCAGGCTAGCACCAAAGAAGAGGAAGAAAAGCCTACCACAGAGTTTTCTGGCAGACAGGTGGAGCTTTCAAAAGAAGAACAAGGTGGATTCCAATGAAGTCACTGTTTAAAAATAGCATTGCATCAACTGCTACTTCAGCAGGCTAACCTCACTAAGACTACTGGCAAAATAAAATAATTCCCCTATCCCCAAAGCACACTAAGGGGGAATAAGGAAAGGAGCAAGGCATTACCCACCTTCTAGTCCTCAGGGTAGACTACTCATCTAGCTGGCTGACTTTTTAACCTTCCCCTTCTTGTTTTTGTGAAAATTAAAAAAGCATCCCCTCAAAATCCTGAACATGCTATCTGCTCAACAGGTAGCTATGTCATGAAGCACAAGTCCTCGGACACGTCAAATTAACATAGTTTAGTCCTTAAGGACAGTCAAATCCTCCACCAAATGTTGAGATCATACATGAAGTTCTTAGCTACCATCAACCACTAATTTAAACAGAAGAAAAAGAGGGGGGAAAAAAAAAAAGGGGGGCGGGGGGGGGGGGGAAGGGGAGGTAGTCTTGCAAAGCATTGTACATTCCACAACTGCATGAATGACTTCTGTACTCAGAAAAAACCCTGGACATATTTCATTCTCTCAGATCACTAGGAATCAGCACCATTTGTCCTTCTGCCCGTCCCTCTGCATTCTGTGCATAACCTAGTGCCCATTTTACATTCCTCACAGCAATTCATGGTACAGTTCATGGTACACAGACAACGCTCTTCATGAAACTAGGAATTAAGTCCATTTCACAACCACTTCAGTGAGTCAGCTGTGATGCTGTCTTTTCCTTTATCCACTCCCTACCCAGACTGGAAACAGCACCGTAACACTTGCCTTCATCCTTCCATAACCCACTAGCAAGCCTGAATATTTATGAAGCCCACAACCTTAAAACAAGCAAACACAAACCAAAAAAAGAGTTAGCAAACACATTTTTTGCTGCATAAGTAAATGCAGATTCACTATTTTACAAGTCACTGACCTAAGGTAACACCCCTGCTTATTAAAAACCCAAACTGCTTTAGAATAATCTTACTGCTTCCAGAGAATGGGAGTATTCACAGAGTTTAAGAACGTAGAAGAGTCTTTAAGACTACACAGCACATACGCACTATTCATTTTTATAATAGGATCTTCATTTCAAAATTCAAAGTCCTATATTTACAGCTAAGTCCATACTGACCTCAGCTTAGTCATAAATACCAACTTCTACAAATAGACAACTGCTTAAATATGACCTAGCACCTTTCAGTCTTGGCCTCCTGCTAAGTTTTGAAAATGTTGACTAAGAAAAAAAAAAACAAACAAAAAAAACCCAAAAAACAAAAAAGGGTTTCATAGAAGTACCAAAGTTTTCCAAATGCATCACAAAACATTTCTCTCTGCTAGACCCAGAATTTTCCACAAAGCATTACTACATAGTCCAATGAGACACCATAATTAGAATAGCAGAAATATGTTGTCTTGATTTAATAAAGCATTCTGTTCCTACTAAAAACTATGCATTATTTTAAAAGCGTTGAAGAACAGGTATAAGATTTAAATCATAGCTTTATGATTTGTTTTAAAAATCTGCATTTTCTGCAACTGAAGGAAACAATTGTCCATGACTGCTTCCCCCCACCCCCACTTTTTTTTTTTTTTTTTTAGAAAGAGGTTTTTATTAACATTCCAGATGGTCTCAGACTTCTTGTATATTAAGCAGAAAGGCTCGTTCCATATCCTGGATTAGTAAGCATGTCTGGAGTGCTCTGATGAGCAAACAATACATGTTTGCTATCAGAGACCATGGCAGGGTGGAGGAGGGAACTTGAGGAACTTTAAATTAGATTCTTTAAGACTTTCCATGCCTAATTCTCCAAGCCAGGACTTTGCTGAACCTGAATTTTAAATTTAAAATCCAAGCATTGCCCAGACTTGGTGAAATGCTAAATACAGCTTTATTTTCTCCATTTCAAGGTGGGTACGCAATTATTTATGGTTCATTCACCTTTCTTTGTAATGGTGCAAGACATTTAACTAGGAAAGAGATACAATACCTTCCACTGTAGAGCTGGTTACTTGGCCATTGCTAGATCCACAAGAACTGTAAAGTGATCCAGAGCTATATGGCTCATAAGGTTTGAGAACAGTCAACATATTAGGAGGATCAACATCATCTGAATTCAGAAGCCCTTGTTTGGTTGGCAAAACAGAGGATGCAGGTTTGGTGCGAGAACATTCCTGAGGTAGCAGATTTGGGTATCTGTTTGCAACACGAGATCTGCTCATTTCGTATCTTCTGTAATTAGCCATTGGAGAGTCAGTATGTTCAACAGCTAATACATTAGGTTTCATTCGTTTAGAAGACGTTTCACCATAGTCTAGATTTACATTGCTCACAGATTTACTACAAAGATAGTCTCTTCCACGATGACAAGACCAGGCAGATTCATTCAGGTGAGAGTCGAGAGCTCCATTCATACTGCTGCTTACAAGACCAGATTGAGATTGAGACACTGGGATACTGGGAGCTTTTACTTTAGATTCAGATCTTTTTACTCTGTCCGATACTGGAGAGATACTGGAACTGGAGTGCATTTCTTGCTGAGGTTGTCTATAGTTAGTTGCCTGAGCTCCAATATTACTTTGCTGTTTATGAAACTTGAGGTTACTTGGGGCTGCGCTGCTTGAGTCAGTCACTGAAAAGACAGGGACTTTGTTCTGTGGAGGATGGCATTGTTTAGCTTTCCCTGTTGGCAACAGCTTTTGCTGTGTAGATGGGGAAGTCTTACTTCTTTTAGAATTAAAAGACAGAGGAAGCACATCTTTACCAAGCAGAGCTGGAGGGCATCCAGTGCGTCTGGCTTTAGCTGGAGCCTTGTTTCTACAGCCATTTTTGTTAACGGTGTCAGGATTGTATTTGTGCATCAGCCTCTGGTGCATCATTAGGACTTCTGGGTAAAATGTTCTGTAAGTACAAAATGAACAGGTGCTGGGTGCTAGCTGACCTCTAGTTGAAACCACTGAACATTCTTGTGAAGTCCCAATAGATAAGTTCAAGGGCTTTTCTTGAGAGTCCACCACAGGTTTGCATTTGTAGTTTTCAGTGCTCTCTCGCACATCATTCGTGGGTTTTCCATCCTTTAAAGCACCAACATACTGGACGTCATCTCCCTCTGATGCCACAGAGGCCTGCCTCTCTCTTTTATGAGGAACATTGCGCTGAGCTTCCTTTGTTTCCTTCTCAGCCTTCAGTTTTTCCAGGTAAAGAGTGGACACATTCTTATGTATTTGATTTGAATTGTTACAAACGGAACCTCTGTTCAATTCCCTAGAATTATTTTTACTTTTCAAAAAGACTGTGCTGCCTATTGCATTGTTCAGGGACAGAATTTCCTTTTGCTGCTTGGTAGGTGGGCGGCCCTCAGCATCTTTGGCACAATCAAAAAGCCTTTTTGAATTTTTGGTTTCTTGAGCACCATCAGCAACCAGCAAGAGCTCTGTCTCCTGACTCTGTGATGAAACTTTGCTCTCACTTTTCACATCTGCTGCACTATCGGCTTGCTTGTCCTTGTGATGCCTCTCTAAGTGATACCTCAGTGAAGTTTTCTGTGCTGCTGCGTACTCACAGAATTCACATTTGTACGGTTTTTCACCTGAAACACAGTTTTGTCAGTAAGTTTGATACAATTTTAAGTCTTGAATACAGTTAAACACAAGGGAATAATGTAGACCACGAAACAGTAAAATAGATTTTTCTTTTCCTTTCCACATACTCGTAACTCCCAAGCTCATCTAAATCATTTAAACCACTACACCTTACCACTTTTACTAACTACAGTGACATCTTCTGGCTGCAATGAAGATATTTTCCACACGTTGGCTATGCATGGGGATGGTAGCTGACGGTATGTTTGGCAAAGATAAGCAAGAAGTACAACCATGGGTCAACAACAATTTACAGCCCTTGATCATACCACAGGTATGCTATTCAACAACACAAATGTTACAGTTCATCTATAAATAGAGTTGTTTCAAAAAAACAGGGACATACATTAACAGAAGAAGGAGGAGTTTGCCTGGCTACAGAAAACAAACAGAAAAAGACACAGCTTTTTCCCAGGTAGCAGCAACTAGCAGACAATCAGTTTACTACTTGGGAAAAAGGCTTTTTTAAACAAACAAACAAAACCAACACACACAAACAAGAAGTCAAACGAAACTAACAAAACAACACTAGAATTTTTGCTAGACTGCTAAACATAGAAAGTTTTCAAAGATATTGTGTTCTTAACAGTAGTTAATATAATTAGCCTTATTCAACAAGATTTACACCTATGTAAATAATTAGTTCTTTCCAAGAAATGTGAATTGGAATGATTTAAATTTTTTTTGTAACATGAGCAAAAACTTTGTTCTTAATCTCAATAATTTGGAAGGCAAGTTCTGTTTTTCTTAAGCAAAACTAAACACACCATCCAACTGCATTCAGCAGACTTCCTTCCCCTCCCACAAAGGTGAAGCCCATTTACCTGTATGAGTTCTGAGATGAATATTGAGGTAATAATTTGAGCGAAAATACTTTCCACAATAGCTGCATTCTCTGGATGCTCCAAGGTTTTTAACTTTTGTTCTTTCCAAACCATCTTCATTTTTATCTTTGGGAGAAAATATAGCTGTATTATGAAGAGCAAATGCAAATTTGTAGTCCCATTTAAAACTCTACCTACCTATTTTAACTGCCTTTTTTAAGGAAAAACACAGAATGATAAACTGTTGTCAACTCCTACAGTCAACAAGCATCTTTTGTCCTGTACCGCTGCAGAGCGAAAGAGTTAAAAAGGTTTCTGCCTGTGTCAAGCAACACTGTGGTTAGTGACTGTAATGAAAACTTCCCAGAGAACAAGAACACAAAACTAGGTCTCAAAAAAAAAAAAAAAAAAAAAAAGGGGGGGGGGGGGGGGGAGGGTTGGCCTTTGTTACTGACCTACAGGAACTTGAATGAGAATCTCAAAAATTCAGGTTATAAACTGCATTCTTTAATAAAAGGCAGTGTCTGAATTCGTAAGGGTGAGCATGATTCAGACTGTAAAACCTCCTCTGCACACCATGGCAAAACACAGAATGGTGTTGTAGGGAAGGCAGGCGAGAAGAAACATTTTTCTTATTAATAATTATTGTTATTATTTCTATGCTAATCGATGGAGTGTCATATCTGTATAACAACATCCTTAGATCTAACAAGTAATCTTTTTTTCACTAGAAGCAGTAATGCTTAAGCTTTGACAAATATGGGAGTAGGAAAGTGACAGGCATTGCTAGTTCTCTGAAAGACTTAAGAAAAACTCAGATTAAAACCTGGTTCCACTCAAGTGTAGCCAGCTGCAGCTACCACTGGAGGGCGGCAAGTACAGCAAAATGTCTCACAAGAACTGGGAGAATGCTTGCACAACACACCACTCAATCAACGTGACTGCTCAGGCAGGTTGAATTGGGAAAGAAAAAAAAAAAGATCAAGACAACTCCAGTAAAATATCCAGTCAAAACTGACTAAGAAAGCTACAGCGGGAAGAAATGGAAGGAGACGTTTCGCTTGGCTAAGATATGAGATACATAATAGATAGCTTAAAATGGTTCTGTGAAGTTCCTACATGTCAGAAAGCTTCTATACTGGAAATGCTAAGTATGGCTAAACTATGGCTAAGACAAGGCAGAGCTGTTTTAAACAGATAATGTCTCAATAAGCGTGACTCAGCATCACGCAATGAAAGCTGCTGTAGTTTAGGATAAGACCCTGAGAAACAAAACAAGCAAGTTAACATTAGGTAATAATTCCATTCCTTTGTTACCGAGGGCAAAAATAAAGGGCTGCACATTACCAGAAATGGAAAAGTCAGCCGTGCCAGGACATTCTGTACGTTGCGTCTTTTCTTAAGATTATGCAAGTGTCTGTTCTTTAAATGCAGGCTCAAAGCATGTCACACACAAGTGCTAGATTAGCTAGAAGACTTCTTGCTATTCCTTTTTGTCCCCAGACATGCAATCTGTTTCAATTAAGGAATCGTTCAGTACCAGTTGTTTTTCTAAGACACTGCGAAATGCAGAATTAATCCTGGGTAACATACAGATTGAGCCCATCTACTTTGCCAAAGAGAACTGTTAGCAACCCTTTAAGGAGGAGGAGGTAACTATGTACCTCTAACATATATGATGTCCACATATTAATAGCCTGCCTGTATGCGCGTCCTTATGCAATTAATTTCAAATTGCTGGTTCTGACATTCAGGCTTTCAAGTTACATATTGTTCAAAAGAAACACAGAACCTGCAGTTTAATAGAAAAAGTTTGGAACTATTCTTTACTCCTCAGGCTCTTAACAACTGATGGTATCAGGCATTGGACATTTTTTGCCCTTTCTTGCAAGATGCAGGGAAAACAAGTGAAACCACAATGACTTCAAACATACTTCAAGTATTTGTAAAAACATGTGCTGAACAAGAAAAGATACGGAACACTCAAAAGCATCCAGTAAAACTAAGATTCTTGCTATTGCAGGTATGAGGGAGAAAGAGAAGGGGTAAGTAAACAGTGACTCCTCCTATTTCAATGATTCCAGTAACCCAAATCGTAACAAATCATAACTGCAAGGCCCAACAGAACTCCAAAGATATCAAAATGGCAGTGCTGGAACCTTTCTTTCCTCTCATTTTTTCTATTTTCCCCTTCTCCCACCATAACATTTCATGTCTGGCCAAGTTTTGAAAAACTAACTAACAAAGGCAAGATGTATTCTTTGGGTCTAAAGAGTTCCTGCAAAAATACACTAACAGCTATTTCAATCCGAAGTGCTCAAAACGCTACTCACCTAAATGAAGTGTTTCTGGAAGCCCATCTTCAAATCCATCTTCAGAGCCTCCTTCTATTCGTTCTCCTGATCCATTTTCATCCAGACTTGCCATTATATCAGTACAGCATGTCCTTGAAGCAGCTGAAGTCTCTCCATCAGTCCGCCTGTCTCTCTTATGTACTCTGGAGTGAAGAACAAGCTGGTGGTATGTTCTGAAGGCTTTACCACACTCCGAACAGTGTGTTGGTTTCTCTTTGTTCTGGGACAATTTAGAATCCATCTCCATAGAAGGCACTTCACCACCGGGATGTTTCAGTTTGTCTTGGGATAAATTACCATTCCCTGTGTAACCGCTGTTTTTATTTACTTTTGACTTCCCTGTAGTTTCAGTCTGGCTACCTTTATTTGCATTCCAAATTTCACCAAGTTCTTCTTTATCAGAACATGAATCATCATTGTCCGTACTTCCTTCTTGTCCCGATTCTTTGACTTGACCATGGCCTACTGCAATTTTACCTTTGGTAGCCAGCTGCCAGGCTTGATATGTGTTGAAAGGATCTAGTTCAGCTATCCATTTCACAGGTTTTTGTGATTTGTCATTTGCTGGACCCAAGTTTGGTCTTAAGTTCAAGAGCCGCATAAATTCCTCTCTTTGAGACATTTCTTCTGCATTAGATTCACCAGTCACTTGGGGGCTTTCACCACTGGGTACTGATTCTTTGGTGTGCACTTTACTGTGCTCAATTAGAGTCTCTTTATTGAGAAATAGGAAACCACAAACCATACAAATTTTGTAAGGTGACGTTACATTTTCAGTTACATGCTCCTGCACCACCTCATTTATTGTTACGGGGATTTCAGAACCTTGTTGGTGCTTGTTTCTAGAACCAGGCTTTCCAGTATGTGTTCGCATGTGATTTTTGAGGAACCATGGCTCTTTAAATCTTCTTCCACATACATTACACCAATACGTAAAAGAATCTTTATGCTTTTTCATGTGTGCCTCAACATCAAAAGCCTCATCAAATGTTTGTCCACAAACTTCACAACTAAGTTCTTCACTGTCCTTTCCATTGTTCGGTGAAGGCAAGTTTGTTCTTACTTGGCATTTATCTAAAGGACTAAGATACTCTGCTTCAACACGCAGGACAGCTGGTTCACAAAGAGTGGGCCTATGCTGAGTTAAAACGTGCTTACCAAGTTCTTCAGGATGTTTAAAAGTCTCATCACAAAACATGCAGTCCAGAGGCATGCAACCCTCAGCTTGCATGAGAAACTTTTCTTGCAAGCTTTTGTAAGAAATTGTGTTTGTTCCTTTTATTGTCATTGAGGCATCACTATTCTCCATCTGTGCACCAACAGTACTGGCTATTCCATCCGGTCCATCCATGTATGCCAAGAGAGGCTGAGTTGGCATGTTTCCTACGTTCTGTTCCCTATTACGTGTTTTAATGTAAGTTTCAGTTCTTTGGGGATGCTCGCTGATCTCAATAAGGACACTTGTAAAGTTCTCCAACATGTGCTTACAAGTCTGCTAAGCTAAAAAAACCTCTGCCAGGAAAATGCAAAAATTACTTCTTTTTCATTTTTATCTGTGTTCACACGTCACTGCAAGTGTATTATTCGGTTCTCTCAGTGACAGAAGGAAGTTTTCTTCCAATTTTTCAAGTCTATAGAAACAGCCAGTTGCACTTTTTCTGTATAAGCATTTCAAATAGTTGCATTGGCCAAAATACACTCACAGACAAGTTCAGTGCCACAAAGAACTCCAGCACCTGGAGAAGAGAAAAAAATAGTCAGACTTCTCAAAAGAAAATGAAAATACAGTATACCAAGTAACAAACATTAGGGCTAAAGAACCATCAAATACTTTTGAACACAGAAGGCATGCTTTTAATAGTCTATGAGGAACAGCTAGAAGGCACTCTGGTCACTTTTCTACCTGCTGCAGTTGAAATAGTATGGTCTTGAACATCCCTTAAGCTGGGCTTCTGTATTAAGATCACTATACAAAAGCAACACTTTGTCTACTATCTATTCTAAACCTACTCTTAGCCAGTTACGCAAAGCTGCTGAAACTGTATTTCAATACATGCACTACTGAATTCTTAACAAGCAAACGCAGCAAGCCAAAGTAACCTTTCCTCAAATCTGTGAAACCAGTATTTAGAGGCTCAATAAAACTTTACTTGTTTGCTCCCTAAAGGCTGTTGAGCAGAAGACTTCACACACACGCCCCCAAGACTAGACAGCTTGGAATTAGTTTTCATAGTTCCGGTGCACAGTAAGAATCAGTATAAACTGTTGCATTAAGAACTATTCATTGATACCACTCCTGATGCTTTTACTATCATTTTACAATCTGTGACAGCTTTGGGCTGGTACAATTGGATCATCTCAAAGTTCAAAATAAATGAATGATAGTTCCCTGAACAGCAGTTTACTTCAAGGAAATGTTTCTCATTTCAAACTGCATGCAACAAAAAGTGTGCTTTATCAATTATACTCAAAAGGGAAAGTTTAAGGTTTCACAAGAATAAAAAGGTTTATAATATAGTTAAGTCTAAAGGAGTTATAATGTCTGCTAGCAGCAATTAATGGCCACCACTCTTCAAGCTGGCAAATTATAGTATTGTAGAGCTCAGGACTCCACTTGATCAAGTTTTTGAATAAAGGAAAAGTCTACCAAACTAACACAAAACTATATAAACTGAAGATAAATAATTTTGAAATGAGGCACATCTCCAAATAAATTAATATCTAATGAAAAGAATGCATTCAAAATTGGCTGAAACGTAAAACTTTCAGAAAATTATTTCATAAAGGACAGCTGGCCAGCAATTCACGTTACTTGAATTACTATGCCTTAAAATACAATAGGCTTCACAGCTCTTATAGCAGGAGACAGTACAGGCAAAGTAGGGTTTTAAAATTCATCTCAACTTCCACCTCTGCCTTGCTTTTTTTTTTTTTTTTTGGGGGGGGGGGGGGGGGGGTTGGAAATATTTTGCTTTACTTAAGCCAAAGAAAGGGTTGCAATCCAACCACAACCCTGTAATAGTTCAGGCTACAGAGATTTCCGTAACAACTAATTATAGCAGGTGAAGATGTGGTTATCTATGCAGCTGAGGTTACCTTCTCCTGCCTTTTCCCATCAGCAGTGCTAGCTGGAGAGAAAAAGGTGGTCTTAAGCCCTTAAATCTTAAACCATTTCACTAGAAATCAGCCACCAGGACTTGAACTGTTTATATAGTTTGGTGGCCCAAACACATCTGCAGAGAAGGCTCCTGTAAAGCCGCCTGCTAGCGGAACCAGAACATCTAACAGCCCATAGGAGGTTGATGGGACAGGATCTTCAACCAGCTGAAGTGAAAAGGCGACTATAAGGTTGTGATACAATGCCTTCAACTATATTGGATACCTTCACCTACCACAGAACAGTCAAGTCCAGGCAAGATAACCACCTGGGAAAGGAAACATGACAACACATTGCCAGGAGTCACAGATCTAACGTCTTAAAACACTTTATCCACTCCCTGCACTACAGCCTTGCCCCGAGAATACTCTTTGGTTTTAATTTGAAAAGTTAGCAGCTCCTTCTCCACCATCATGAAGATGGGTTTAAGGGGAAGGGAAAGAAGAAAAAAAAAAAAAAAAAGCCACCACAACACACACAAACCCACAACCACACCAGACCACCAATACAGAATAAAGTTATTGTTGCCAGTTGCTTGTCTTCCATTTTTTTCTGTACCTTCAGAGCTTTGTGTCTTCACTGTACAGTCCTCTAATCCAGGTCTAAACAACAATCAGGTCTAATACCAAGAAGCTTCTAGCTTTTTTTAAACCCAAGTTGTTTCAGGCCTGGGCCAAAAACTCATCATAAGCCAAGTTAAGCGTGAACAGAGGGATCTTGCAGGGCAGGGTAGAAAGTCTAAGAGGGAACAAGCCACTGGCTGACCGGTTGATGGTAACAGAAGCTAGATTTTCTGCAGCCAGTCTCCTTTCTAACTACACCCTTTACCCCCATGTTCAGTTTTATCACTGCCATGATTAACACTTCCTCTCTGCATCATGACTCAAGAATCTCTTGTAACAGGCAGGTAGGTTCAGTCTATGGTGTGACACTTCGGAATTGCTTCTATTGCAGCCTTTGTGTTTGCCTTTCTACCTTCCCTACTCAGTTTCGACTTTCTGGCTTTCACTCACCCCCTACAGGCAGGTGAGGAAGCTATAACACAAGTTTGAAGCTGAAGTAATTCAAAAAGCTTTCCCTTTTGTAAAACATAAGGAAAAACATATCAAAGGGTGCTGGTTAGCATGTTTTACTTCATGTTTCAACTTGCTGTTTTGTTCTATTTCTACTGTAGTTTTAAGAGGCGTTTTTTACACAACAGGGTAACATGCTGCAGCAAAACTCATGTGCATAAACGGTGACTATCTGCCTGAAAATAAAGTATTTGCAAACCAAAAATGAACTTCAACTTTGAAAGACTCCTGAACACCTAACAATGAATATCTATCTAGGCAAGATAAAAAAAATTGAACTTAAGAGTTTAATGCATTTACTTTGAGACACACAGGTAAGCGCTCTGCAGTAGTAGGTATAAGAATCATCCTACAAAAAGGCCAGAGGCATTTCTGGGGTATGAAGTCAGAGACAAATGCCAGCGTCTTAAGTCCCACATACTGAACTGCTGAGATTTGCACCAACTATTTCCTTGCTAGTGTCTACAAATACAGAAAAAGCCAATTATGCTTATTACGCTCCCCACGTTGTGGCATTACAACATATACAAACAGAGAAACAGAAATTAAGTCACTGTAGAGACAAAACAGATGAAAAGCAGCAGAAATCCACACTCAGTCCCCTACCCTCTACAGCATACTGGGATGAGGTGAGGGTAGAAGAGACATCCTTGTAACACGGACCACCACACATGGTTCTACTCAAACCTAACCTAGGATAATACAAACATTTTGTAAAAACCATATGCTTCGAGATTTATTAGAATTTAAGGGACGGGCATAGATCAAACCTAGGGAAGGCCCTAGGTTGGTCACTGATGTGTGAAAAATCCACCTCAATCAATCAATAACATTTTCTCTGGTAAGCCCTTTGAAAATGGGTCTGTTTCAATCTTATTGCAGCTGTCCAAAAAACTAAACCTGTCCTCACAACTGCACATACAAATACAGAGCATATAACTAACACATGGATCATGAAGAGTTTAACAGGAGTTTGGAAGCAAATTTTAGTGGATATCAATAGGTTTGAACAAGCCATTCAGAGACTTCTTCCATAGCTCTTCTATGCACTTTACGCACCTCCACCAACCTATGTCAGCTGCTGAATGCTTTTCAAGCTTTCACTGTTTTTAACAGGAGGCTCTGAACACTTTGGAAGAACTGGCCACAAGCTCATGCTCTAGGCAGCATTGCAAAGGAGGGCAAGATATTCCTGTTTTAGGAGTCTGAAATGCCTATTTGCAGTTCAGGCAACTATTTTTCTTGGATATGCCATCACATACAGGAGATAGTACTTACAGACTGAATAAAAACTGCAGGTAGCATTTCTGAAGAGAACTGCAGATGGCAACTAGAATTATCTTTAAAATGAGAGGAAAAAAGACTACTACTAGCGTCAGGAGTTGAGCTACAAAGTTCTAGTCTTATTTTTGTATTTGGTGATTACACACCACTGATTAGATATATGGCTTTTATAAGTAGGCATGATTTTACATTCTTACTGTTTAGACAAGCTAACACATGCTAAAACTACAAACCAAGTATCTACACTAGGACTTTATCCATTATTAACAAAGCCTTTCTTCCTAGTGAAGATGTTATGTCTTGGATTTAAGAACCAAAAATGCTGATTAATTACATTCCTGTTATTCAAAACCCTGTAGGCAGCAGCAAAACTGTCAAGAGTTGCCTTAATTCTGTACTATTGCTTTCTTGAGCAAGTGGACAACCTGCAGTTTTGATGAGCACGGTAACTATTTGTGGCTGATGCTCTGTATATTAGCTTAAAACAAACACACAGCCAGCAGTACCTGGGGTTTCTTCTGTTGTCTTTCACTTTCAGAAAACAAAAGAAGAGACACAACACACCAGTATTAAGAGATACTGAGTAAAGGAACAGAACAAAACAGGAAATCTTTCCTTCCAATAGCTGAAAAAGCGATAAATTAGCTACAGATTATCTCAAGGTTGAAAATAAAGAATTACTATCCTTTCCCACAATAAAGTGAAGTCAAGAAACCCTGACTTCCGACTCCCCTACCCATTTGTAAATGTCAATATGCACGTCACCCCAGAGTCCAGTGCCCACATGTTCCAGTGATTGCTGCAACTGCCTTGCGGTGAATGAGACTGGCAGACGAACCCGTCTTGCTCAGCACACATGGACATTTCCTGGACTAATCTGTCCAGAAGTAGCAAATTCTTAACTGCAGGATGCCATCTATTGTACTTTATTCTTCCAACAGTCCAGAGCCTGAGCATTTAGCAAACTTCAGTTCACAACTGATTTATATTTGGCTATATGGCCTTTAGTCAAATATTTCAACAGGTTTGCAGCGATACCCATTATATTTATAAACACCACAAAACATATATAAAGATTGAACTGGACAGATGAGAACATCTTGTTTTCATTGCACTTGCCACACAACCAAAGAACCACACCAAAAAGCTGCTGCATATAAATGGATTATTAAAACAGAGAAAGTTTTAATTAAATGCCTGTAGAGAAGTTTAATTTCTTTTTATTAAATTACACAACCAAAGACAACATATTACATTCTCTCTAAGATTTCTTTGGGAAATGACCCATCAGTAGTAATTTTATTGCATTTCTACTTCCTGCATTTCAAAATGTCCATGAATATGTAATAAAAACTCTAGACACACCTTTCAGAGAACAGCAAAGTCTAACCATTGAATTTCTCATCTTAAAACACTACAAAGCACTGGGAATAAAAGTTGCACAGCTAGTACCAGGAAAAAAAACCCCTATAGCTGGCTAATTCTATGCTAGCAAAACTATCGTTAAGCCATAAAAAGCAAGCTGGAACAATTACAGAAGTTACCTAGTTGCTGCAACACTTCCTTAAAAATAGAAGCCAGAAAACTAGAAAAGCTACAACTAACTATATGATAATTAGTTACTTTTCTGTGTACAAGAAGTACTCAGACATAACTACCTGAACAAACTCTTAACAGATCCAGCATTTAAAAGACACCCAGAGCTTCTTTCACTACCCTAAGGTTCCACAAAGTTTCAAAGTCCTACATAATCCAGCGCCAAAGAACAAGAAACCCATACTCAAAAACCCACCAGAGCACCAGCTGCTGCAGATTAACCACCTTCATTTTTACTGTCTATTTGACTTGAGAAATTTTTAGGTAACTCTCAATTCTCCTTTAAAACAAAAAAAACCTAACTTCTCATGTTTAAAGATGTTTCAGGATATAAAGAGTCATTTTACATGAAACATTCTTTTCTCTTTTTTGTTTATACCTCAGAACAGGTTGCTGCTCTTTGGCATTGCTAATGAAATACATTTTATACTGCTGGTTGCTTATTGGAAACCACAAGTTATTTAAGCACTTTTCTTTATTTCAGTCTAAAAGTTTTGCTTTTTCAGAATAGTGGTTCCAGTTCTGTCTAATGAACATAAATAAAATGAACCAGTTAACATCACTTTTTCCTCATTGAGACCGCAAATAAAAAACTACCTTATGGGTATTATCTATTTTGTCAGGGTACATCTATATCCAGGTATAATACTGATCATAGGCAGAGTGGCTCATGCATAAATAGATATAACTTCAAATTCTCAAATAAAAGCCTGAGCAGAGGCTGAACTTAGTTTATGTAGTGCATTTTTTTTATATATACATATGTATCATTGCATAAAGTTAAACCAGTTGTACCACACCTAGTGTACACACAGACTATTAAGCAGAAATACCATCCCTAAGTAGTCGCTCACAATATTCAAGAGCTCCAAACTTTTCAGATAGTACCTATAGTGTCCCAGGTTATAGCGTAGTGTTTGCAGAACCCATGGGTGACAATGGTTCCATTGTACAAGCACGTCGGGTGTGCTGTGGCCTTCATAGGCTCCTGTGTTTAGTCAGAAAGGGAAGCAAAGTGTTATTGCGAGGTTCTAATTTACCAACTGCTCCAAAACATTAGTCAGATTTCCAAACATCCACAGCATGAAATTTCAAGTTTGTCACTACAGGTATTAGGGAGTTTATGGGAACCACATAACTTCCTTTCTCCATTTAAGAAGAAACATATACACATCACACCTCACGCAATAAGATGTTTTCCTTTGTTAGACAGAAACGTCCTTTCTACCCCAATCTGAAGGAAGGATAGTCCCTAAATCTAGGGAAGATGACACACTATTTGCTGCACAGCCTGTGGCCTTATTTCTGAGAGTACAACTGTCCATCTGCCTATGACTTAAGTTAAAACAGTGGAAAGCTATAAAAGTCAGCACAGATAAAACATTATTTTGCAGAGTAGCAGAAGAATCTGCTTTTCTTCCTAACACTACATGAAGCCAATAACTTACTCTTCATTACTGTGTGTTCTATTGCTTTCTAGGGAAGGGAAGAGAGCTACTCCCTTCTAGCTTTTAACAGTATATCATTTTAACACAACTTCCCAGTGTATTTCTTTGTTAATGGAGCAGCACCTGAGTACACCTAAAATTGTTTCTCATCCACACACAGATTTTTACACCAAGTGCTCAAGAACAAAAATGTTTTTATATAGTTTGTTAACAGTTCAGTCTGATAAAGAACTAACATGAATACTTTTAAAGGAAATGGAGATTTAGGGGGAGGAGGGGAGGAAGAGAGTTGTTTGTTTCAGTTGCAGAAAGATCAGAACGGAAGACTTACAGGTTGAAAAGAGAGCATAAAAGATGACCCCGAATTGGAATTCGCACTCCCTAAATCTGCAAACTTAAGTCCCCTTGTTAGTCTTCATCCTCAAGGCTTGAAGTTTTCGAAGTTATCCTGAACTTAAACTCTTAAGAGGGTTTTTTATGGCTTATCTTTTTATCCTCTCCAAGAGAGAGGCTACTCTGTTTTCCTCAGTTACACACCCTTCTAACACCACTGCAAAGCTTTCCAATGCAATGATACTAAGACAATTCATAAAAACAAAGTGAAGAGACAGAGACATACGCACCAGAATGCAAGAATGTTATTATCCAGGCATTTCTCCACAAACACTTTAGAAACTAGATTTTGTGCTGAAAGCTCTTTTACAGTCAGATAAAACAGACATACATGCAAGTAATTTTCCTCCTGAAGTCTAGCAAACAGGATTTTAATCACCAGTGGAAAATAACTAGTAGTTAATAATGAACAATATTAGGAAAACTTCCTCCCCCACATTTCAGACATCTATACTAATAGAAACAAAGGATATCCTTTCTCTAAAAAACCTTTTCCTGTGGAGTCCCTTTTTCTTTAAGGCTATATGTCTAACAGTGTTTTGGCAGAGGATGGATGAGCTGAATGTGTCTCCTCATTGAGCTGAATGCCTCTTCTATCAAAAGATGTAATTATTCCTTTTAAAGCAGAGAACATATAAGCTCACATCATTTTGCACATGTTTTTCCTCCACTGAGCAAGAGCAAATATAAAAGAGACTAATTCTTGGCATTAAAGGAGGAAGTGCTACAAATAAGTATTGACTTCTAAAGTTCAGGAGGACTGCTCTAACAGCCAGATTTTTTTTTCCTTTTTTTCCCCTCTGATTAGAAGGGAATTTCTCAGCAACCACAAAACCAAAGTGTACTTTAGACAACATGAAGCAGCCAATACCTGTTGTAGAAAGGCTGAAAGACACAAGAGTGATCCTATTTTAAACAAGTCTGGGACACATTTCACCACTGCTATAAGATGATGCAACTTCATTAAATCAAGAAGTTACATGCACTTAAACTGGCAATGACCCCTTACCTTACAAAACAGTTTATTGTTCTCTCCACAGCAGGTAAAGACTCTCTTGGTGGAATGAGTGATACATTTTTACTGTTGAGTCAGTCTCACCTTACATAGACTGCCTTATGTGTTTAGTCTTGGTTCTCATCTGAAAGAAGGCATTTTCAGAGACCTTAAAAGCACAATCAACTTTCTTACTTCTTGGCAGAAGGATGTTAGGTCTCTCCAGTAGCCACAACTACAAAGAAGTGGTAAATTCAGAGTTTACCAAATTAGACTTTAATTCCTTATTACTCAAGAGCCAGGAGTTCCTCCATAGCAATTATAGGTAAGTTGCATCCCTTTGGGCACCATAGGTGAAATAACAGGAAAAGAGATACTCTCCTACTATTCCTGAATTTGAGACAAGGAGTCACTTCCAAAGAGTTCACTTTGCTAAGGCCATTAAACTTCCCTAGTGCTCTCACCTGATTTCAACTCTGAATCTCTTGCCCAACACTGCTAAAACCCTGTACCTTGGAAGAAAAAGCAGTAACTTCTTACCCCTCCCCTCTGCAAAGCACTTTGAAGTTGTCACTTTCAAACATACCCACAATTATTTATTTACAAAAATCAGTCTTGAAATATGGAAAAAGGTACGCAGTCCTAGGGAAAGACATTTACTTCTACTTAAGTCATCCCCTGGACTAGCATCTGAAGATACTAAAATAGAAAAGTGCTAGAAATAGACACTTCAAATAGCTGCCTCCTTTCTTCCATGCAGGTGGGAGACCTTCAGACTCGAATAGACTGATGGAGACTAAACTTTTTAATTGCCTAGCATTACATTACCTCCCACTGGAGGACTGAAGGGATGTATGGGATGATGTACTCCAACCTACAGGGCTTCACAGTGCCAAACTGACCTAGAAAGGGCAGTTAGCGTCCTCAAGAAACCGATCTTTCAAACAGGCAGTTTCACATACAAATTCTACTAGCATAAGAAAAAAAAGGTTAGAAAACCAGTAAAGATAAACAGAAATTGTGGCTTCTCTGGACCATCTTTACATCTGTTTTCCTTACAATGTACTTAATCATCATGGTCTTTGGAGTACATCTAATTTGCTTCTTCCTACCTGTGTACCAGAACAAAGAGAGGCTGACATAACCCCAAGGATTTCACAAAACCAGTTCTCAACTATCATGATAAAGCGTAAGCACAATACAAGTGCCTTTAACTTCCCGTATGTAGTTTATGGCAGAGGTAAACTGCACTCACTTTATTACACTGAAAAATGCAAGTGTACCCATTGCGCATAAACAAACTCAGACTTTGATACTTTTAGTTACATAAAATCTTTAGCACATAGAAAATCCCTATCCAGTCAATTATTCACTTATATTTGGAAGGGTTTCTGCTCAAATCTTTAAGTCATGCTGATCTACATAATTTTCCTGCATGTTCTAACCACATTTCCTCTTGTACTTTCTTTTGAAATTCTCAAGGCAGGCCGATAACTAATTCAATCTTCTGCAATGAACTCAAAGGCATTGTATTTTGAAAGAAGTATGTCACCTGTATTTTTGATTTATAACTCATTTTTTCCCAGCACATACATTGTTACACTTTGAAATTGAAAGTCTGTTCTTATCATACCACTTAAAGTACTGCTCCCCCTTAAAAAAAAAAAGTTAAGGAAGAAAAATCAAGAGCTAGATTTATGATAAAGTATAAGCTATGCTCTGACCAAAATCATATGACTACAACAATAGAAATTTTAATATTTTTTCCCCCCACTGCCATATAACCAGGTTTGCCATAAACAAGTTTTCATCAGCAACAAAACAAGATTATTTGGGAATTTCATTGAAAAAAAGTTGATTTCTAAAAGCAAATAGTTTTGAGAGTAGCTTTCTGTTTGGAGGTGCACAAAAACCTAGGTAAATTCAGGCTGGAGAAGTGTGTTTGTTTTTTTAAATCCTAAAATACAACGCATATTGAGAATCTTACATAGCTTGGTCATATCCTTTTCCTTACTTTTGTATTCAGTTGCAAATCTCTTGTGGTATGAGTCACATCTCTCTAAAAGCATGCATACAGTAGTCAGCAGAATCCCCTGATCGTATTAATGCACCAGAAAGAAAAACTTTTTTGTTACTGAAGTCACCTTTAAAAAAGGGGGGTCAGGGGTCATCAGAAATTACTCAAAGTCCATTAAAAGTAAATAGCAGTTTGAAATTAATGTAGTTATGAGATGTGGAAAGAATATCTGATTGGAACGCTGATGTTCTAAATCAAGAGTCTCAGAAATAAGAGGGCTGAGCTGGCAAATGGCAGCCCTGCTGTAACTGAAATGTACTGTCTTGCTATATTTAAAGACAATACCTCAACAGTTAAGTATTAGAACATTTTAAGTGAGATAAATAAGCATAAGACACGGGCAAATATCCTTGGTTATTTAATCATCCTGAAAGCAGTGTGGAAGTGTGAGGGTGAGTTCAAAGGTCAAACTCTTCTTTCAGCTTCTTGCAAAGAAAAGCAAGCTTAGCCCATTTTACCTTAAGGAAAGGGGGGGTGACTGTTCTTTCCATATGCCAGCAGTAGTTACAGCATTTCATAACACAGGAAAGAGGGAGTGTATTTACATATACAGTGTATGGAATCTTTTACTAGGACAATGAATTCCAAACCAAGATTCAGGTTAGAAAGAGTTGGGACAACAAAAAGTCCCAAAGAACAAAGGGAAGTTAAAATGTACTTAACATTTCCCCAGAGCTTAATTACAAACTCTCAAATTTTTGTAACTAAAAGCTTATTGTAATCACAGTTTTGAAAGTCTAAGTGAAACACACAGTTCCCTTTTAAAATTATTTCCCCCTGATTACAGTAATAATTTAGCACTTTGTTCAGATAAAATATGATATTAATCTATCAACATAGTTCTAAAAGAAAATATAGTAAGGAGAAGATAGATTCTGAAGATTAGAAATAAGTGCTCAAAAAGGAATTTTTTGAGAGATCTAATGAAAGGGGAAACCAAAATGAAGTAACCTTTTGTGTAAGACAGCCTGATAAAAGGTGCTAAAGTTTATTATCTTCCTCTTTCTAGCCTCTACCCTAAATCTTGCTCTCCCCACCCCTACCAAAACAAAGCAAAACAAAAAAAACATTATTCACTTAAAACGAAGAAAAAAAAAAAAAAAGAAAGAAAATTCTCTAATCCAAAGCCTGGAAGCCATTCTCTAAAGACTACTTAATATGAAACTTTGTTTACAAGATACAAATATAGCCTTCTTACCACATTCAAAACCAGAAAACATCCACTTATTTAAAGAAATGTTTTTTCTATTTTGATCAAGAAGGATGTAAGTATTCATTTTAAATTTAAATTCAGCCCCAATAGTGCCATATGAATGTTTTAAATTCGTATATGATATGCACTGTTTAAGAATGTTTAAACAAAGGAAGTAGGAGAAAAGCCTCAAAATACACAGCAAAACTTAATGGCTTCAATTTTAAAATATATATTGATTGCAGCATGGCAAAATCATTCTCTTATGCTTACAGCCAGTCTTCAGAAAGAATAAGTGCAGTCAGTGTAGTAATTTGTCCCACTGGAAATTCTGTATAAAACATCTACCTAAAATAAACAAGGCTTCGCAGCAAGAATCGTCAGTTGCCATTAAGGACACACCTTAAAGTTCTTACCACACAGTAACTAAACAAGTACAAACTAGTGGTGACTGTTTGCTACTTTTGTCTTAAAAGTTAAGAGATCAATTCACTCAGTATAAGATCTTAAGATAATTTTCTTACAAATGCAAGAGACAAACAACGCCAAAACACGAATAACCAGGATTTGAGTGTCTGATGTTTTATCAGAATGCCCAAGATTCTTGTAAAGACAAATATAAATATTAACATTTAAACCTGACACCACGTAATACTAAAAGGTAGAATGCTTAACTGCTCAGAATACTAGTGCTCTGGTACTGGAAGGCAGCTGTTGTTCCCCTGCCTTTTCTTTTGTTGTGCTTAATCTCATGTCAAGTCATTCAACCAACTCCAAAGCGATGAAGACGTAATTGAACAACCTTAACTAAAAACTGATCTACTGATCTTAAATTAGCTATACGTACTGTTTAATGATTCAAAAAGGCCAACATATGAAAAAGAATTTATAGGATTTAAATCAGCAACTCTGGTGCATGCAGAAGAGTTTGCTTGGCTGTAGGCCAAGCCAATCAATAATCACTATAATAACATGTTTCTAAAGTTATTTGTTTTTCATATTCATCATCCTAAAAACTTAAAAAAAAACAAAACTTGATAACTCATACTGATTTCAAGAACGAACTTGATACAAAATCCAAATATTTTGCACAGAATTACAATATTGCTCATGAAAAACATGTTACAGAAAAATTAGTGATCACAAAGCCACATTCCTGCTACAGATCTTAAAATATTGTCTCAGTTACAGAACTAGTAAGAGGAAGAAAAAAGAAAAAAACCTCCACCCTTTCCCTCTTCCCTCCCCCTCTGCCAAAGAATGCAGTTTATCCTACTTATTTGAAAATGTCCTTTTATATTATCCATGGAAACGCTTAAACCTTAGTGTGGACATCACTAATTTAAGTATTAGTCTTATTCCCAAACCTACAGTTAGTAAGAGCTCTTAAGAGCAATAAAACATGGCGTTAAAGCATTTGCAAGCCATTGTCATAGCACTGTGCTCTGATACCTTTGCAGACACAAAACCAGCCCCCACCAACCACCAAGCATGTAAGCATTGGTCAGCAAGTCAATGCCTGCTATTCAACTTGTAGTTAGGCGTTTTATTTCTGTGTCTTCCAGATCATATCACTCTTGCATTTCAGGGCCTAATAAAATGTGAAGAATGATATGCTCCCTCTCTCTCCTTGTATCTGAAACTGCGTTATTTCCCTCTCTCCTTTTTCACACATTCTTACAAAAACTTCCCTTTTCACATACTTCTATAAGAAAATATTTCACTGCATCTACTTCAGTTCCTATTTCTATTTTCGATTTTCACTAGATCCTTCTGCTACGGCCTCCCCCTCAAACCCACTGGTAGAAACTGATGTAGTTTTAAAGCTCAAGGTCATTTCAGAAATGGAAAAAAAAATGTTATTGCCTTAAAAAAACCTTTAAACACACAAAACCCCTAAACCAAGCCCTTTTCAAATTCAAACGCCTTTCATCAGCGGATCAATAACCCAACATAAAGATTTTTGTTCACCGCCACTTCAAAACTATTACACTTCAATTCAAATACTTACTGGGAGTCACACAGCACATTTTATGGGATGGCTCATTAGAGTACATACAGACCTTACTTTGGCTGCAGGTCTTCTGTGTGGGAAACAAACAAAACCTCACACCCAGAAAGTCCAGTGGGTATCACGGAACAGGAATGAAATCCAATCTCTAGATATTCTAGAATTTTATTGTCCTCGCCTGGCAACCTCTTTTGTTGTTTAAGAAGTCAGTTGAGGCTTATTTATTTATTTTCTAAACTTCCTACTCCCTTAAAAAAAAAAAAAAAAAAAAAACACGATGCCTAAGAAATTACCGGGAAGGGTTTAGTCTTTTGAAGACAAAGGTAAATGAAACAAACCCTGGCAATGCGGATCAATAAACTTTTCACTCACAAGCCCCCCCCTCCATGAGCCACTTACTACAAATCCTTCTTCCAGGAACATCTTTGACTCACAAAGAAATAAGTCTCTTCCCGCTCCAGCCCCCCCCCCCCCCCCCCCCCCCCCGGCAGCCCAGGCTCGAGGCCCGGAGTATTTAAGAGCAAATCCCCAGGTATACAATGCAAGTTTGGACACCTACTTGCGGGGGGCAGCAGGGGCGGGGGAGGCGATCCCGGGCAGGAGAAGGAAACCGGGGACAGCGAGAAGTTTGCGGGTGGGAGGGAGCAGGGGAAGGGCTTCTCCCTCCCTCTCTCCGCGCCCGCCGCTGCCGCTGGCTCCCCTGCCCGCCCGCGGGCGCTGCGGGCCGGCCCCCGGGGGTGACGGGAGGGGCTCGTTACCTGCCGCCGCTCCGCCGCGTGAGGGGGCGAGGCCGAGCAGGGGTGGGCCGGCTGCCACACACCTGGCCCCCTCCCCGGCCCCCCGCCCCCGGGAGCGCCCCCCCCCACACCTGCCCTTCCTCCTCCTCTCCCCGGGGGCGGTCAGTGCGCCTCACCAGCCTCCCAGGCGCCGGGACAGCACGGGGATGGGCGGCCCTGCTCTGCGGGGGTGGGGGGGCCCGTACCCTGGAGCTCCCCCCTCACAAAGAGGGGGTATACCCCCCCCCCCCCCAGCCCCCTTAAAACGTCCCGGAAGGCAGCTGCCCCCCCTCCCCTCCCCCCCGGTCAGTCACACAACCGGCCCCTCACGGCAGAGGCCGCCCCGAGGGGAAGGGGGCTGCGCCTCCCTCAGGTGCCCCCTGTGAGGGGGAGGAGGACGGGAGCGGGGGCCGGAGCCTCCTGGAAGTTGACCCCCAGCCCTCCCTCACCTGTGCCTGAGCCGCCTCCCCGGCCGGCATCCTGAGGTGGGGGCAGAGGGAGGAGGGGAGCGGGGGTGGCCGCCCGCCCGCCAGCCCGCCCGCGGTGCCGCCGGAGCCCGGACTCGGCGGCGCTGGCGCTCGGGGCACTGTTTGTAAACCGCTCGCGCGGCAGCTGTTGCTCGGGCAGCCCCAGCGCCCGGCCCCGCCCACCCCGATTGTCACGAAGCCACGCCCCCGCTCGAGGAGGGCGGGGCTCCGGCGCCGGGCAGCGCGCGGCGGCGCGGGGTGCCCGCCGGGCCGTGAGGCGGCCATCGCCGCCTTTGTGCCGTCGCCGCGGCGTTGAGGGGGAGCGCGGGAGGCGGCGGCGGTGCGCGGCCCCGCAACGGCGGCGGGTCGGGGCCCCATTGTGTTTTGTGATTCAGGGCGATGGCTATCTTGCCTGAATAACAAAACGCAGCGGAGGGCGGTTGTATAAAGCCCCGTATCGCCCCGGCATAAAGCAGCACCCCGGCGGGGGCCATTACGGGCCGGATCGGCCTGGGCCGCGCCTATAGCCCCCTCTTTGCACATGTAAATAACAACAATGCGCGTCGTAAGCGGTGGCCGTCGGTGGGTCGTTGAGGGGTGAAAAGGCCCGAGCCACCGTTCTGTCGTGCATGTCACGATGAGGCGCCCCGCGTGGCGGAGCGGCCTCTGGAGGGGGTAAACCTGCATACCCCACGGCGTTACCCAAAAACATGAGGAAAAACATAGCCAAAACCCCCAGGATGGCCGTATTCTGCGTTTGTTCCGCCAGCCGGCAGCGCCCAGCTTTTCGGCGGGCCTAGTGCTGCTGCTCTGGAGATGCCAGGCTGCAGCGCAGTTACATGCAGCAAACAAAGCCTTAAAATTTATCTTTTTTTTCCCAAGTATTCCGCTTGGAACTGAGGAGCTTTTTAGGGCTTAAAGGCAACTTGTACCCCTGCTAGCAAAGTGCTTAATCTCTGCTAGACTCCGAGGTTAGCACCTTCCCCAAGCCAGCGGGATCGGAGAGGTGAGCTTCCCTGTGCTCCGTCCTGGTTTTCCCCCAAAGCCACACCGAGACCTGTTAAAGTCAGTTCAGTTTACATCAGTAGCTTTACATCACACCCAGGGGCTTATTTGCTCCAATATAAAAATCATCCTGCCTGAATGGAGGGCATTCCTAAAATAATTGCAACTAAAATGACATGGGTTTCTTCTCTTTTTTTTAATGTTTTTTTAAAGTTTTCTCAAAATGTTCTCCCAGTCTAAAATAAGCAACGCTACACGCGTTGGAATTTAGGTCACTTACATGGCAAATGAAGATTAATCAAAAACATTACAGAATGTGGTAATATACTCACCAGGTAATTCTGGAAGATGAAATATTTTCATTGGCAGATTTGAATTCTGTTTCTAATTCGTGTGAGGCAAGATTCTTTTCATAAAAGGAAGGTCAAAACTGGTAAGGCCAAACTCTTAAAACATCTGTGTTTAAGACCTGGCCTTTTAACTAGTCATATAGGTAGATGGTGCACCCTTACGAGCTTCTTGAAAGATAAAAAACCTCTGCGTGAATCAGCTGTGTGAACCAAAACCACAGGTTTTTGCCTTAGTCTGCTGCTTTACAGGTTTTATGGCATTAGGTCTTGGTCCTCCCACGAATCTGAATGGTCCAAGAGTTTTGAATTGATACAGGAAGAAACTGATGTAGAGCTTGCCCCCGTGCAACAATTTCAGTTGTTTTTTTTAAGTTGATTTTTTTTTTCCCCAGTATGATGTATCCAGCAAGGTGTTTATACATGCATGCAAAATATTTCACTGTATTGCAAGAGCTTCACATTTATTTGTAACTTGCTGCACACTAATTTGTACTATGTGACCAAACCTGATCCCACAAACACTCCCAAGTTTAAGCATAGGAGTAGGCCAGTACACTTCAGTGGGACTTGCTATGTAAGTTTGAAGTATCGATTACCTACAAACCACAGCATGGCAAGAAGAACAAAGGAGAATTTTGCTGGAAATGGGTGTGGGAGGTACCAATGTCCTGAGTCACATGACTCTCTCAAAAATCATGACTGTTAAAAAATTAAGTCTTCAGATTTTAGTATTTTGAGAGTCCTTATATTGAAAGGTTACAAACAAGTTCAGGGCCCACAAACTTTTAAAAATAGTAAACTTCTGCTTTTGCTTTTAACTATGTCTCCTAGAAGACTCACACAGTCAGGTTTTGCAATATTTCTTGTTCTCATGACATACCAAAACCCATTACTTTTCCCCCCTTTTCATTTTTTTACCCTTTTTTAAAGGTTGTACTTCTCCAGGTGAAATATACTGACCTTCTTGATCACAAGAGGAGTTTCACTGGAGCCAGGACTCTGGGTGACTGTAAACATGATTTAACAGAGAACATAGAAGCTGTATGTTTTTTATCCACTTAAGATGTGGTACCTCTGTAGAAAGCATAAGAAAATATTTTTAAAAAGTTTCAGGAAAAAATAAAAGGCTCAGAATATTTTAAAACTTTTCTTTTTCCTTTTTGCGCAAAACGCATCATATAATATCACATTACATGACTGAAATGAAAACATCCAATTTATTTTTACAGATTAGCCACAATGACCTCTGTGATTTATGTTCATGGCACTGGAAATGTTTGATATGAGGCAAGGGCCAACTTGTAAAAATAAATCTTAGATTTTCTTCTCCCTCTGTTTTGCCTTGTGTTGAGGACATTTGCTGCCTTTCTGGAGAAGCTTCAGCAATCCATACATATAAAGTAAAAACTTCTACAACAAATGTACTGACAGACCTGTGTTTACTGTTCTGCACTATATGTTACTACACAGTCTTGCAATATTAAACCTAGCCCCAAACTAGACTTTGGAACCAGGCAGCATGCCCAAAGTTGTGATAATCTCCTCCATAACAACAGAAGAAAATAAAATAACATTGCTGAAAGCTGAAAAGTTTAGTTTCAGTCCCCAAACTCCTAATGTACTTAAATTTATAAGTTCTTTTAAATTGCATGCTGTACATTTACATTATGTAAAAAAACCATACTAAAAGTCTCTCGCAAACTGGCTCAAGTCCTGCTGTTCTGCATAGTGCACATGAGAAAACCCTCGTGGCGTGGCAGAGAGAATGAAAACAGAGCTGATCAGGCAACAAGGAAGCCTTTACCTAAATTTAAAGTCTTTCAGGATTACTGTGAACGTTTGTCTCAAACAACTGACCTGAGTAGCAAAATACCCGCTCCATACCTGGCAGCAGCAGATCAGCTAAGTTCTGTTCTTTCGCACAGGGACCCTCTCATTTTAGATTCATATTTAGGCAGCTATTCAGTCTGGCCCATCGTGTGGTTAAGGCACAAATGGGATTTAGGGGATCTGGGCTCAGACCCAGCTCTGCCACAGACTGTCTGTATGATCTCGGGCAAGTCTTCTCACAGGGCTCTCAAAATTGAGCAGGTTTCTTTTTTTAAGCCCCTGCTCTAGCAATCAAGTAATTACACGAAATTTTTCCGTTCAATGGCAGGAACAGATACACAGTGTTTTCAGCTTTTAAGGAGATAAGCTTGAAACCATGATAGAGTGTAACCTAATGGTTCAAAGTCAGGGAGCAAATTTTAGAAGGACTTTTTAAAATTATTTCAGGCATCTGGGTCGTGAGTTGGAATATAAAATTCTACAGTCTTCATTTGTACACAACAATTTCTATCTGTAAAATCAGGATCATTTTCCTTCCTTGCTTACAAAGTTGTTCCTAAGTTGCACAATGTTCAGATGAGACCCGAGACTAGAGAAAAGACAGAATCTCTTATGAGAAGGCTTTATCAGTGTTTTGTGGCTTGTTTTTTTGAATTTCCCCTTTGCACAAATTACTTCTTTCAGCATTATTTCAGCAGCAAGAAAAGAAAATCCCATCGTGTCAGATGATTCTCCTGTTTTTGCCTCTGCAGAAGCAGAGGCAGTAGTATGTTTACAGGAAACGCTTGCTGCAGAGGCACTCTGGTAGTTAGACACGGTCTCAGATTTGACTAACATGCTCACATGATTAGATTTACTAAATGAAGACACAGATGAGACAGTGATGAGAAAGCTGCAAGCAATCAGGTTCTTGCAACATCAGATAATCCATGAAGCGACTTTGTGCAGTAACCATGCAGAAGGCTCTCTGAGCCCTCCCCCCCAAGAATGTGCCTGGCTGTTGCATTAGTAACTATCTCCTCAGCCCATATTCAGTTACCAGGCTCCCTCTCAGCAGCAGCAGCGCCCCCCCCCCCCCCCCCCCCCCCGCCCTTTGCATTCTAGACCAAAGTGCTGCATTCTTTAAAAACGCATTCGTAGGTATTTTTATGCTCAGCTACAATTTGAAGGTTTAGTTACTTTCTAAGCAGCACATTTAATGCAGAACATCTTATTTTTATAATGAGAAAGAAATTGCAGGGTTTTTCTTTCACTGTTTCATACATCCTGTCTGTATAAACCCATAGATTTCAAATCCTGCGAGGCACGTTGACAGTACAGCTATTAAAGATTTTCTATTTGACCTTGATTTTGTTTTGTTTTTGCTGCGTATGAACTTTAACAGACTTGAAGCATGACATGTCTTTTCTTTTCACTTATCACAGTACATGCAGGGTAGGAAAAGACATGTAAACAGGAGCTTGTTAATAGCGTGTAGATTGCTGAAAGAAAATACATCACTTTCCTGAAGCTCGTTTTGCTCAACCTACAGTTTTGTTCCTGTACTTTGCTCTGCAAATGGATCCTTTTCAAAATGATGGCACACCACGATGTGTATGTTCTCTTTTCTTATAACTCATGGGGTGAAAGATCTCCAGGATCTTACTGTTCTTTATTAAAGCACACATTAGCTGTTTGATAGGGTATATCACAATAGCAATAACAGCAACAGTTGCTACTGTGATAGAAAGAGAATAAAGATTTGCATGGAGAAGCAATACCTTTTATTAGATGTAGTTGGAAGAGAGAAGGGCTTTCAGTCATGCAAGCCTTTCCTCAGGACTGAAAACAGAAACAAACTTTGAGCATGCATACATGTGTGCTGTGCAGTGAATGAAGACAGATACATGTATTTGAAATACAAATAATGTAAAAATAAAAGGCTGCTTGAGCAGATAAACAAACTGAAGGTAATGAAGTCATACCCTCTGCCCCGAATGGCTGTTATCAGCACCAGAGGCCCTAAACTTTTGTTGTAACTTTCCAAATTGTCCTTCCCGGTATCACATGGCCTTTACTCTGAATATCAAGAGTGGGATCTACAGACTGGCTGTTAATCCTCTCCCTTCCTTGATTAGTTTGAGCTTCCAGCCTTCTCACTCTCAGTTTATAAACTACATCTTCCCATTGCTTGGATATAGCAAAAAAAAAGCATATTCACCCATGCTAATTAGCACCTGACACCATTCTTCAATTAAAAAAAAAGTTTAATATTAAAAGCCCAACCCTGAGCTGACTACTCACACATACAGATGTAGGTATACACTGAACTCATTCTATAATCAAAGCCCAAATATATTGTTTTGAAACAATTACATGCTTAAATTCTGTATTTGGTAATACAACTTTCCTCACTCAAATAGTGTGCTCTGTTCATGCTTGGTACAAAATAAGTTGACCTACACCAAAAATCCAAGATCTTACAGAGCTCACAAGTCTGTAAAACAAAGAGTTTTACAGCCACATTTCAATTCTGACATTCATGCTGTGCTGTAGGTGTAATTCAAATGTCTTTTTCCCCTCACTTCTCCTTTTGGTGGTCATTTTCCGTTTTGCCTTCCATTAAAGAAGTTTGCCTCCTCTTTGTTTTGATCTAAAATAAATTGAATCAAAATTTCAGGCACACCAGTAATATCTGGAGCAGGGTATATCATCAAAATAATGGAAGTAGCCTCTCAGTGTTTGACAAGACATTCCCAGATTGAGGAAGGCATCTCTACATTAATTCCTTTCCTTTCCATGGCATATTCCACATGCATTCAAAGACCAAAACTGCCTTAAAGGGTGGCAGTTACTGCTGCTTGTAATTGCGATGTGAGGCAGACCCCTAAGAGCTGACCCATGGGCAAGGAAACAAAATTATCTGCCTTAAGACAGCGGAGAGCCTGAAGACATCTATGCATATTAATTTAGAATTAAGGAAGTATTTATTTTGTAAAGCTTTTTATGTAAGATTACCCCAGGTGTGAGCCCCAGCAACAAGGTGGTGAGTTCAGTTAATTTGAGTTGTATTTTTGCAAAAGTGCTTTAGAGTATGTCCTCAGAGTCAGCTGCAGTGCTACTGCAGCACTTAAATGCCTAACTGTAGGGCAGAGAGGATGGGATACAAAAAAACAATTTTGTGATTCTTTCCAAAACTTTCATTATGTTAAAAATAATAATTATCTCTCAAACTGAAAGTGCTGATACATTAATAATGGATGATAGAATTCTTGCACATGTGTTTATTAATTTATAAACACTGCACAGCTTCAGAATGAAAGGTGCTCTATAAATAGAAAGCTAATATTGATCAATCCTGAAGTGGTATTACCATTCTTGGAGGGTTGCAACGTTTTTTTCTTCTTCCTAATCTGATAGCAGAAAGAATTCCCTGAGCTTGGTTCTTTGTTATCATTATTTGTTTCTTCCCATTGTACTTTCATCAACACTTCCTCCTTGTATCAGAAAGGTAGGAAGAAAAATTTGAGGCTTCTTAACTTTGTGAATGCCATAGAGCTGGTATGACAAAAATGTGCATTTGAAAGGTTATAAAAAAAAAAGACAAGCAACTGTTTAAAATGAGGTATTAGCATGACAGTTGACAAAGGGTGGTACGTTGCCAGATCTCACTGGTTTCTAATGCTGGTTAAGGAGAACGAGTATTCCTTGATCCAAGGGAGCGGGAGTTGCCTTGCGTGTTCTTACACAGTGAATGTGCTTCCCCATTTTGAGAATTATCGTTCTGACACTTTAAGAAGATATCATTTTACTTCAAAACACATTAGCTTTTTTTTCCCCTTTCATGACTGACTAGTAACCTGATCCCTGTCCTTACATTTGTTATGTTTATTTGATTTACATTTTTCTGCTTCCTTCTTCTTGCAAAAATAACGTTCTTGCAACTGTGCGAGACGAGGCAGTCGGTGCTCTCATAAACAGGTGATGAGCATTTGCCATTTATGTTCTGGGTTAAAGGAGGAGGGGGAACAGAAAAACCCACACTTCCCAGATCTAAGAAGCTTTCAAGAAACTTTCAAAACCAAGCCCAAAACACAGCCTTTTTGCACGGCTTCCACAACTCCTGCAGCACTGACTTGCGCCAAAATTTCCCAAACAATCCCACAAGGGAAGTTTTGTCAATACGCTGCCAATACTCCGGCTCAGGCACAGACAACTCTCGAGAGCCAGCCAGTATCAGAAAACCCTGCCAAATTGTAAGACATGTAAGAAAATACTGAGTTCCTGCTTACCTGGTGTGCCTTCCCTGCCAGCCTTCAGTCACTGCTGGGATGCAGTTGGAGGCTGGGACTGGGGCTCTCTCTGCTAATGGTGCCAGCCAGGATCTGCTCCGAGCATGGCTTCAGCTGGTGCATATCAATATCACACTATTGCCTTTAATGGAGCTACAATAATTTCCAGCAGCTGTGACTTCACCGCAGCATTTTAGCATGCTTAAGAGGAGTTTTGATTTTAAAACCTTAGCTACTCTGTGAGGCCTAATCCTGCGGTGATGGGCAGGCGGTCGTGGCAGACCCCTGAAGTCTGATCATCAACAAGCAGGATTTCCATTCGCATGTGGAAATTCAAAATTTGACATTGGTGTTTTGCTGCAATGGTAGTATTGTGTATGGGACAGAGTGATATCTTCTCTGCAGTCTGTGTCAGGATATTATTCAAAGCAAATCATCAGATTTTGCTTCATTTTTGCCATTGTTACATTATTTCCTGTATGACCTTTTTTTTATTTCCTCAAAAGAAATCAGCTATTACTTCGTATTGAAGTTTTTGAGAGGACTTTATAAAAAGAAATTATGAACATAGCTGGAAATGTTTCTACAGTTAAAAAGCCTGTTTTCAAACAAGACACTCTGAAGCCTCACAGGAACATGTGAAACTGAGGACATTTAAAATTTAAACTACTGACATTAGGCAAAGAGGAGGGTGATTTGTTCTGTGGAAGCAAATGCAAAACCTAAACCACCAGAAATGAAATGACAAGTAGAATTGAAATGTAAACTCCTTTCAGTTTATTCATCTGAGATGGTGTCACTGCAGATTAACTAGGAGAAAAATTTTCTATGGGACTTCTTAAACATGGGAGCGTTCTTGCAAAGTTACATAGTAATTAAGTTTCTATCAGCAGTTTGGGAGAAGACAGCTTGTTTCTGTGATTAAGAAAGCAGGACATTTGGTATAGACTATATATAATAATTGGAAAGTATGTGTACATGCATCTTTACAGCAAAAAAGAAGTATATTTGCCTGAAGCATACTGCAATAGCTAGCTATTAATATTGTTGAGAAGCAGACCTCTCTCCCAGGTCTCCTAATAACAGCTTTTGGTGCTGACAAAATCCTTGCCCAACAGATGCAACCATAGCTTTATCAAGGACTTCTGGTGACACTATAAACCATGAGAGTGAAAAAATGCTTCCTACTGCAGACTTCCTGCTTCTGCTGCTGGAACAGCACAGACCAGTTTGTGTCAGACGTTAGGTTTTTATCAGGCTGCGTGGTGAATTAAAGCCTTTAATACAGCACACAGAAGTTTAGAAAAATGTGTAAACCACTGATGCTCCATCCTCTGGTGTTGTACGTAGATTTAGATAAATACCTTAAGCAAATGTTGAAAGGTAATAGTGAATGTGATCATTTTATAGTGTGAGAAAAGCTCCAAATCTATTCTAGAGTTAGAGACCAAAATGGCTTTAGACATTCGTCATCAAAAGTGGATTTTCAACAGAAATTAGGAACTTGATGGAGTATTGCAAATGTGCGCAAAGTTGGATGGCTGCTTTAGGCATGTAATTATTTTAATTCAGGTATGTAAACCAGATAATTGTACATGGAAACAGCTAATTGGGCAAATTTTCATTTTCCTTTACCCGTACAGGCACTCAGGAGAAATCGGCAGAGGTTGCTATGAATACGTACCCTCTGCATTTCCTACCTGCACCAATACCAAACAGATCTAGAGTTCTGTATCCTGCTATGGGTCCCCGTACCGGAGTATCTTTGAAGTAACCGTACAGTTCTCTGTGCCCCCAGCCATGTCAGCTCGCTGACACACACACCCCCCCCTTCTCCTTTCACGCTGCCTGCCAGGAGCACAGCTTTGCTGCGCTCTTCCTCCATCCCAGGACTCTCTTCTGACTTTTTTGCAGAGTCGTTTTCTGTGCTGCCCCTCATTCTGGTACTTTTTAGACCTGTGCACAGAGGCAAAGAGAAGAAAGGAAACGCAGGATGTGTCTTTCTGGGTTTGTCAAAAGGATATTTTTTTTTCTTTTCGAAGTTGCAGTGAATATAGATAGACGAGGGAAAGAGCGAGTGTGCATATGTACCATGAGATACAGGAATATCTCAATAGGCATTTTACTATAGTCTCAGTTTCCCTACCCCTAGCAACATGCTGACAAATCAAGAACTGCCATCCTATATACAGTACTCCAGCTGTCAGCCTTAAGCAGTGCATCTCCTTGCCAGAGCACAGCCTTTCCTTTGTTTCAGCTTTGAAAATAAAATCACAATTTGTAAAATAAAGGGAAAAGAATTCTTTTCTCAGGCAGGAAAGTCACTAATCCCTTTTAAAGGTTCATAACTGCATTAACTGCTTTGAACAAGAAGCCACACAGTGAATGATAATGGATTTGTTGTAACAGTATGCCTTGTATTTAATATAATTATGAGTTACACAAAGTCAAAAGACTCACTATACTCACCTACTACTTAATTTTGTAAATATTTTCATTGATTTAAATTATTCTTAGTAAGAAGTATTTGTCATCTTAACAGACTTTGTTTCTACTTGATCATTTTTCAAGGGAGGAAAAAGACTTTTTGAAGATAACTGTGACTATATGAGATTTCTGAAGCTAGCTCAGAGAGGGTCATGTACTATGTTAACATCCTAGACTTTCATGTCTCGCGTCTTAGAAACAAGATAGGTCAAAGGTAACATGAGTTTTGTGGAGCTTTCAAAAAATCTTTTGTGTAGGAGTGAGTGACTTACAGAGGCACAATCTGCATAGGTAGCACAAGTCTTACTTAAAACCGCCCACAATTTAATTAAAAGTCATAGATGGCTGTAAGAACAAGAGAACCACTGATGCGTACTGGTACAAATACTTTACAAATAGTGGAAAGCATCACCATACCCATATTATACATGGAGAAACAGAGGCTTGGAAAGGCAGAGTGTTTCCCCCAAGATATTACAAGTATGAGACACAGCCAAGTGTATAAAACCTTTAAAGAATACTACACAACAGCCATATGACATCTTCTAATGAACCAAAACCATGGATCTGTCAGTAATTAGCCAAAGGAGGAACAGAACGGGAAGATGCAGTACAGTGGGATTAGCTGGGGCTACTCCATGCTTAGATATTTGCGTGCATGTCCTTTTCTGTCACCGACAAGGGAAAAGTAATTTTTGTCCTTTTCTTCTTTGTTCAAGAAAAATTCAAGGGCTGGATTTGCCCTTCTGGAATTTCTGGCTAAAAGGGCAGCACAGTTAGAATTTTTGTGCAGTAGCGTCAGGTGAATGTTCACATAACCCAAATTCCCAGTATCTGTGTGGCAGATACGTAGATGTTGTACCATTTTCTTGGAAATGTTGGATTTATTGAGCATGCGATGCATGGTTGATTCACACACATGCAGTGTGTTTGGTGCATCCCAGATCTACCAGGTTTATTCTACATGCCATTACACAGCGCATGTCTATGTCTTTCTGTCCAGGATGTCCCAGACAGAAAAGTGTCAGCCCCAGATTAGCTCTTCATGGCCAAGGAAGGGCTGAGTGGATTAGGGAGCCACTGGCTGTGAGGAATTTATCAGCTCATGGCTTCGGAGACAGTACCTATCATCCCCAATGCAAAATCCCAAGGGGAAATATGGGAAATTTCCATTAATGAGTCAGCTTCATTTCCCCCCATTCATTGTGTAGGTTTATTTTAGGATGGAATCAATCCAAACCCCCTTTCATCCCACAGTATTCAGGAAGTACCAGCCAGGCTCTGTCTTCTAGAGAAAGGCTGCACAGTGTCACTGAGAGCACGGTTTGGGCCATTGCAGTCAGATGCAGGCAGCCTTAATCCAAGATTTTTTACAAAAGGAAACAAAGGCATCCTAATCAGATTGCGTATTAGAGATTCACGTCTGGGACTCCCTCATTGTCTACAAGCCAAAATTGATTAGAAAAAGTCCATGATTTAAAGAAAAATCCCTGAAACTGCTCCTTTAGTTTGCAGGAACCACTCATTTATAACAGAAGAGGACAAAATAATGTGTAATATTTCCAAAGTCTGCTCTAAGGGTGGTGTCTTGAACGGAAGTATTTGTTAATACAAGAGTAAAGCCAGTTTGCACATGAAATGAATCCTAATGAAATGAATAAACTCAACTATTATTAATATAATATCATGCAAAGCAATAAAAAATAGTAAGTACTGCAAAAGCAGGAAATCACTAGGGAAAATATCTGTTGCCCCAAGACTTTAGTTGGAATGAATGCCTAGGATCTTAAATGCTAATTTGAAACTGCTTCATTGCAGATTTATTTTGAATATCATATCCTGTCAATAGACAAAGGGTAAGCAACACTAAAGCACTGTGTTAAAAAGCAGTTGTAATCAAGGTCAGATGTCTCCATAAGCTGAGAAGTAGTTGCATGTACTGTATTTCTCTGGTTCACTTGTAGAATTTTCTTCTCCTGTATCTTTTAATTTGCTAAATGATTTGAGAGAAATCAAACCACCTACATTTAATTAGCTTTATAAATCAAAGGTGACAATTCTTTAGTAACCTGTATTATTTCCCAGCACGGCAAGCTAGAAAAATGCTGACAAATTTATTTATTGACCTGTTGTGTTTTGCAAGGACAGCCAATGTTATATTGATCCAGCTATCCAAAATACTGTAGCAGGGGCAATAACATGCAAGTGCCAGTGTCTCCACATAATCGCTATTCTGTACTCTCCCTACCTCAGTGATATCCCCCACTCTTACGAAAATGCAAATGCACCCATCCCCCAGAGCGACCCTCCTCTTGCTTTCAGGAAGGATCCTTATTGTTAGAAATTAAACTGAGAAGAGAGCAGAGACCTTCAAATTTACTTGGCAAATAGTTTGCCTCTTTCATCGGAACTGATCATTAGTAACTACTGTTGCAACTTTAATTATATTTTCAATAACAGCTCCCCCACCCCCAGCACTTTCAGTAAACCTCCCTTTGTAACACCCAGGAATCCGATCCTACAATCCTTCATGGGAAAACCTCCGTTGAAGTCAATGAGGATGACTTCTGATTTCCTTAGGTCTCGCTTCTGTAACATATATACTTGCAGCGTAGGCTTTTCTTCCTAATGCTTAAAAGTATGAATGTGTGGCAGGCTTTAGGAGATCAGAATTTCCATTTTTAGTTCATGATAAAATGAGAAAAATAAATGAAGACTTCAGTATTTGACCTATTGGGATACCTCACTTGACAATCACTCATGAGTTAGGGTGACAAGGTCACGTTCCTTATTCTTTATTCATTTAACCGTTTTATAATTATAAGTAGCAGTGGAAAGCAAGCAATCTTCCCAGTTAATAATACTCCCAGACCCCAGGGTACAGATCTGGAAAACGGAGGAAACAATAGGGAAAAGTTAAAAATTGTTTTCCATAATTTATTACCATCAGGTAAAGAAAAAAAGTGTCTTTGGAAATGCATGTTCATTTACATTTCGAGCAAAACCCATCCTGAACATCCCAGTCAGCTAAAAAGACACTGAAAATAGATCTGGAATATTATTACCCAGTTGATGTTCTCTTTTTCCCATGTGCATTTTTATGCAAATATTGTTAGTTTCACCACCTCCGATGATCCTTAATTCCCACTGAAACCTCTGAAAGCTGAAGGTCTTCATCATCACGCAATTATTTTATATATTAAAACATGACTGAGGACAGGAGGTTAGGCTGTCTTAATTGCGTGTGCGGCTGGCGTTCCCCATGCATATTTTTTGTGTTGCAATGACAAAGGCCACAAGTCAAGAAATCACTTTCGCACATGCTCAAATCCTGCCCTCCTCGAGACCACATTTAAGTGCGTGACCAACTTTAAGTACTACCTTGTGCGTGTTGTTAACCACATGCTTAAGTGTGGGCTCAAACAAGGATGCATTCCTGAATCCAAATCAATCTATCAAAATAGCTGCAGGTGAAAATTCTTCATACGTGCTTTCTGTGTACGTAATGAAATATGCGTGGTCATACAAGTACAGGCCTGTATTGTATTGCCACTTATTTAAGAAAAAAAAGAAAGTATTTAGTTTTACGTGCTATGCAGTTTAAAAGCTACCTCTGGAAAAGGCTTTTTTCCTGAGTGTTAAATTGGTTAGATATTTCATGCTTAGAAAGAAGGCCAGTAATTAAAAAAAAATAAACAGCGTTTCAAAAATACATATAGTTTTTGTATTTCAGACTCTGATATTTTTTCTGTAACATTTCCTTATGAAGCCTGCTTCAGACAAATATGTAAATTTTAAAAAAGTAAAGTGTTTGTATAACCTTGTAGTTTGAAAATAATCAAAGTGATATGAGATACATGCTGAGTACCCAGATGGATAATATTTTGTTTTTCTTTGTGAACGTCTTTTGTCTTAAAGCTGGTGTGAAAATCTAGAAGAGGGCCCCACATGATTGATCACCACAAGCATCAGAAGGAAATGATTCACCACAACACTGTAACTGAAACTGCTTCAACACCTGATTGCAAACTTCACACTAGGGGACTAATTAACTGCTGTACCTGCTCAGAGATTGCTGTAACGAACAGGACCCCTCATCTAGTATAATTCCAGCTGTGAATACCCACTGCTCTGAGTCATTATTATCAGTAGAAAGGTACACTGCATTCAGAAGTGAATGGAGAACTTTTTTCTTTTTTTTAACAATAAAAAGACAGTAAATTATAATTCCATCAAAACATTGTTTCAAGAAAAATTAAGTGCAACAGGACTTCAATAGATACTTAAAGATAAGTATACAGATTTTTTTTGTCTCACGATAGGACTGTTTTCAGCTTCATGGTTTTCCTGCTTTTTCCATGAACTGCATTTCAGGTACAATATTAACATTTGTGAAAGCTTTTCAGAATTGGCAATATTAGGAACATAAGGGTCATATTGTCTGAATTTAGATATAAAACAGTACATGAAATATCATCCAGCTACCCATGCATTGTGCTCATAACTAAGCCAATGTCTCAGCAGATTTATCATCAGAAATACAAGCCTGCAGTCTGCAAACAGAGATAAAGTATTCCTAGCGAAGCACTTATACGTAGTGACTAGAAATAATGGAAGAATAGCTGGCTGTGGGTTTTTTTTCAGGGGAAAAAAAAAAAGACAAATACTATTAAATTATTTCTTTAGCCTGACAATAGTTACATGGCAGCAAATTAATCTACTAAAATACAGGTTTTATAACCAGAGTCCAGCATTATGCTGTACTTTTTCACTACATGGACAACGTCAGATGTTTTGACAAAATCTTTCTTCCCTTTCCCCTTTTCTCCCGTCTCCTCTGCTCAATTTAAATCAAAAAATATTTTTGAATACTGTGTCAAGCAATTAAATAAAAAGAAGTCCTACAGTTTGGCAACAGCGTAGAACAATTTGGCAATAGCAGAGAGCAATTTATCCTTTGTTCCGTTTTTCTAAATGATTCCAGTAGTTTGTCTTGATGAGAGGAAGGAATTGGTGAGCTCTTCAGGAAAGAAACACAAGAACCTGTGAGTGCAGCGTCACAGTGCCATCACTTTGATGCTTCTAAAACTAACTGTGCACAACTCTCCATTAAAGTCACCTGTGTCACCATGAGCAAAGTTCATTAAGCAGCTGTAATAACAGGTACACTTCTTGTTCATCAGATGTTACTTTTCCTTTAAAACCCTGCTAATTGTGTGCATACAAAGCTCCAATCCCTTCCATTAGTATGTATCTGAGGGAGGGTTTAGGTAAAGCATTTTTTTAACCTGCCCTATGAAGTTAAAATGTCTATAAACCCCATAGTCCCAATGTCTGTGCAGTATTTGAAAAAATTTTTAAAAAAAAATTAAAAAATTGCTATTTGTTCCCTGTGTGGCCGGGCCAGGCAGAACTGCGGGGTCTTCCCTTCCGTTTTTCCATACGCCTTTCTTATCTCCCTGCTCAGAGCACGGCTGGAGAAGGAGTGCGGGAACACATCAATACACAGCTGCGCGATTTAAACATACGATGGCCAGTCATCTCGCAGCCGGCTAAGATAAATTACATATTGCATTGCAAATTTGCCCTAAACTGCCGACTTCTGAAGATGTTTCCCAATAGGCATGCATATGCATATTTTTAATGTAAATGAGTTTGAGGACTAAACCAAGGTTTGCTGTGTATTTTGCCTTCTGAATCCGCAGCAACCCTGAGCTCAGTAGCAAACTGCTAATTTCATAGTTAGCAAATTCATTTTATGTGTGTAGACAGTTGGTAATTTCATCTATACGTGCTTCCAATATTAATCAGAAATATACTTCTGTTCACAGTGTTTTGCCAAGAAGACAAAGTATACATTTGAGGTGGGACTGCTCCAAATTTTACTGGCAATCAAGCTCAAGATTTTGGGTCACACTTTCCAGTTATCTGTAATCAGGTATTAGATTACTGCTTGAGTTAACACTAATCCTCAGGGAAGAAAAGTAAGAATCTAGTATTTATTAAAACTTCACAACCCTGAGAAATAAAGGTCTTTCTCTTAAAACAGAGCAAGGAGGAAACGTCTCCTAAGATACCCTGACCGTTCAAACACAGCCAGAAGCTCAGTTTTGAGCTGAAAACAACAGCTCTGGAGAGAGAGACTGAATCACCATATCCCCCCAGCTCACCTCCATGGGATTCACTCATCGCCACTACCACTGAGGGCTCTCAGGTGTAGAGACTCATGCAGCTGGAGCCACTAAATTAATAGGCCAGTCTCATCAATAGGCAACAATTTTCAATCAGAATTAATCTGTGTTGGATTCACATGCAATTGGTTTTCACTAGTAGGCTCTGTGGCTGTTATTGCATAAACATTATGACTCAGATTGAACAAAATAAAATCAGACACACACCAAATGCAATAGCTTAGTGGTTAATAAAATTATGAAGATAGGACGCTTGGAGAAAAGTTTTCTGACAAGGTCATATGATCATTTTGCAGAATGTGTTTTTCCCTTTTTTTTATTTGGCTGAAAAACACCCACTATTTTGAATAATGTGCAGTTACTAGAAAAAAAATAATTAGTGAGGATATGCAAAGTTACTGATTATTAGTCTTCCTTACAATAAATTCTAACTCGTGGAAAAATATGCACAAGTTCATAGAAACATACAAAAAACTACTCACTGCTGTGATTTGGCCCCTGCGGAGATTGCAGGGGTAAGGGCACAGGTTAAACATGGCATCAGTGTCACGAATGGGTTTCAGCGCCTGTTTCACTGCAAGTTTTTAATGGACTTGCTGTAATTTGAACATCCCCAAATCAGCAGATAAAATCTATGGCTTCTGGCAGAAGAGCAGTATGGAATAGGTTTTTGTGTGTGTGGAGCTGAGAACACCGAATCTCTTACCTGGGAAGCAGAGCGAGTCATGTCAATAACTATCGGAGGAACAGGTCCATAAACCAGAACAGCTGCAAGAAGCACTATGATCCGCCTGGGAAGGGGCTGGGTGACCAGCAAGGCAGAGACCAGCACGCACAGCACGAACCTGGGCAATGCCAAGAGGACCAGGCTGGGGCTGCACGTGGCCTACAAGCAAGCAAGGGGGATACTGATAACATGCTAAAACTTTATACCCAGGTGAGGGGGAAGATTTGGCCTGCAGAACAGAAGCAGGCTGCTGGAGAGAAAGTGGTGTGTGTCTTTTCATCTCGCCACCTTCCTCAAAAAGCTCCGGTGATGCCGTCAGGCACCACCCAGCTTCCTGCTGGCAGCACTGGCCATCTCCTGCTCTCCTGGCTCCTTCTGCAGGTTTACAGCAGCAGCTGATATACCTCCTGCAAGCACAATGCCCCATCATCAAACAGAAACACCTCTGGACTCTTTATTCAGTCCATCAGATCATTCTTCTCACCTGTGGTCCATTCCCCGCTGTGCCAGCCACATTTAACGCTTCCCCCGCAGCCGGCTCTCTAGGACACATGATTTTATGTTAACCGACAGGCATCACCACAAAGAGCCTTTTCTCAAAGAGCCTTTTCTCGGTTTACACAGGCATTTTTCATGACAAAGCCACACTTCACACTTTGCAGATATTGGGCTAACTCTTCAACTCCTCCCTTGCTTTTTACACCCAGTCAAACTCTGCGCAAAGATTAAATTAAACGTGAGCTAACTTAATGAGTTTTTAAAAAACTGTACAGTTAATTTTTTATCGAGGGAAGTGTAGCCACTTCGGGAGTCAAATGCAACAGCTCGTAAATAACATGCAAAAATTTAATGCAATAGCAGAGGGAATTTTAGGTGACTGCAATGTAATTTGTCAGTTGTGGACTAATGGAGATTGCATTGTAACACGCTTTTGCTTTTCTGCCTGGGTTTGAATGAGCATCTTTGTTTTCCAAGCATCCTCCTGTCTAAAATTATTGTATGCTGTAACGGAGGGTGATCACAGGAAAATACAAAAGAAAAAATATGAAAATAGAAACCACGAAAGGACACGACTCTGTATGAAAATGCTGTTCCAAATATACACAGGCAAAATAAAGAAAGATTGAACAAAATTTCAAAAAGAGGATGGAGCAAACAGATGTAAAATTATTTGTGCTGCTTAGCTGATAGGTATGCCAGGGTCAATAATTTTTATTGGTGATTTATGAATAAGTGAATAAAGAATTATTTTATCAGTCCATTTCTCATATGAATATTTCATTGGTACTAATGTTTAACTGTGATCACGGTGACTTAAATGCTCAACATTTCCCAAATCAGAAGAAAAGCATTTCCGGAAAGAATAGGAGGAATTAGTATTCCTTATTCATTTTTGAGCAAACTATCAGCATCAGATATAATTTAGCCCAAAATGAGAAAATAAATCAGTGGCATAGTTAGAAATAATTCCCCTGCTGGAGAGATGCCTATAATAGGCTATATACATACTGTCCAGTTATGTTTCCACATTCTAATTATGCATGCTTCTTAGTCATAGCATTAATAATACGCATTAATACTCTACACATGTATATGACTTCCACCCAAGAATTTCAGAGCACTTTTATAAGGATTCATTTGTTAAGCATTACAAGTCAACTTCGTATATGCAGAAACTGAAGATGCAAAGGACTGATGAAATTGAGTCATACGTAAATGCAGTGGCTGAGCTAGTAATGTAGCCATGTCTCCTAATTCTCAGCACAAGTTTTCCTATAAAATTTTAAATATATTATACAACTTCTTTTTAATATTTTCATTGCAGAACTGTTTGTACGTTTCTTTATTTTATAAATAATAATTCAAGGACAACAGAAGTGGTGTTTTGCATAGTGTGTCAACTCTAGCAACATCACTAAGCCTTACAGTAATTGGTTTTGGTTTTTTTTAAGATTCAGTTCTGGGAGGCAAAAACATTCTTATGTGTTTCCATGAGAACTGTAAGTACTTTCTCAAAGTTATTCCTTTATTGCTTTTAGTCTTTCTGAATGAAAACAAAAACTTGAAAATATGAACTGAGAATACATAAAGTCTCAAAAATCACAAACAAATAAAATGAAAACTAGTTTTAAAACTTAAGGCTTTGGAAAGTCAATCTTATGACTTTGTTTCTAACGCTGTTGTTGGGCGACAGTCTTGGTAGTATTGTACAAGTAGTGCAGATAGGCGGTAACTTTTTTAAATCTCGCCACTTGTGTTTTGTCAGTTACAGAGTCTGCAGGTGTGTACATTTGAACAGAGAAACTCATCTCCCTGAAGCTCATGTATCAAGATGAGAGTGCGTAACCAAAGATGGAGCCCTTAGAACAGGCAGACACAAAATTGCAAAGGGTTTTGATTTGAGGTATCAAGTGTTATACATATTTTTTTACTGTCTGAATATAATTATCCACTGGAAAACTGATTTAAAAAAAAAAAAGCTTGTGTAGACAAGTTTGCAGAGCATCTGTTCTTTTTATTTTCTAAATAAAACAGAGCAAAACTCTTACTTAGTATCTTGACATAACGCACTTCATCTTTGTATATGCAGAGAGGTCTTTCCTCTTATAAACAAACCTCTTCCTGTCTCCTTCATTTTCTTCCGGTATCATCTATATATCAGCATATTTGTATTACGTACTTTTGAATTTTCTTTTCCTCCTCTGCCATATGCTCCGCTGACTTCAACTTGAAATGAACTTCAATGCTTCTCAATAATACATTAGTAGCAACTGGGGCTGTTTTAGACTATCCATAATAACAATTTTTATGGACATACATAGGTGAGTGTATACGGGTACATTTCTGGGTGTATACTGCCATCAGATTTAGTAAAACTGTATTTGATCAAGGCTTAGGAGTCAATTGTAAAATTCCAATTGACTTCACTGGGGTTTGGATTGCATCCACACTATTCAAGGAATGAAAAACCTCACTAGCAAGGCCAAACCTAAGAGCTACTGCCCACCTGCAATGCAGGGGTAAACGCATGCAAGAGGACATGCAATTAAGCAGGAGTTTAGTTAAGCATAACCCAGAGCTGTTATGAAAACAAGTAGAGATAAAAGCGATCATGATAGGTATATTTAAGGAGAAATAAAAAAGCTTGTAGCCATTAGGGCCACCTGGAAAACCGTCCAAGGGAAGCTGTGAGGTGCCTTCATAGGACACCTGCTGCTGAGGGGCTGATTCTGCCTCTCCGCCCCATCCCACTCCGGCCTGGCTGGTACCAGCCTGGCCCTGTGCTCCTACCTAGGGCAAAACAGACCTTAGCCTTCATTCTCCAAGCATTTCTATAGCCATGAGATGAAGCCCGGATTAACAGGGACTTTCAGACCCTGACAGGAGTCTACCACCACCAGGGACTTGCAGACCTTTGCGGGAATTGCAGCCAGAGCTCAGTGCTACCCAGAGCCTTTCCCATGGAGCAGTCTCCAAAAAGGGCAGGCAGGAGCTCGGCGTTGCTTGCGTTGAGTAGGGAAAAGGCAAAGGCCTCACTCACCTTCCCCCAGTCCCCTGTTACTCTGACACAGACTTTCACTCCTCTTATACAGCAGAGCTCCTCTCTTATAGGGAGGTTTCAGTCCACTGTAATTAGATTCCACGGATTTAATCCCCTGGGAATGTAGCAATTACCATATACCTGACAAGTGCTAAATGCTGCATTCCGTAGGGATTATCACCTCCGGCTGAACAGAGAGAAAAGGGGAGGGGACGAGAAATTTCCACTTCCCCATGGGGTGGGGAGCATGATGAAAACTGCCTGATTTGCCGCAGCTGCTGGCTCTGCGCAGGGCAGGAGAGAGCAGGGCATCCAGGAGGAGGCATTCCTGAGAGGGACCAGACAAAATGTTTCTAATAAAAAGAATATGGTTAATGCTGCACATGTGGGTCACCCTTCTCAGTTCTTGTGTTGCTTGCTCCAGCTGGCATGTGTTTATAGAGGGATTTTTTTTAATACTGTTGCTACACAGAGTAAATAGACTGCAGAATAAGTGAGATTAAGACAATTGGTTTAATAGACTTCAGAAATAAGTGACATTAAATCAGAATCATATGCACAAAATATAGCATTAGCAAAGAAGGGGCATTTATGTAGTGTTTTTGCACCCAGTGATGCACAATTTATTACAGCTTGTTAAAAAGCATGGAGTTGGTGTAAAGCTCCTTCTATTCTCTTGCATTCTCTTATCTCGGTTATTTATGAGATTACAGTGATGTTGTGAGGCCTCGTTCTTTGTTGATAAAATACTTGGGATCATCAGGTAAAAGGCATAATTTAACAGTAATAATGGTAGCATTTATGTATACCAGCATTCACTCTGGCTGATTCTGAAGCGTTTTGGAGGTTTAGCAAATTGGAATTAAGGGACAGATTCTCTACTGGTCTAACCAGCACTCTTCCTAGTGAGATTACACCAGGCCAGACCCAACTGGAGGTAAAGATCATCAAAGTAATTTGATTTTGATATGAACACCCTGTTGTTGCAAAAACTGTTGCTGGGACTCTGACAAGCAGAGTAAGGTAGGATCAGCTTGATATTTCATGGCAATGACAGCGTTTTGTGGCCGGGAGCATGCAGTGTGCTGGCTGGATGCAGCTGGGGAGGCAGCACCCGCTGAGCTACTTCTGCTTCCTGCCACACCTTGGACCAAGTCCGTACGATGGAGACATGGTCTGCCGTGTCGCTGTACTGCGCCACTTAGAGCAGTGAACCCCTCCCAGGACAAATACAGCTTGTCTGGGCAGTACCACACTCTTCTCTTGTCCTAGAAGTGAAAAAGTACTGCTGTATTTAAATACAAAATATATATAATGCATATGTGTATACATTATTGTGGAGAAGCGAGAACAAAGAAAGAAAAGGAAAATGAAAAACATTTTAACAGTGTGTGAGAGTCGATCAGGTCAGAGGGTGAGCAAGCACTGGAGTCCTGATACAGCCTGAACAGGAAAACCTTCGCTGCCTGTGAAACCATTCCTGCATAAATCAGTTTATGACACTGATTTAATGTCACTTATTTCTGAAGTCTATTAAACCAATTGTCTTAATCTCACTTGTTCTGCAGTCTGTTTGCTCTGTGTAAGCAACAGTATTAACAAAAAGTTAGTCCCATATTCCTACTAAGGGTTTACCTATTTTATCGCACAAAGTGAAATTCATTAACGTAGTTGTATTAAAACTGTACTAGTATTAAAATTTATGCACACCACTGCAAACGTACAGCTCTATCTGAGGCACAGCAGCGGCTGACCCCAGCACAAACGACCTGATCTGCTGGGTTTGCAGTGGCATCAGTGGGAACTGAGGAGGGCTGCAGTCCGCACCCACCTGCTGCACTGGCAGGAGCCCTGCCATATAGACAGCAATACTGGGAGGACTGTGACGTCCTTCTGGAATATTTTTGTGCTATATGGGAGAAAACCCAGCTCTGCATATACAGATGCTTGCATGCCAAGAGCGTATATGGATGCTGAAATCGTATTTTGAAGATTTCAGGATCAGAGAGCCAAGCTTTTTGTTGGTCTTTCCTGAGGGCCAAGGTCACATATATATGTTTACTGCTGCCTAGATCCATAAAGGGTTTGTCATATGACACCATCTGTGTTCTTCATCATGCACCAAACCATTGTATGGCTGAAGTCAATCAAGTACAGGGCGTGGTGCTTCTGCATTTCCTAATTTATTAGCAAGACTTTTAAGATTACTCCTGTCTTTCAGTAGCATGATAAACGTGCTTAAACAAACAGAAAGTAAACAATTATTAATTGGCCAACAATAATAGGTCACTTGGATTTCTTGAAAATCTCACCTAAGACAAATCCCTTGAGAGCAACAGCAGTGTGTGCTTCTAGTTCTCATAGCTCATCTGAAAATCGGATTCAGATGTGCTAATATAGTTTCTATTAATGTTCCCAGTGGTGTCTCCCTGTTTCATGTGCTCTGGGACACAACCTGCTAATTCTGTTAGACCTCTTACCAAGTCACGCCGCTTAGGACCAATACCAGCATCAATAAGGCACACAGTTGCCAGCGGTGATAGGAAGGAATGCGATGCAAAACAGGGAAAATAGTCCGTAGGACTGCACCTGTGCCAGACCAAAGGGAAAGAAGGCACTTCGATGCCGCTCAACCCCAGGAGGGACTGGGGTGTGAATGTGCTGACATTTCTGCTGGCAGTGTCATTCCTATCTGTTTTAGGCACCCGGGAGTATAGCAAGCCAAATCATTCGCTGCTCTCCCCTTGTCTCCTCAAACTAGTTCCACCCTTATTTGTGAGAAAAGCAGCCTGGCCTTGGCCAGACTGTGGTCCTTAATTCCTGAAGCAACAAATTTCAGACTGGCCCGTAGCTGAACAGCTTTGAGGCAATTTTGGTTCTTTTGAACTTTTCATAGTCATCCCAGAACAGAAGCCTGAGAGTTATGTACCTCCTTACCCAAGAGGGCATGGCTCCCTGTCCCCGGTCACCTCCCTGCAGTCAGCAGGGCATGTCGAACCCATCTGCCCTTTTGAAACCTCAGCTGTGTCTCTGACTGCATGTGAAATCTTGTCCCTGTTGGAATCAGTCTGAAACCTTCCACTGACTTCAATAAAGTGAGGATTCGCTTCTTGGCTAAGACAAAGAAAAAAAAGAAAAAAAAAAAAAAAGGTAGGAAGAGCCTATTGACAAGTTAATCCTCTCAGTGGCTCTGGGCTGACATTAAAACTGTTGCAACCAAACCCAACCAGCTAATGATACCAAGTTAAAAACCTGTTCTTGTCTTTGCAAGCTGTCACAGGGCTTTGTCTTCAAATGGGGGGAAGAAACTATATGCTCCGCAAGTGAATGAGACACATGCATGTGATCAGGGTGATCAGAGCATGCAAAACACATGGGAACAAAACATACACTGAGGTCAAAGCAACATAAAAATGAAAGCGTTTTGTGTTCCTTATTTGCTTGACTCATTGAATATATGGTTATGTACGTGCCTGAACCAGACTTGGCTTATTTGCCTTACATACTATGAAGTTGCATGTTCTAATCGGCACCTGTTCTGCAGTAATTCTGAATTAATGTATTAGCCAAAGCCTCAAAGGGATGAACAAGAATGTTAGCTGAAAACTAGTTGCTTCTAATTGTCATGAAAACAAATGTCAAAAGAACATGTGTTTCTACTTAGCTAACTCTGCTTACTAGGTTTGAAGCTGTTTTGTGTTAGTTTCTACCATTTAAATTAAATGTTTTGTCTCTAACGTACTTGATGTGGCTTTAAGAAGCTGTGCTTTCCCCCCCATCCCCCTTATGAATCTTAATGTTTGGCTGGATTTGTTTGTAACATCAGACAAAAGAGTGGCAGGCTGCGCTGGAGTGACATAGATTTTATGCTGAAACAAAGCAAAGCCAAAAAAAAAATCAGTTAGGGGTCATTAAAACCCAAACTTTTCAATGAAAGAAATACTGTAATGGAATAGTAATACTTTGGGGTTTAGGAGTTCTTTTAATTCCTGAAAGAGCTATTTTGCACTGCCCCTCCTCCACTTCATCTCTGTGAATCTGCTGTGTTGCAGAATGAGTCAGCTCTGGAATATCCAAACTCCACAGCTGTGCATTAGCATTTGGGAAGAGTATCACTGGGAGTTCATATTTTACATGTGGATGCAGTGACGCTCTTTTTCAAGCCGCAGAGAAAGAATGGTTCAAAACATAACACGGATAGGTACAGCACTTGCCCTTCAGCAGCACTAAAGCAACTTTCTAATGGGAGTTTTCTACAGATTTCCTTGGGGCAACAACATGGCCCATCATGGAGATAGAACAAGCATAGCAGGAGCTGTTAAAAGATTTTCTGTACAGCACAATTTAGTGCTTGATGTCTTAAAAAGTGGATGTCTGCTTTTCTTTTTTTCCCCTCTTACCCATTCCTCCAGGCCATCTCATTACAAAAGGAACAGTGCATCTTTGTTTCCTAAGGAATGGAAGATCAACTTCAGTTCTTTCCATAACAAATGTATTATTAGAAAAGAAAAATAAATCCTACTAATCGCAGCACTTCACCGGAGCTTGGCAACAGGAGTTCTGTGGATACCTTAAATCAGCAGTTCCCAAAGATGAGCTTGTGACCCAGCTGGGTTCACGACCTGGAAGTGCAGAAGGAAATAGGCATGCAAACCCAGAACAGGAATCGCAAGCTGAAAGCTTGGAAATTACCGTTTTGCATAAAAACCACAGCAGTGACAATTACACTTTGTATTTCAAGGCGAATTCAGTCACCAGCACAGACCTGGGAATGGGAGCAGGACTGTGGATAGGGGCAGGTCTCTGGGAAAGGAGTGGGATGCAGAGCTACCAGGGAAGCCTGAAGACTCACTCGGTGGTGGCGGTGGTGGTGGTGGGACAGGGCTGTCTCCTGGCCAAGGCACAGCTGGGTCGGGCTCCGGTGAGCCCTGGCTGGAGCAGCCCCTTCGGGAGCCACAGCCACTGCTGGCCCAGGGCACGGTGGTGAGGAGCATGTGTCTCCTGGCCCCATGAGCTGCGGTGACTGCGGGCAAGGAAGGGAGGAACGATGTTTAAATGTCCAGCTCACATCTGGACTGCATCTGTCCCTGCTTACAGAAGCATATTTTGGAAATTTAGGCTCACAAAAATGACTCCATTTATGAAACCTGCGTTGTGTCCACAGAAGCACAAGTCCTCTTTTATGTGCTGATGGGATGTGCTTTTTTTATGAGTCTCAAAGTAGATCGTCATGTTGGCTTAAAATCACGCTGCACTTAATGGGTGAATGTTGATTTACACCAGTGGAGAACATGGCAAATTCACTTTAGTGTAAGATCATTAAGGTCTCCAAATATATTAAAATGTTCTGCACCCAGTTTGCGTTTGGGAGTGAAGAACCCGCTTCTCGCTGAGCGGTGAGCTGCCAGAGTGCTCCTGGCAAACGCACATTTTCATTTCAGTTCGCCTAATAGATGTATTTGTGCATAAGTCCCCCCCCAAGTAAACCCACAGGATGGTAGGGAAAATCACATTTTGAACATGAGAGGACAGAACAATACAAGCTACAATCGTTAGGCTGGTGTATAATTAAATCTCTTAAAGACTGCCCTGTACCACCATCCTTCAAGGACTGACACCGTCTTGCCCAGCACAGTAATTCTGCTGCACTGGAGATCTTAGTTCAGCAGGCATTTCATACCTTTAATTTGAACCATGTTAAGTGTTCATTAGTATAGCACAAAACTGAATACAAAACACTTCATTTACTGGATAACCACACTGTAAACATGTTTTGCCTGGATTGTGATGGGTGATAAGATCTATTCACAACATTATTTACAACAGGATGCCCAGTGAGTAATCCTTAATCTGTAACATCGTGCACACAGCCAAGGTAAGTCAATTCTTAAGCTAATATATTTGACATATGTCAGTTTAAAGAATGGCAAGTGAAAAGGGAAGACTTGGTGTCTGAGGACGCAGAAAAGCCACCTTCTATTAAATTACATGGGTGAGAACAGCAATTTTCTGTACACCTTAGATGGCATGAGTAATACTGCAAATGTCAGTTGGATTTATAGAGATCTGCAGAGAATATATTTGTCTTACAAAGGGAATGGGATTTAACTTACACATCTAATTTTTCATGAAGGTTTGGAAGACATTTTAAAAGTGGAACAAGTATCTCTGTAGTCTTTTTCCAGTCTCTTCTTTTTATACTCCTCCTCCCTCCTTGAATCTGGCACTTATCCCAAAATGCACACCATGTTCAAGAGAGGGAAAACACTAACCCTGTATAATTTGAATAAATGAGCTCTACACATATTGCCACTTTTAGTTCAAATTATGCAAAAATCCAAGATAAATGAGGCTGAGCATAAAAGCCCCTTAGTGTGTAATTATAAATACTAAAATGGTGTATTTTTCCAAAACAAGAACCTTTTTTTAAAAAAATTTGCATACTCTGTCGACTTTTGACCTGCAATAAAAATGTAACACAAGTTGGTAAGTGACTGAGTCAGAACAGGACCTTCTGTTTGCATCATTCCTCCTGCCTTCTGGAGTTTCAGTCTTTAGCAATTTGCTTAGATTTATAGTCATCGACTGAGCAGCTACAATGTGTAACCAAAAGCTCTTGTCTTTAAACATGTAAACTGTTAGATTAAAATTCCTGGGCTTCAGGATATACAGAAATTCCATGGGTCAAACTATAGATAATAAGTATGGATCAAACCCGGCTATCCTTTTGGCTTGAATGTGTTTTTCAAGCACAGCTGTAATAAACAAGCAGGATGCCTCCTGCAGCTCTCAGCTTCCATATGTGTGCCCAATGCAGTCCCTGTTCGGGGATGAAGCTCACTCACAGCTCTGATGTGCAGCATGAGGACAGAGAAAACAATAGTGGGATAAAATCAGGACTGAAATTTTTACTTAGCCTGTATTCAAGCTGATTTCTATTCCCTTCTATTTCTGTTTCTATTATAATTTCTAAACTATATGGATTATTGTTAGAGAAATGAGATACAGAAATTTCAGTGTTTCAGGGTAGTTGATTGGAATACAGACTTTTCCAGTGATTAATTCGCACAGACAAAAGTGCTAAAACCTATGTTTTCAAAGCATCGTACAACTGTTCATAACTTTTACAGGCAGTAAGTTAGAAAAATACTTTGAAGATCAAACCCTAGTCCTTTTTGCCTGAATTGTGTTTGTTGAACAACACTGGAATTGTCAGTCTGGCATTTACAGCAGAGAGTCCCTTCACTTGACTTTACTGCACACTCAGAGACTGAAGGTGAGCAAGGAAGACTGAGCCTGGACGGGCAGATCCAGCCATCGCTTCCAGCCCTCTGCCTGACCACTGCCACGTGGAAATCTCAGCACCTGTTAATTCCTGGTCCACCCTGGTGTTCAGAAGGTTGTTTTACAGAAAATTGTATTTGCTAATGAAAATAGTGTGGTAAATTCAGCAATCGGAGCAGACAGGAGGTGGTAAGGTCTGGCTGGACCAGGAAGCAAATGTATTTTATCTCTTTATGCCAAGGAGAAACAGCAGCAGTGTTGGGAATGGAGCTATTGCAGAACTCGCTCCCATCTCACTGTTCTGTAATCATCCAGTTAATTTCAACACATTTACCCAACTCCTGACACATTTACCCACATTAATGCTGAAATATGAAGGCTACATTTAACACAAAAATTAAACAGCCAGTTCTCTTTACGTTTCTCCAATCTCTCTCCCTTGTTTCATGCAAATAGCTCTGGTATTGGCCTCAGCAGGACATTTTCAGTAGTAAAAGTCCCTGTGGGCCCAAAAGTAGCAATAGTGGACCTGCTTCCGGTTCATATTAAAAAAAAAATAATAATTATATCTCTCATTCAGCCAGACCCTGGGAACCACAGAAATGGGAGGTGGAAGGGGAGATGGTGCTGCCACAGTAGCTGATCACTGCTTAGCATATTTTCAATCTAGCCACTGAGTCAATCCCGTTTCAGTCCTAACAAGGCCATTTTGCTTGTCCAGGCTGTTTAGCTTTTGGGCCACAGAACTGTCCCAACAGACCTGCCCAGGGGCTCTGCCTTTGAGCAGCCACCTGGCCATCAGCAAGTCACTGGTCCTGGGGCCAGAAATCCCTGTCGTGAGGCTACAAGCTGGACAAGCTCCCATGTCTACCCTTCTGATGTGTCCATCACCTCTGAAAACAAGGGATGGAGCATGGCAGAAAGCAAGGGGAGGCTGTGGTGCTCCACAGCTGGGTGTGTGTCAGCTTTCTCCTTCCCGTGCAGATAAACCACAGGAAAACGCGAGTGAAGCAGGAGTCAGCACTCAGCGCGTTCACTCTGCTACAAGAACAGATTCCTTGATAAGGCAAGCTTAGCATGGAGCAACCCATGAAGTTATTGGACTAATCATATTTCTGGTTCATTTCCACAATTACAGAAGAGGTCAAGTGGATCCTTCATTTTAATGAGTTGACTAAAATCTGGCAGCATGTTGTTATGAGGCAGATAATTTGTAAAAGCGGTGTGTGTTTTAGATCACATCTTCATTCCGTGTTGAACCGTAATAAACAAGTACCTTTCTGTGGAAATACTGTCTCTTTTAAAATGTCTGTTAATTTTACTTCTGTTATTATACATTTTGGTTGTTGTCTGGCCTGCAGTTTACAGGCAGACTGGTTTCCTTCTCTGTATTCTAATTTTAACTGATTATAACTGAGTGGGAAAGTGCAAGACCTCTAGTTGAAATTCAAAAGAAAATAAATGGATTTTTTATGGCCTGAAGAATCTATTCATTACTAAATCATTTATCTTTGCAGAAGGAGTGCCTATATTCAATATGCCTTCCTATTTCCCTGATTTTATTTCTCTGTAAGAACGCTTTGTGCTTGCAAATAAATCTCCATTGAACTTCCATTGATAGGCTTTGCTCTTTAAAGTCTGATCAAGAGCATAATTAACAATATTAAATGCATATCAAAGGTTGCATATAAAGCTTAGACGTTGCTGTGTCTTCCCTAAAAATGAAACTTGGATGAAAACGTAAAACAACAGTGTATACTCCTGGGATTATCAAAGGCATATTGCACCAAGGGGAAACGGAGCAGATACACATGACCTTTAAACAGACTCGCTCGTGCTTTTTGGCTTACTTCAAAGGTTTCTTAAGGGGACGAGAGTCATTAAGAAGGAGGGGAGGGAGGAGAGGCATTAAGATTGTTTAAATTGCTTTTTCTTAATTCCAAATTGTCTTTCTCTAGTGAATCCTAACTTTATTACTTCTATTGCATTTCAGGCCATGTAATTACATTCTTACCTTAAACAAAGAATGAACTTTGGACAGTATTTGGAAGGGTTTACAAATAAAGTAAACAGCTCTGTTGCATAAAGCGTATGTATCTGAGGCAGAACTTCCTTCTTCCCAGATTAGACACATTCATGCAATTTAATTTGTAAGCTTCTTCAGCTTTTCTGTTTGTGATAAAGGGAAAGTTAAAATTCACAAACAAATCCCACACAAATTGTTAAACTTTTGTGATCCTGTTAAAGTTATATCAAATGCTGTCTTTACCAGTTCATATATTAAATACTGGCTTTCAGTTTCAACTTGAACTGCTGTCTTTGTGCAGGCTGGATTAAACCCAGATAGGTTATCCAGTTTAGTTATTACTGTATTGTTCAAGTGGTGCTTATCTGTGTGTTTTACATTCAAGTGTAGAAATGGGGAGGGGAGGGGGGAGGTTTGCTACTTTTACATCTTAATTGAAAAAAATCAGAACATTTTCACATACCCAGGTTAAAAATTAACAAATGTGAATGTTGGACTTTTAACTCACTAGTCAGAGAGAATGTAAGGTTGGAATATATTCTAAGTACAAGATTGAAAATGTATGTGAAAATACGCTGGCCACTTCCAGATGTAATACTTCAAAGGTGCCACATTTATTCTAGTTGACTTATATTCTACTGCAAACACTGCTGAGATAGCTGTCACCTTCACATCCCCAGGTATTGTGCGTGGCCAACAGAATTATTGGATTGTACAAGGTAGGATTTGCAAACATTTGCAAAGAGCATTTGCTTTTTACAATCAATGTTGTGCTCCCTTTCATTTGCTATTTGTGAGCATTGGCATGAATGAGTTTTTATTAGCAGAGATATTTGAGAATGTGGAGAAAGGGTGGCTGTGTGTATAACTGACTTCTGTTAAGTAAATTTGTTATTTACTATTTATTATACTTTCACATTCTAATTATCCAGGCCCCCCAAAAAAGGCATGTCATATGACCTAGGTCCTAGGGAACTGATTGTACGTACCAAGTAATGAATAGTGAAGGGAAAAGCTTGGGAACAATTAGTTGGTTGAATTTGGTTTGAATAAATAGTTGGTTAATTTCTAGATGGTGATTTGGATTCTGCATCTGCATATGACCAAAGGAAAGAAGCAAGAACAGCGCTCTTCTGTGGTGCAGCCTCTGGGAGCCAAGGCAGAGGACCAAACAACCTCCTGCCTTATGTTTTAATGTGCAGTATTTGTATTAGTCTAAACAATTGGGATTGCCGTTCCCAAGTGTTCAGAAGTCAAGACATCCCTTACCCATACACCCCCAGCTGGCCTAGGATTCATAAGGTTCTTAGAAAACACAACAACTATTCATTTGTTTTTAAGCTGTTTGGCTGCATATAGATCTTAATTTTAACTTCCCTCTGAAATAACAAATGCAGACAACCTTTTTTTTTATTATTAGGAACGAAAAATTTTACACTGAATCATGGGAGTCTGATAGATGGGGCTTGGGAAAAAAAAATAAAATCCAGGAATTCATCAAGCATTGCAAAATTAACAGGTGGAGGGAGAGCATCTCCTGGCAGCTTCCCCCAGCCTCTGCCAGGACCGTGCTGGATGCTGACGCCTGCCTGTGCGCCTGCCGGTCAGCATGATTATTATCTGTATTGTACAAGATAAGCAAACTGAGTCACTGAGTTAAGATCAGAATACAGGAGTTTTGGCTTACTGCTACATCTGCAGTCTCCTAGACTACACTGACTATCTACTGCTTCCTATAATTACATATATAAATAACATTAGACTTTGGCACAATTCAAAACCACTTCTGGACTTACTGCTTGGGTCTGGGTGTGAATTTTGCAGTTTGTCCTATACCAAGTTGAAAGAATCCCCTGTGCCTGATGACATCTGAGGCTGGACAAAGGTCCAAGTGGTAAAGTCATTGTGCTGTGATACCAAACTTCTCCAAAATGGGCTGAGTTCCCTTTCCAGAGATTTCTGAGAGCCAGACTTTTGCAGAAGTTAGCTTTTGATGTTGTAGTGACAGGTACTGTATAAAATCCCGAGAAAGTTCGAAGTGGGCACAGGATTTTAGGGCACTGTTTAACCTCACAGTGCAAATGGTTTATGCTTCTGGCAGAAATAATCATATGGTGTGCAGAGGGCAGGCTGGAATGTTGGCCAGCATTGATGCTATTTTAGGCATATTAAAGCCCAATCGTTTGCCACCAAAATTAATGGAAGACATCACTAGTGCCCCACCATGCCCAGAGATCAAAAGCAGCTCTGGGTTTGCTTCAGAAAGGTCCACCCTTTCTCCCTCCCCCCAAGTCGTAATTAGGTCTCTCTCTTTCTCCTCCAGTTGCGGTTGTTCCCAAATTTGCTGACCTCATGTAATTCCTAATTTGACAAGCTGGCTTTTTTTTTTTTTTTTTTTTTGGCTATTTTTGTCATAACAAGTTCAAAACAGAACAGCCTGTCTTTAGAAGCCTCCATTCATAGGAATGCTGGGACATTTCACGCAACACAACACCGCCACAGAGGAAACCCAGCTTTGTCTCCATGAAAATAAATGCTTGCAAAGGCAGCAAAACAACAGGAGGGGAAGCTGCTTTCTTTTTGTTCCAAACAATTTTGCCAAGAGCACACACAGGGAGGAAAAAAAAAAAAAAAAAGGCACCTTGGGAAAACAAAAGATGAACTTGTTAATAAGAGATAAGTTATTGGCCTTGTATTTCAGAAGAAAACAAAGATTCTTGGATGCCTCTTATTTATATAGCTCAAGTATTTCCTCCTAAAATATGTGCTGTTTAAAAGTCAGATATTCAATGGTAGGAATTACTAGAATGCTGATGTGTTGTTTTGGACTTTTTAAGCGAAAAGTGTTGTCTTGGAAATTTTTTGTAAGTGATTTTTTTTGGAACAACCAGAACTAGCTGGCGTCCTGATTTTTTATGCTTCTGCTTTGCTTGGCTTTACTAATATCCTTGTTTTCCTACTAACATTCATCCTTTTTCCCAAGTTAGTTGCTTGGTGACTAGTATTAATCTTCATGTAGCTCAGAGTTCAATAGCATTTTTATTACCATCCTATTACAGAAACAAAATTTAGTCAGAAAATCTCTGGGAATCCTTTTTTTCCCTTTTCTTTCTTTTTTTTTCTTTTTCCTTTTTCTCCCTTACTATATCAAAATTAATCAAAATGCTTGACCTAGCCCACAAAATTTATGGCTGGAGACCCAGCCCTGCTTGGGCAAGGGCTACCAGCAAAATGTTTTGTTTTTCTTGCTAAAGCTTACTGGGAAAAAAAAATGCAAGTCATATTCAGACAAAGACCTAGTTGACTAGAAGAAACTACATCCATCTTGCTGTCCTCTGTCAGCACGGTTACATCACTGATGAGTCAGTGACTATAATAGCTATATTAGCAAAAGTCAGCAGTTGTAGCAGCACACACTTATAGTAACATCTCGTCCTCTTTTCAGCTCACGGTAGCTCTGTAGGAAGGAGAGGCGCGGGACGTGGCCGGCACACAGCACCCTTGCCCCACTGCAGTTCCCGTTGGAGCTTATAGCAGCACAGGCAAATCAAACTGGTGTGCTTGTGCTGGTGTGAAAGCTGCATGTGGGGCAGACCTGATCCCATCAAAGTCAATGTGTATGCTAATTAAAAGAAAATAATTAGTAGGATCTTCAGGATATAGTGAGATCATGGGAACCTGGGAAGTAATGTCTGAACCTAGCAGGGTTTATGCAGCCAATACTTTTACTATCAGCTGTTTAGCTTCTGCATCCAGTGTCCTTGCTAGTCTTTCTGGAGGGAACCAGGTACCATTACACTGAGAAATGCAACATTTTGGATTTTTTTCCATGCCTGAGTGACTGGACCATGGGACTTCACTGTATTTATTGGAGTCATACTGCTAAAGAGCATGGATGGCATGACAGGAACCCAAGGCAATTCTCAAACCACAATATTTCCCTTTAACAAATAGTGTGGGATCTGCTGGATGGCCCTGGAGTTTCCATGGGAATTTTATTGGAACTAGATAGGATGATTCATACGAAGAAAAATGTAGTTTTCTCTCATGCAGTATCTCTTTTCATGCAGAACAGATCTAGCTTAACACTGGCAAGCAAGAGCATTTGGACCTTGTAATTGCTTATATTCTGGCTCTGTTTTTTTCTTTTATCCACTTGTAGAGAAGATAAGAAAAATAAACAGAAAATGGACCACAGGGAGGAATGCTGATTTCATCTTGCCACTTAACTAATACCAATCTGCTCTGATTTAATGACCAGTGAATAAATGACAACGGGTTGCATCTTTGCAGCGCCGCAAACCCAAATAAGTTTTCTATTGTGTTTTGACTGTGAAATCATGCCCAGTTTCTGTTCAGATTCTTCTAGTAAAATGAACAGATTTTTGTATTATTTCCAATCTGCTTAGATTTATTTGTGAAAATGTTTTTTAATTCCAAAATGTAAGCACACTATATTTTAGTTTTGAGTCTGCAGATTGCAAATAATGGAACCCATTGGTGTCATAAAACCACAAAATCAGACTAAATCCTCTGAAATAAAACTTCAGAATACTATAGTATTCTTATGCTGTAACAGCAAGCTTCTCCCAATTTTTTTTCTGACATTGTTCCAGAACCTGCTAAAACTCATAAATCAAAGGCCATAATAGCTCTGAAACTCTCTGAAACTGTGGTATGGCTTTTTGTTTGTTTTGTTTTTTCCTGCTTCTGAGGAAAACATTTCAATGATGTCTTTAACAAATATGTGAATAACCTAATGGCTGATCTGTTGTTTTTCAGTCATAAAATTGGAGCTAGTTGTAGCAATACAGCTTATTCTCACAAGCCAAAGTTACAGTTTTGGCCTCTTGGAACATACCTAAAACCTGAAAGTCTAGTTTATAACAAGCAGATAGCTTAATCAGGAACTTTATGACCTTCTGAATGCAACATAAGATGCATCTGCTTGACTGGAAGGGTTTTAAAATTGGTTCTCCTGAACCAGCAAGGATGGGCTCAAGGCTATTCAGAGTTTCCAACTATTCCCACTGGATCCACACTTAACACAGACACAAAGATGCTCCAGCTCCTGGCGTGGATGGGCTGCACCTAATCCAGTTTCTGTCACACAGGCCATCCATCTTTTCCACGGCCATTCCCTAAAACAGAAGCTGATGAAAACTACAGGCAGCCTGAATGTGGGCGGCTGTCGGGATGTGGGCATCCTTGAAGCTCAAGGGATATAAAGGAAATGATACAGGCTGTGGGTGAAGTGGGTGCTCTGCACCCCTTAATCTCTAGGTCAGGCTTCTCAAAAAAGTACTGTCACATGCTTCAGATCAGGAGTTCTGAGGGTAGAAATAGACACAATATCCAAAATCATGGCTGCATGTCTGATAAAGTTGTATATAAAGAATTGATACTGCTCTGATGGCCATACAATCCGTACAGATCTGTACACATCTATACAAAGACAAATGTTGCCCTTTGTTATAGCTACTAGTGTCCTACTCTGAAAGTAAACCTGCAACAATGAGAGTGTGTGGAGGGCTGACAGATGTGAGAGCCGAACTCAGGCTGTAGTGAATCTATATTTTTAGCTAGCCCAAGCAAATAGCAAAGCTAAGGTGGCATAAAATTCAGAGAATTTACCACTCTGCATGTGGGAGCACTGTGGACACTTATTTAGGAGCTTTCACATCACACCTCCCAGCTGCAGGGCAGAGAATATGCTTAACCATAAACATAAATTCATATTAAAATCTTTGTTTCTTGGCAAAATATTTATCTGGAGTCAAGTTTTCCTACAATATTTTGATTTGCTAGATGAAGGTGATTTACTAAAGTGTTTTGGAAAACACACATCATAAAAATGCAGTTTTTGCTAAATGATCATCATCTGCAGCATGCGATATCTGAAATACACTTAGTTATTTTGCTGAATCGACAACATTTTATTAACAATGTTGTGGCAGTTTGTGACTTTGGTAAGCCCCATGCTTCGGGAGTCACGTGATCACTTGAGATTTTCAGTTTCCCAGCACAATACAAAGCCAGGCTCTAGCCCTCATAGCAGGGCAGCTGGAAAATATGAACCACATAGGTTCAAGATACAAAAAGACAATAAAAACATCCCAAATTTCTAATTTTAAATATAATTTTGCCACAGTTCTGCAGGGTCTGACTTACAGATTTTGAATTCTTGAGTTTGCAGTCCTGGAACAAAGTCACACAAACACTTTTCTGTTTGCTGTCTGGGAGCCTCATGAAAAGTCCCTTAAAATCCAAAGGGACTGATTTCATTGACCTTTCTAGACTTTGGGGGAGGAGTAAAACCCCAAATACACACAGAAGTTCCAGGGCCATGGGAGAAATTCTGCTCCCATCCAAATACCCTTTGAGTTTGGTGCAGACAGGTTTTACCTGATGTGCTACTGCTGTCCTGAACAGGAATGGCTTTTCCAAGCCGGGGTTAAAGTGCACAGATCTCTGACACAAATACTAATGTGTGCCAGTCTTAGAAACTTTGAACTTTTTTGCCAAACATTTGTTCCCTGACTCAATCACACATACGTTCTCAGAAAGCAAAAGAGAGACAGGATACAAGTAGAGCCAAAGGGAATGTGTTAAAAAAATTCAGCAAATATTAACAGAACGTATTTATTTATTTGCAGTTCCTGTCTGTCTCAAGCATTAGCAGCAATAATCAAGAGAAATTTCAAGCACAGCCAGCTCCTGATATCATATCTACTTATCATAGTGTTTATTTTTTCCCATCCTTTCCAGCTTAGATTAAGCACTCCAGTACATAGATTTAAAATGGACTTGGAATTATGCTTTGCCAACGAAGTAACTATTTAAGGCAGTTCTATTACCTGTGCTCCATTTTATTCTAGTCTGAGTGAAAAGGAACTATGACAATAAGCAAACCTTGTAAAAACCACCTTGTATAATAACAAGAATGAGAAGTTATCTCAGCAGTTCTAGCATGCTGTTTTCATAATTGGATGTTTTGCATACTCCCAGCATTTCAAATATGTTTTCAAGTATGAAGAGTTTTGCTTTTTTTAATCTTCCTGCCATGTTTGGTGCATAATTGCCTGCTAAACACAGCTTTATATTGATTGGTCGTATTGCTGCTTGCAAACTTATTGTTTAGCCACATCTGTTATTTTTCATATAGGTCGTTAATCCCCCATAATTAACTACTGGGAGGCCTGATTTTCTCAGACTTCAGGATTTATCAGAGACTGTTCCCTATCTCACCAGAGGTGCTCAGCACCATGCAAGTCTGCACCCTAAGAGGGATACATTGAGTTCAATGAGGTCTTATTAGTTACAAAATGCTGTAATTGGGTTTATTGGAACTGATCCTAAAATGGTATATAATCAGATGTGATTAATCTTCTTTTGATACACCCATGTGTGCAGTATCTGAAGACTAATGATAACCTGGTCAATGTCATTACAAATAACAAAATATCGATCATTTGGAAGAGGCTTCCTTCTCCCAGACCTGTGCAAATTAGCCTTTTTCATATAAAATAGATTGGACTTTTATGGACCCAAAGATGGATAGTTTCCCACAACAGCTGCATCTACATATAAAAGTAGGTGTTTTGTCTAAGGAGTACTTGCTGTGGCTTTGTGAGTAGGATTTTCCACTGAATGCTGCCCTAAAGAATTCCTTCTGGGTTGATCTTCTCAGGAATCATTCTTTCCTCACACTAAAACCCACAAGAGTCTTTGGATCTCAGAAACCACAAGACTCAAGAGATGTAAGGGTGTCAGGAGCTCTGAACTGCCTCCTAAGCCTTCTGTGATCACCTTGCAGGGTGCTAAAATTTTCAAGACAGACCAAATTGCTAATTTCCTTATGGCTACACCTTACCAGCTACTGGGGCTTGCCACTGCAATGCAAGTCTGTGCTGTGCACAATGAACATCGTCCTGATTGTACTCCGGAATGATAAAATTGGAACTAAAATTTCACACATCGTGCGCACTACTAACCTTTTTATCAATACAGTGTCTTACTTTGATGGATACTGTGTCCGTATCTTTGCAAAAGGAATTGGTCAGACTTGCTATATAGTGTCAAGTACTAGTATTTAATTAGAATTATTAATGTAGTTAGATTAAAAATAATGAAGAAGATTCTCTGCAGGCATAAGTATTCATGGTTCACTGAGTACCAACAAGTTATACTTGTTTACACCAGCCCAGGGAATGAAACAGTTGAATGTAATAAAATATTTCCTACAAAGCAGCTTGATGCAAGTACTGTGCAGCACAGCAGATACGAGGAAAAAAGCATGTACAGCAAAACCTCCAACAGATTTCAGTGTGACCTCCATCAGGAATAAAGCCAGCCCTTTCCTCCACTGCCAAGAAAGTCTGCTTTTTGGTAAGACTGGTGGTTCAACAACCTAGCACACACACTTTAAGCAAAAGGAAATTTTTCTCTTTTGGGAATCCTCTTTTCAGCATTGAGCGAGCAAGCAAACTCCCGAAGGGCACTGGACATGGACTTGGACAATTAGGAGTCAAACAAGAGCCAAATGTTTTTGCCCTGAGGCTTAAAAAGCTGATGAAGATGGTATAGGGAAGTATAGGAGCCAGGCGGGTGACCTGGTCACAATGAACATCTTGTACCCCCCCTCCAACTCCTCTGCCTCCAGTGCATCTCTGCCCCCGTGCTTCAGCACAGGCCAGATCACAAAGACCTATTGTGTCTATTATTTTAATCCACAAACAATTGTCCAAACAAAGGCATACATGCAAACAAGCCTGCATTTGGATGCAATACTTGCTTTCATTTGGAAAGTTAGGAAATGATCTGGCGTGTTGCAACAGCTGGAGCAGGAAGAGAGGACGGTGACTGCTGTTTCCCAGCGTAATAAGCAAGAAATGCATCACGGAGACGTAGGCTGTTTGCAGATGTAAGACTGCCAGGTATTCAAATGTGGCTTTCTACAGTACTAACTGGTACATACCAGCCAATTTATTCATGAAAATCTGGATTTTTGCTAAAGACTGTGTTCTGTCTAATGATAGCATGGGTTTACTGTAATGATTAAGGATCAAGTTTTCTCACATCTGTGAGGAATGCTTAGACATTCAAGTTTAAAAATAAAAATATCACTCTGGGCAGGATTTTAACATTTTTTTGAGGGAGTGTGGGATGAGGGGTGGGTGGATTAGATAGTAATCAGTTGAATAAACTCAGCTGAGCTTTGAAAGTTAAACTTCAAGCTATATAGGAAGATTTGCATCGTGGGACATAAAAAAAGAGTTTAATTGTGCCTGACATGATCTGTTTTTATTAAGGTCTACTAATATAAATGCACTTTTATGCAATCATTTTTATGAGATATCCAAGTGCTTTAAAAACATATAAATGACTTAATAATATGCTTGGAAATTCAACAAGTATAATTGACAGACAGGGAACTAAGGCACAGAAGGGTTCAGTTAAGCAGGGCTATACACGAGCAAATGCCACTTTTGGGAATTAAGTTAATGAAATTTGCCCTGTTGGTTGCTGCCAAAGGAGGAGGAAGAATTTCCTTCCCAATATAAATGTCATTACAGAACATAAGTACACACTAACTAAACATAGTATTTTGATGTGATAAGGCATGTTTCCCTTTGTTACACATTTTGCATACAAGTATGCACTGCGCTTGTGCATTCAGATGCTTATGCTATATTTAGCAGGCTCTTTTATCACACACTCTTTTCTGCCTCTTTCCACACATAAAGATTCAAAGAAACATCTTCCCATAGCATGTAAAGAAGTAACTAATGATATGCTATCAAGGAAGAAGTGTTCTCCTGGAGGAGACAGTTTCCTTTCAGAGACACTAAAACAAAACCTCTATTGAATTCTTGCTCATTGCTTCATATCATTGCTTTTTTTTTACCACACTCAAAATTGCACATGCTGACATGAGATTGTACAACGAGCTTGAGTATTTTCACATTAAGCCTGATATTTATTCCTGAAAACTAGGAAGATACGCTTTCTAACCAAAGTGCTTAGAACACAATTTAGTAGGTCACTTCTTAGCAGGAATTTCTTTGTTACAAATGTTTTGGTCTTGGAACTCCACATATGCTACAGTTCATTTCACCGCATGCATACAAATTTATTATTGAGGATGCGTCCCTGCCACTGACGCATAATCAGGCTGGTTAAATGTTCTAGTGGAAACAAAATATTCCAGGAATCTTAAACATTCAGTAGAAAGATAGTGTAAAAGAGCTTTTATAATACCAGTGAAAGAGTGTGGTACACTAAGCATTTCCAGTAAAATAAAAAATGTTTATGCTAACTGCAAACTATGCATTTCCATCAATAGCACAGCCTTTCCTAAGCCCTGCGGAAAACCAGGTAATGTTTTAAGTTTGCCAGATGTGGCAGGTCTTTACTAAATGTTGCATTGCACTGTTACAAGCCCTTGCTTGTGTTAACTTGTTGTGTTTGAAAGCAAATTTGCAAGCAAGTGGAACTTGTATCCCTATCTGTCAATAATTCCTCATCACACTCAACAAAAAGTCACTGCTTTCCTTTTTCCCCGCCCCCTAAATGTGAAATTGCAGTAAATCAGTCAACAGCACTGTTTAGCATATAAAGCAGAAAACTTCAAAGCAAAGCAGTCTTTTCTCTCCACCTACGAAATTCCAGACCATGCTCCTAAATTCAGGGAAATCTACTCGTCCTTTCTACTTACAATTCAGAAAGCCTTGGCGATGCATATTAAAGGCTTGCTGTCAGCTTACATTGTTTAAAAATGGACTGATTAAAAAAACGTTTGGGTAAAACACCCTTTATATACTGTGTGAGAAACACACTCATCTGGTAACGCTGCTCTCTCACAGCCCGCAGAGAACTGAATTATACCAGCTGACGATCCGTTCCGAATCTTAAGTATATTGTTTTACTGTTTGACTTTACCAATTCCATTTCAATATTTTTTCCTCTTTTGTTAAGGCTTTCCTTAGGATTTACTCAAAGGAAGCATGCCCACATGTGCTCACTCCCACTTTTCTTCTTTCCACATAACCCACCTATTAGCAAATATTCAGCTTTGTAGATAGTGAATCGCCAAAAATTATTTTTCCCTCAAAGTGCAGGGGAAGGGCTGCCCATGTTATTACACTATATTATGTTAATCTTTATCTTATGTAAGATAACATAACGTTACATTAAAATTCTTTTTCTGTCCAAAAAACCCCCACCGAATAAAACAACAACCTTGCCCAAGTTAAATGATACTTTCAAATCATATATTTGATACGGAGGGTTATGCTGTATGTTATGGCCAGACTCCACCACTCCAATTTATACGGATTAAAATGCCTGTAAGATTGTGTTGTAACCCAGATCATCCAAATTACCCTTTTAAGTAAATTTCTTCCCTGAAAAAAACATATCATCAAACTGTGCCCTGAGAGTCCCCCCACAATGCGCTAACCATCCATCTGTATAAGAAGGACCCGGTCCATACCGAATTAGAAGATGGCTATATTCTGCAGCTGAAATTAATTTCTTTACATAGAATCAGCATGAGGTCTATGCACTATTCAATAACTGCTGAACCCTGATGATATTAGGTTTCTTCACTCTTATTTTAACCAGTTAATTATCATGAACGATTTCCCTCCTGCTTCGTTGTGTGTTTAAGTGGTGCAGGAAGTAAAGGTATCAAGAATTCCTGCAGTTACACCACAGGCTTCTGTTAGTGAACTGCTTAAATCTGGGCTTTATGTCTACATTACGTTAACAAACCTCTCATTTGGATACATTGCCCTTTCCCAGGATCTCATGTGCAGCTTTCCGTATGCCTGATCCACATTCACTGAAATCAAAAGAAAAACTCCCATTGGCCTCAATGATTTTGAGGCTGTGCCCTGCGTAGACTGAGAGATGCTAGAAAAATGGAATAATCTTTACACTAGAGACCTAAAAAGGATATGCTGCAATACATCTTGTTTTGACAAAAAACGTTTTCTTTTATTAAAAACAACAGCCTCAAAATTCAGAGGTTCAACAGGGACTGTGCTCTCTGCGCTCCTTCACTAACACGCCTAATAAACTCAGCCTGGTTCAACTTCACACATACTTATTCATAGCAAAAAGTACAATGTTCATCATGGTTACCAGTGTAAACAATTCCTACCTGCTACTCACAGGCTACACACAAACCAGCTTGCTGAACAGGATCTAAATTAGCTGCACTCTGAAAGCCATAAATAGGATTTAAGAAGTATCCCAGCCGAGCAACGGAGCAATGTTTGCATATTTGTTTGTGCAAGTGAGCTTCAGAAAGTGTAAATGATGCTGGGGTTACAGAATCGGGGACGTTTAAACCAAATGCTCAAGTGTGGAGTTTGATGTAGTAGTTAGACTAGTTTAACAATTATTCTTTTTCATGCCAGTTACCCATTAGGCTGGCTTAAGTATAATGTTAAATTGCACTTTAGTTGCTGTCTATGCAGCAACACAATGGGAAATCAAGATAGCAGATAACAAGTAGCTATAGCAGCACTGCTTCAGGCTCAGACTGTACAAGTGCCTGAAGTCCATGTTTCAGAGCTTTCAGATCTTTACAGTTATCAGTACCTAAATTAGCTAATTTAAGTGAGGGTTAGATATGTCAACACAGCCTGCAATCATGCCTGCAACTGCAATACAGACATAGGTTGTGGGCTGATATTCAGGACAGATACAGCTGTAGCAGTTGAAGAAGTTACTGCCTCCAGCTGTTGGTTACTGCCCGGTGGGTGTACGAGGTGCCCCAGCCCCAGCGAGGCAGGGCAGAAAGGGTGCAGGTACCTCAGCAACAGCAGCTCAGAGTGGGGTGGCTTTGATGGGACGTTATGGAAGGACTTATGCCCTCGCTTGGTGTGTCCAGTTTGAGATAGGGCAGGGACTTACCTCAAACTACCAGTGAAGGTGGGCTTAAGCTAAGCCACTGAAAAGCTGTGAAAGATGCATGTTTTCAGTATACTAATTTCAGCTGTGGAAGCATATTCTTAAATGGCTGCAGCAATGTTTGTTAGATGGTGCCTAGCCATCCTGTCAGTACCAACACAGACTGAGAGAACACCTTGTTTACTGGGATTTGCAGGAATTGTGGTGGCAGCTGTTAAAATACATAAAAGGAGTCCATTCTCAAAATGCACCAGACCAAATAATAAGTCTAAGGATCCAGAATCTTCTATCTGATAAAACCACACTGTCTAGTGATTCACTTTTTTGTCATTCTACAAGATGTTGCTATTTGTACATCATATGTGTGGAGGAAGACACAAACTGCTCTGTGACTCATTGTGTCTGTGAGGAAAGGTGACTATACCTCTTGCGAGTCTGTCTGTGTGTCTGTGACTTCATGTGGAATACTGACTTCAACGATACTTGCCGACAAAGACATCTAAACAAAAACACATATTTTAAATACACTACGTCCTGCTGCCTACCAAGTTGTATCATTTCATCATAAACCAAAATCTGTTTGTAACAAAGGAGGTGCTGTCTATCCATTGATCTTCTTCCTCAGCTAATCCTGTATATGCTTTAAAAGAACTCTGAATTATCTTTTCTGCCATCATGTTAAACAGGTACATGAAGATTTTATTCTTCCCACTATTCTAAATTGATGAGTTTTCTGTAAGTTATGCTTGTATTAGCAGATGGTGATGTTTTATCCTTCATCATAGGTCCTTAAATAGATTAAGTCAATGTTGTCAAACCCAGGGGAATTAAAGAAAAAGTCAGACACACAGGAAACCTTATGGCCTGTGACAAATCAATACCTTTCTTAATCTCCATAAACATTGGGATTTCTACTCTAAGAGGCTAATAGTGAGAATTCCTGGTCTCCCTTCTGATTTTGATGCTGAATTACAGAGACAGGGTCTTGATTATCCCTCATTGTTGTGGTTCCTCATTTTTAGGAGGAAATTGGATATGAAATAGCTCCTGTCCACTAAGCTAACTGGATGCTACCACTCTACACATATGTCCTAATACTGACTTGACCTGTGGGTCCAGCCCCTTGTTGGCTTCTGAGCCACCACAGAGAAAACCAAATCAGAGGCTCAAAACTTGCTGCTCCCCCATCCTGAAGAGTCTTAGCCACAAAGTTGTCAGTTATTTTGCAGGCAGTACCTTCTCATTAAACAGCAAATCTTCACCAAACATTGTCTGGGTCAGAAATTCTATCCCACTGATCAGTTAGTTCACAAAGTTCCTACATGCAGTGCAAGTATTTTGTCACCAATATCTCGCCACCTTTTTAGCTGAATTGAGACAGATCCACAGCTCGTGCAAGCTCGTGCGTTTTTCTATGTCAACATCAAATTGAAATATTTACTCTGCGTTGTGGTTAATGGCAGTGGCTACTCTTAACTTTTGCCATCTGGATTAAATGCAGAAGCCAGATCTGCATTAATAACTCTTTCCACCTGAGATAAACCATCTGCATTACCCATGCAGACAGTTTCAGTAGCATCAGTTCCATTTTTCTTAAGCCACAGGGCCATACACTACCGCTCTTTTAAATATCAAGGAGGCAGCAGTTCACAAAGCCGGTGCAAAATGAAAATGAAACAAAGCAAACCTTCCCCATGAGTGCAAACCAAAGGCAGAAAATGGAGAAGGGGGGGAAAAAAAAAAAAAAGAAAGGGAGGGTTACCCACAGTTTATTTTAACTTCTGCCAGGTTTGGACTTCTTTCCCCCAAGGTTAGGTGTTCCCAGAATTAAGAAAAGCTGAACATCACGGCTCGGTACTTTAAACAGAGAGAAAACTATGCCTACGGACTCTAAATCAAAGCCAGATTCCTGTTCCCCTCACCTAATCCTTCTCAGGAGCTGGAGAGAAAAATCTGATGGTGGGTGGGCATTAAGGACCAAACCAGAAACATATTTTCCTCCTTCGCCAGATATATGCCAAAAGCTTTTGGTTGAGCACCTCCATGCTTTGCAAGACCCTCAGTCAAATGCTTCCTCACCCACCAGCCAAGAAAGTTCCAATAATTTCAGAATGTTGAGACCCATCAGGTTAACCCAGCCTGGTAAACCCAGCCCTCTAAGTATAGGTGAAAAAAATCAAACCTCCCCTCATCTGAGAAGCAAAAGCTTCTCATCTCAGAAGTCAATGTTCACCAGTCATTCAAAACCCTGAACAACAATACACATTTTGATTAAATAATCAAGTGAAAATAGCCCAAATAAATCTGATCATCTCAAAATAGCAACAATGGGGCAGCCAAAATTGAGATGCGCTTTGGAAATAATTAATGTTGGTAGGGCTGAAGGACAGCACAGACATCCTTTATGATGCCAAGTTCTAATGCAAGTTCTCATCTAGAGGAACCTGTCTCACGTGGTTAATTTTCCAGCCACAATCGGTCAGGTGTTAAGGAAGCAGCAGCAGGCAGGTCCATGCCCATGTATCCGTCCCTGGTGCAGGGCCACGAGCATCCAAAGGGGAGATGGATGCCCAAAGGCAGGCGTGAGCGCCTCGGCTGTCCTGCTTAAGCCCATATGCACCTATGAGTTACAGCCCTACATCTCGGGGAAGCTGGAGCTGTAAAATATATGAATTCTCTGTTCAGTGTATACTTCTGACACCGGCCATCATCGGTGACACACAAAACCAACCAGCTTATTTCTTAGACTTTTTTTTTTTCCCCTTAAGCAAGGGGACTTTGAAGTAATTTGCTCACGGGCAGTGTGATCTTTAAAGCTCGCTCTGAACTCAGCTCATTCAAGTCCTGTTCTTATGTGAACACTTTAAATACAGCACATAGGTCTTTTTCTCCTCTCCCCAAAGTGACAAACAGTAATGATGGCTTGTGAAATCCAATTTTGCATTTTACTTCAAAGTATTTTATTTCATAAGCTCCTGAAGCTTTTTGTATTGATCCCAGTTAAGGTCATCTATCTGCCAGTTGCTACTAGTCTTTTCCTCACTGCTGACTGTGGCACGTCTGCCACCGAGGAAAATACGAAACCTGACAAATGGATACAGCCAGAGAACTTCTGAAGCTGTGTATATGTCTTTCTGCATCTTCGCAGAGAAAGACATAAATCTAGGCTTATATAGTTATATATTTTGTGTACATAGAGACAGTTAAAATGTACCTAATATAGACAGGACAGAAATGAATGTACATTTTAATATGTTTCTCACAGAACAAGTTCATATACGTTTTATAGATGACAGTTCAGACATATTAAAATATAAAGAGGTATCAAACAAAAAAAATACCTATTTGAGTTCAAGCAAGCACAATTTTGTCTTCTTAGACATGCACTCCCCCAAAATCAGGATATAGGGGAAAAATAAATCTTTGTATAAATTATTACTATGGTCACAAGAGCTAGTGAAGGACCATACCAAATTGTTCTGACTTCCTGACAAATCAGAATAAAATGCCTTTTGAACTAGATGGCAATCCATTGAATTGGAATTATACATTAGGGCTACAACTATCATGTCGGGCGGAGATTCAGACCCTGTAAAGTCACCTTCAGAAACTGGGCATGACCTCTTTTTTCAAGAGTAACGGGTGCAATAATTTGGGCTGCTTCTTTTGCTTTGTTCTCACATGTCCCGAGAGCTCCAAAGGGAAACTGCAAAGGCAGCAGGACTCTCACCACGCCGATTTGCTGATGTCCTACTGCTGATAGGAAATTAGCTCGGTGTAAAACAGCCACAGATGGGCCTCCAAGCCAAGCCTCTGCATGGCAGGCAGGCAACGCTGCTGTGGCTGTCAAAGAGGGGGCTGAGTAGCAAAGATTAATTCAGATCGGATTCTTCCCAAAACTAGGAGCTGAGCTCTGGGGTGCTGGTTCAGATCTTGTTCTGGTGACTGTATGGTCAAAACATTTGCCTGTTAGAGCTCTCCTCTTTTTATCTTTGCATTGGGAAGATGGGAAATGAGAAAGAGGAGCAGCAAAATTCACACACATAAAAAAGCATATCTCAGCCCTCTCCCATGCTAGCTCCTCAGCTTTTTATAACACCACTGCCAAGTTAGTTTTATAATGTTTACGCTACCTCAGTTTCCTCATAAATACTGTTGAACTGGCATTAGCGAGACCAAACCACCACAGTTCAGATCAACGATCTGATTTGTCTAGACATGATGCATATTACAACCATTTGCAAGTTCTTCGTGCAAACGACATTAGGGGCTTTCTCTCATGCTGGCAGTAGCTGAGATTATGCAGGGGTTTGGTAGTTGGGGGCCTGAAAGAAGGAAGTTCATCTTAAACCCGAAAGATAAGGCTTGGTCTAATTGCTATATTGTGGCTGGTAGGATCCTCAGAGAGAAGCCAGGTAATTAGAGAAGGAAGTGTGGCAGGTGGAAGAAAGTGTTACGGTCTTTGTAAGCTGATGATGGGAAACTTGCATGCAGGAGACAATCAGACAAGGGCAAGAAAGAAGTTTTAGCTTCTGTGTGAAGATAGATGAATACCAAAGAATATGGCAGCTCTTTGAGTTCTGGCCCTAATACTACAACACCTTGTTTTCAACTCAGCCTCTGTGGGATATGGCAAATGTAAATAAAACCAACTCAGAAATGAAAGTGTCTCTATTTGTGTAGTACTTGTAGCTGTTTAAACTACTTTTTATGTCTGTGTTTATTTGATTCCAACCTGACATGGCAATTACTATGAGTGGCATTTAAATGACTAAAGCATTTGCAAAAGAGACTGCATCTCCATTTTTTTAGGCAAAACAGCAGCACAATCGTCATAAGCGTTGGACCATCTAAACTTGAATTTCTGTCCTAAAATATCCAATTATTTCCCAGTAACTTGTAAGTAGCTTTTCTAAGGAGAAGTCCTTCACAAAAGGTTCTTAAATAAAATAAAAAAAGCCCCATAGCTCTGTCAGATTATTCTGTTCGCTGCAGCTTGTTACACCAAACACACACTCTCAGACAGGTTATGCAGCTCCCATATTTAAATATTCTTTGCCCGTAGTTGATAGTCCTCTGCTTTTAAAGTGTTGTAATGCTGCATTCTTTCAAGATCACTGTGAGGTGAATCATACACTCCATGACTTTAGCAAAAGAATAGCTTAATTAAGGAGTAAATGGTGGGGTTTGCCATTTTGTCCTAGATGAACAACTGAAATGGAAGGATTAAAGGTTCAGAACAGGAAGACACAATGTAATGCAAAAAACCTATTTTAAGTCCATCTTACCCCTCTACATTGTATTCCATAAAGAAAAATAATCTATTGTCTTTCCAAAGACAATGGCCCTGACTGTACATCTCTTGTACAACAGAAAGAATAGCAATCCTGAAATTATTCTAAATTTCACATGCCTATCGATTCCTTCAAGTTACAAGAGCTAAACAAAGACAGAGAATCACACTTTGACCCCTTTAAAAACATCAAAGTGCCACACTATCAGTCCTGAATCTTCCTTACAATCCAACCTTTGGTGATTACGTTACAGTGCAACTGATTATTCATAATCTGACCTGAAACTACAAATTATTTATTGATTTTTCTCTAATATTATCAAGTTCTAAAGAATAATTACTGGTGTAATAGTTAGCCAAGTTGTTATGAGAATTGTAAGCCCTTTTGGTTAATGCATGGCATATGTCTGAGGCATTCAACTAATTCACATATCTGTCTGCACTATTAATAGAGAAGGTTACATGCCAATTATCCAGGGTTCAATCAGCCTGTTAGGATACAATAGCTGCAGTGTTCACACACTTGATGTGCCACATTCCTCACAGACATTATAAGCAGCTGGTCCAGATAAGACCACTGGGGCTTTAATATTTAGGAATCACTCCTTCATCCAACCTGGATTGCCATTTTTTTTATTGTTATGTTAACTGTGGTTCTTTTGTTACCTCTAATATCTCTCTCCCCCTTTTGTTTTTTTTTTTAAATTATTTTTAGATTCAGCAGTATTGAAGTCAACTGACATTTCCCTCCTGTTAGGAGGGAAAACAGACCATTGTTAATGGCTGTAGCAAACCCATAAGACACAATAGATTCAGGAGTCCTCCAAATTCCACCAAACTAACAGCTTTCTTCTGTCATGAGGAGGCATGTCAATACCTCTGGTATCACCCAGATCTGCGAAAAGGAGCACGTTGAAAAGACTGTTCCATACTAAATGCTTATATCTCATTTAATTATTTTGCCTGCCTTACTTAAATACAAAATAATTCAAAAAAAATCAAGACATTAATTCAGGTTGTTACTTGCCCTGCATTTTTATTTTGTTGTTGTATTTTGGGGAATAGTAACTTTAGAAGAAGTATACTTATTTAGTTTAGGGAAAGGTAAGAAACAGCATGCAAACAACCAATTTAGAGTGCCATGTTAGTGAAGCCACTGCGAGCTCGATTGGGGATTTCACCACATGAAAACCAGACATTCATCTGTTCCCATGGAGATATTCCTTCTCCCAGTCAATCAGGGAGCTGTTCAGGTCAAACAATAGGCAGTGGTTCCTTTTCTCATCTTACAAATAGATACCCCCTCCCTCCTCCTCCTTCTATTTACGGGTATTCTCGATAACATTTAAACACCTACAAAACAAGCAATTATATTTTCAAATGATGAGGGAAAAGTGTTTGCTGAGATTTTTTCAAGCTTCCAGAAAAATTAATAGGGGCCTGAATTAAATAAAAATGAGACCATCCTGCACTCTCACACCCTAACATTACGTGCACACTGAACTTTTCTCATGCAATATTTATATGAAGGTAAAATTAAGATTATCTTCACAGGACTCGAGCATCATTTGTTGCCAGGCCACCCTAAAAGTTTGTGAATCAGTGTGAGATAACTGGATGTAACTTCTTAATTGTCAGAACAGAGCTAAAAGAAAGGCAGCACAAAATGATGCTGGGGAAAGCGCACAGTGAGATTACTTACACAGCCATTAGATATTTCCTAAATATAAAACAGCACACAGAAGGCAGTTGTTCAACACAGAACAGAAGATGGAAATGATGTTTTTTAACAATGCTACTCCTGCTCAGGTATTTAGGCCAGGCTAAAGGACCCCATATCAGAGCACGTGGGTGGGATGCTTCATTACAAACTCAGTCAATTTAGAATTACATTTTTTTTCCTCACTGTTGCCCATTTCCACAAATTTGTGCATTTAAACATACTGTTATATAATTTACATGTAAAATTATATATTTTTATATGCTATTACTTAGGAAACTACAGATGCACTTTTTCTACTCTTAAAAAATTCTTACCTTATACGTGATCAGGTATTGCATTTTCCTCTCTCAGAACACCTCCGTATTACTAAGCTTTGCAACTGCCCTACCACTTGGGCCTGCACAATCACTCCACCTAAGGAAGGGCGCTCATTAAACCAAACTGTTTAGCATCCTCTTTCCCCTTATTGACAATTTCAGAACCTGCAGACCATTTTTGACAGAGCTGCTGAAATTTCTTAATTAATTTCTTGTTTAATTCATCACAGTGATGATTAATCCCTTGGTTTTTATGCAAAGGATGACTTGGCAGAGGGGAAAGAGCACCTAAACCAAGGGAAAGGCAAGTAAAATTCCATAGTTATTTAAGCATCAGGTAACTAATCAGCACATGCGAGGCCAACAGTCGAATCCTGGTGCCCCTGCTCAGCCAACAAGCCAAGAGATAGAGAAAGAGATGAGTTGCAGCTGGATAGGGAGAAGACATGGGGTTATTGCACAGAGTGGGAATCAGATTCATGCCTGGTGTTATGTTGGAAGGACAGGGGGATGTAAGAGTATGTAGCAGAAATGCATACAAAACTGAAGTTCATTAATTCTCAGAAAAGAAATTCCTTAAAAGGTTTGCCACAAAACTTGTGCCTGAAAAGCAGTGTCACAGCTTTGCGTGTACATGTGTAAAGTTAAGTGTCAGATACCAACACTCTGATATCTGGCTCAGTGGTCACGGCTGTGTAATGGCTACTAGTACTTAATCATTTAATCAGCACTAATGTGTGAAGGGAACTTCCCACATTAAAAAGAAACAGCAAATCCACCACACGACTCTCCTCCAGGTTCCTCCTTAAATATCGTCTCTACTGGGAGGCACCAGCATCTGTTCAGCTGGGCTGCAGGGACTTGTCCCCCAGTGCTCTCGCCCCCCCAATGCTCTTGCCATCAGGTTGTGCTTCCCCTGGTTTTATTCACTGATTGTCTCCTACACTTGGAGGCTAAACTCCTCGGGAAGGCTGTGTACACAATGCCTGCTTTTATGGAGGATTCATAGTGGGCCTCTTGGTGTTACTGTATTACAAACACTAAACAAAGGTAGTCAGCTCCTGCCAGGGGTGTGCTCGGACACCACCTAGCCCTTACAAAGCATGGCAGCGTTCGCCCATGCAAGCGGCTAGGATTTCAAAGTGGCATTAAACCAAACTAGAAATGCATTCACAGCAAACCATCAAGCATGATTTTCCAACAGGCTTTTAAGAAAATGATAGGAAGGAAATCGCGCGGCATAAGGGGGAGATCTCTGTTCAGAAGAAATCTCAAGCAGAAGTTTAAAGAAGAATTCGTGTTCAGCTCACTGAGTAAGAATAGAACAGGAAACTGCAAATGACACCAGCGGTTTGGGTTGTACGATTAAGTAACTGCCCTCCTTTTTAATGAAGTCACTGAAGTACAAACTAAACAGCAAAGCAAAGCAGTAAAGTCAATAGCGTTAAATTCTCTTAGCTTTAAACAAGCTCGGCCAGTTATACGGCTTCTCACCAAATTGCATTTCCATCCCCACACGGGGCGATTGCATTTCTGGGAGCGGTGGGGCTGGAACAAAGAGCCGTGCGCTGCGGCCCGCTCCTGGCCCGACCCCCTACACAGCCGGGGGGGGGAATAAATTATAAAGTCAGAGATAGTTAATAAACAAACAAAATTAAATTTCACACTGCAAATGTAACTTGGTACGAACTGCCCTTTGTGCCGTTTAGCAAGAGCCCGGTGACCACCTATTCTGGGCAGTGCTTTCTCACCTATTGAGGGAATGCATTTGCAAGTGACTTACCCTTTGAAACACTCAGCGCTGCTGAAAGGGGGCTGATGGGCTGGCACCTGTAGTTAAAACGCTTTTATCTATTGAATAAGGCTTGACTGAATTAACCGTTTTAAAGAAGAGCTCTCTGTGGGCGCATACTGTAGTTAACCCGTTCCAGGCTCATCGTTACCACTGGCTGGCCCTGCGGGGGGTTCGGCTTTCCTCCCTGCTGGGAAGAAATGGTCCTGTGCAAAACAGAACGGCTTCCCAGGCGTGCCCAGGGCTCCGGGCAACATCCTACAGGAGCTTATTCAAAGCCAAGACTTCGCACTGGGTTCCCGTATTCCCCTTGTGCCTTGCTAGGTACCGCCCTGGGCGGCCGCCGGCGGCCCCAGGGATGCGAATGGAAACCCGGATAAACACGTGTGTGTAAACATATCCAACGGTATTTTATGGAATGATATTTTACAATAAGGCCAACGGTTAAATAACATTATCAAGATGGGAAATGAAGTCGTGGATTTTATTTCCTTTTACTTCTTCCGTGGAGTATTTCAAATACAGAATAGTTTTGCAGACGGCTGAAACTGTTCAACTGGCTACGGCAAAGCAGGGCGAGCTGACAGCCATTCAAAAGGAAGTTACATGTCGTATTAAAAATAAGCTAGAACTGTATGTAGTATTAATAGACAAATACAAAAAGGGAAAGTAGCAAACAAAACATTACCTGGAAAGGGGGGGGAGCGACACGAACATTCTCAAACCAAAAACAGAACTTTTGAAGAGCTAGAGCCTCAACCTCTGGCCATACCTAAGAAAAGGCAAAGCAAATCAGTGGACTAATTGATCCTAGAAGCAAACTGAATCCTCGTTAGGGATTTTATGCTTGCAAAAGAGGGTGGAGGGAGATCAGGCAAGAATAATTAGTAGCAAGAAACCTTTCCCCTCCCAGAAAAGCCTGTCAGGTCTGAGAAGGAAATCCTAAGAGAAACTCTGCTTCCACTTAAGTAAAAAGGGACATACATGTTTCTTTCACAAAGATGAAAATCTTAGCCTAGGTGGTGGAATCATTCTGTAAGTGCTGAAGATTTACTGCCCCTAACATAGGAAAAGCACCCTCAAATGACAAGTTTACTCCAAGTTGAACTGGTGCAATTTTTAATATTCCACAGGAAAACATCTATTTGATGGAAGGAAAGGAGCACTGCCATCAGAGGGACCAAGCTGGGTTTTGCCAGGTGTGGTATCTTAAACTATCGACAATGTCCTGATCTGAAGTTACAACGGTGCAGGAAATGCAGGCTCCCAGCCCGTCCTGTGCTCAAGGCATCCAGACCCCAAGAGAAGTGAGCAACAATGAAATCAGCAGCCAGCAGAACACAGCTATCATTTTAAAATAATATTTGCATTTTTATATTGCCCCGATGCAGCAGAATAGTCACAGGAGTGTGGCATGTACGTGTTTAAACTGGTGAAGTGGAAGGCTAAACTGCAGAGGCCTAAAACCACACATCACCAGTGATTCATATGAATTAATTATTGTATGCATATTTTCTGATTTTTTCTGTTCCATTATCTGGGAAATTCTGGGGAAATCCTGAATCCTTTGGCATCAGTAGCAAAACTCATTAATTTCAAGAGGACAGAGTGAATATTTATACCAAAGTCAGATCTCCACCGCTACCAGGTTCCATATACAAGACTATTTCCAGGATGATGACAATTAGGCTGAATTTAGATATCTTTATCCCTGTATGATATTTATTCAAACCAGATGCCTCAAATTCCTTATGAATGCTTACAATTACTATTAATCAAGTATTCATATTGTACAGATTGTAATCAAGTGTTCAGATCTGCAGTCTGCTTCAGATATCAAAACAATAATTTTTTTAAACTTCCTTCACCAAAAAGGGATCAAAGAAAAATACAGTAACCAATACGTAGCTCCCATGAGCTGTCACACAGAATCAGTCTGGAAAATTCCTACAGAAAAGAAAATATTAGTAGTAATATCTTATATGACTTGTGCTGGGTAGTACTCAGGAATCCCAGTGATGAATTAGGACCTCATGAGAATCCTAACACAGACTGAAAAAGTCCTGTCCCAAAGGCACCACAGTTTTGAGATTACTGGGCTCTGAATACTAATCTACTTACTGGGATGAGGTTTTTTTAGGAGCCAGTTAAGAAAATAGTACCTACAAGACAAATCATATGGTATGTGTTCTTTCCAGTGACACACAGTAGTACCCTACAGACCACAGTTTCTGCAGCATGGGCTTTTCATTGAGAAAGCTGTGATGCTGATGAGACTTAAGCTGAGTAACGTAAATATACCCTGAAATGAATAAACGGGGCTGACACATACTTTATTCACACCCTGATGCATTGGTTGCACAATCTTTAACTTTAGAAACAATTCAAACAATAATACTAAGTGTAGAGGCATAGAGAAGAGGTATGCCATGGAATGCAGACCATGGGCAAACAACAGACCCGATGATTGTTCTTGGTTTAGAAGAATATGTAAACAAAATGGCCATAAAACACTGAGCTTATGCGTACTACATATTTACCTAAGTATAACTGCTCTGTGGAGCAACCAAATCCTACTGTATGCAGGAAATAAAGTTTTCTAACAGGATGTCAGCCAAAGGAAATAAAATAACTCAGGGTTTTTTAGCTATCCTTACTGCTAGTTGCTATTAATTTTCCTGAATACACACAAGCAAGGCCTTTGACATCAGACCTCAACAAAATGCACCGATACGCTCACTGATTTACTTCCAGGCAAAAACGATAGTAAGCCTATCATATGGCTAATCAGTAAGTTTAATTGTAAAGCAAGCTGTTTACAGTAAGAACATATTCACCCCAATATATAATGAATAATAATAAATGATATCCACCAATTCTTTAAACTCAGATAATAGCCTAAAGAAACTGAGGATATTACACAGTAAAAAAAAAAAAAAAAACAACCCACAAAAACAACCCAACACTGAAAAAACTCCTTATTTCCTCTTAGGCCTTGTTGCTCTGTTTGGAAATGTGGGCAAACATATTTCTAAGAATGCCTTTTGTTAGTGCAGCATGATTACATGATCCTAGCAGTACCACAGACACAGGAGGAGAAAGAAGCAGTGCTAATGTGGACTGGCTTTCATCACTTGCATGAAAGTAATTCCTGTAACATACTTTTGCATGACGAAATTAAGATACTGCAGATACGTCATTGATTGGAGTGCCTTACCTGAAGTCCAGATTTTATACATCAAGGGACTTTTTACTCTAGTTCTTTTCTTGCCTCATACTCATTGGTTTTCTATTAAAACCAAAATAAAAAACACTAGTTTTCTGCTGAGTTTTCTAAAGCTCAGTCTTCACTCCATGGGTGACAAATTTGGAAGGTTAACTTCTATTGAGCTGTTGTGGGTTTTGTTTTTTGATTTGCACAACTGAAACTCAGTCAGTAAGCCGGTACACCAGCCCTGACTCAGCTCTCAAGTATGTCAGTGTATCTTGGGTGTGACTGCACTAAAGTCAAACCGGTATAAAATTAAAACAAAAGTAAGTGTGAAGGGTAGTCTGAGTGCCGCTGGGTAACAGGGTAACAAAGCAGCGACCAGGTTTATTCCAGAGAGTCTCCTCCCTGATTTTCCAGTGGGGTGCACTACGCCTCAGCCTGGCAGAAGTGATTCCCACCTCCCCAAGATACACAGTACAGTGAAAAGCCAAGCTGTCAAACTCAGAGGATATCACCGGTGAAACAGCATGTGCACGCACCTAAGGGAAACCAACAGATTAGCAACAAAGCGTTCTGAGTTTAAAAAAAAAATAATCTGCAAAAGGTCAGGGACAGAGTAAACAGAAATCTGCCAAATCCTGCCTGCGTGGTGGCTGACACCCTCGTTTTTGGTTTCATCTTTAGGCAGCTGTAAAAAACAAGCCTCTTCCCTCCCCCTGCCTGGATGCAGGCGTTTGCTGTGCATTCTGCTGGGACATGAAGAATATTTCTCATTCGCGGTGCTGCAGCGGGACGCCCGGAGAAGCGGGATCCAGTTAAGGTGGGGCCCAGCCTTACCCAGAACCTTGGATTCAAGGGAGAGGCAATGACACTATGGAGCTCTTGCAAAATAACTAAGGAAACTGTTCTTAATACAAGAGGCCACTCCTGGCCGTCAGAAAAGAAAAAAAAAAACTTCATTCAACAGCACAAGAAAGTGAAGGTTATTTTAGTCCAGGCATGACAGTGTAAAACCATAAGCATTTGAACTTAGACCTGCTTTGAAAGGCATAAAAACTAAATAGGATCACAGTTTGTCATAAATTGTTGCTTAAATTGTTCCTGTTTTCTGGCCCGTAGTTGCTCAGGCCCCTGAAAATTTGGCAGCAGACGCAACTCTCAAGAATATAGCTTTCCACTTACAGAAAGGCTGTATATATTCCCCACGGAGAGCCGAACCTAAAGCTGAGAGCAGGCTCTAGATTGTCATTAGATTGTCACCAGTGCTTGCACTGGGAACTAAAATGAGAAGAGTATGCCAGTTATTTTTTTTAAACTTTTTTTATTTAATAAAACCCAGTGAACCATGTGCTTAAAGTTAAGCACATGTTTAAAGTGCTTAAGGATATAGAATGGCTTAATGTATGTCTTTGGAGGGACAGAGCTGATAAAACAGATTACAGTTTTACCACAGAACTGACACAAAAATGGATTCAAAACCTCTTTTGAACTAAACCCAGCTATAATACATCCTTTGTCTACACCAAAGACTTCTGGCTTCGTAACCAGCAAACTGGATTTATATTACATAAATTTTCCCCAAAAATGTTAACTGTGTCCTCATACCATTTTTGTTAGCTCTTCTGAAAACAAATCATAAGTCTTATTTATATGGTTCTGACATCCTTGGTACAGACCAAGTGGTGACTTTAAACCACTCCAGTTATATTAATATACTTCACTGATGACTCTTCATTTTGGAAAGCAAGCAGTCAGCTCAGCATGGTTGTGCAATAGTAATTCAGTAAGCTAGAAAAGTTGCCCATGTGGGCAAGCACACATGACTTTTAGTTCTGGCATATAATCCCGTAGCGTTGGCAAAGCGAGTTTCTGGGGGAAAGGACTTGTCGTTCCCTTTTAGCATTTTACAGCGTCTAGCTCAAAAGCTCCTGATCTATGACCACATGGATTACTTAATATTAATCGTTCCATTATTAATAACATTATTAATTGGGAAGCTACAGCTACATTCTCTCCACCACAACCTACCGGTAGCCCTGCAAAACTTTATGCTGGCACGGTCCTGAGGGACAGCACAGCGTGTGTGTGTGTGTGTGTGTGTGTGTGTGAATGGAAAGCACAGGTAACATGAGGGGACAACAGGATACCCTAAAAAAGAGCAACATAAGGAGGACTCACCTATACAGGCCAAAGCTGCCTGTCGCACCTGCTTGTCCTACCAAAGCAATAGCGGAGCGAGAACTTAAAGCACATGGTGGGGTTGCCTGGTGTGATGTTCAAGCTCAGCAGGGTGTTTTGCAGGGTCTTCCAAAGACAGCAGGCACAAGCCCAGCTGCACATACAGCTATTCCCTAGCCCCAACAGGCCAAACTGACCCCATCTAAGTAAGAACAAGATTAAAGCAGTTTGGGAGTGACCACACGTGCCATTATGCGGCCAGAGGAGTGAGCAACAGCCTCGGGCGGGCAGTGAGGAGCCTGGCCCACCAGCTCAGCCACAGCCAGAGCAGTGCATCTGTCCGCAACCTGCGTTTCTTTCCTTTTACACACACACACACACACACACACACAAGTCAGTATTAAAATTAGAGATTGCTAAACAGCTTAGCTAAATTTATATCCATACTCAGCACTGTACTGCTTCCTTAAGGGAACAGCTTCCCTATCGGAGAGCTGTTGGTTTACATCTATCATTCTCTTTTCCAGCCCGTACAATGGTAAACACCTGTTCATTTAGCAGCTGATGGAAGACATAATAGCTGTGTAACTGTAAATAGTCAGCAGCTGTAAACGTTGATGCAAATCATACCTAAATGATTGAAAGAGCTGACAGAGCCCATTATGCATCCTGTGAGCAACACCGCTCCACTCTCCTGGCATTTCATTTTTTCTGAGCAGTGACAAGCCTGGTTTTGCTCAAGTTAGGGGATGGAAGTACATTCTTCACTAGATCTAAGAATCTGTAACACCTTACTCTTGTGGTTAAAGTTTTTAAGTGATCTTTTGATAAGAATTACTGTGCTCTGGCTCCTGTCCCAGCTCTGCTGAGGGCTGAGGCTGAAAGATATATTTGAAGTTGCAACGCTAGAAAATCGGTTGCGGGTGGAGGAGAATGGCAAAACTGCCTGTTCTAACTGAAAATGACACTAGTTTTGAAAATATCTATGGTAACACCATTTAGCAAAATCATTTTTAAAAACAGATCAATGCAGGCGAACTACCTCTCCCAGGAGTTTTTGGCTGAACGCTTACTATGCCAAAACAGGGAACAGCTTTAACTGAAACACACACGCATGCACACCCACCCACCCCTTCACATACTTCTTTTCACAGCTAGTAGGAAGTAGTATGGTTTAACAGATAAATCACTGGAGTGAAGTTCAGGAAGCTTTAACTGTATCAGTGCTATTAACTCAAATTGTGCCCTGCTTCTCAGGAAAGGGCCCTTGGGGTGCTCATGCAGGGCATGGGACAGCACTTGCTGGCTACGCTGTGCTCTCCTGGCTGCCTGACATTTGTCCTATCTACCTGCCTTGTCTCCTGAAGGTGCGTTGTACAGAGCAATGTTTTGCTGCTGAGTGGCAGATGTGCTTTTCAGGCAGTTCCTCAGCTGTGGCCGTGGCGTTTGTCCTTCCATGCTGGAGCCCCTGGAGCTCACCTTTGCCAAACTCTTCTGCAACTGCAATGAGGGGGAAGTTGATGTGGCATCACCAAAACACACTGAGGAGTTCACATGGAGGGGACAGTGGAGATGTGTGGCATACTGCTGCAGTTGCTGCTCCCAGGGAAGCCACCCAGGCTGTGGTTTGTACTGGGAACAGTGGTGCCACCTCTTCCTGTCCTTTCTTGTTCATGCTTGCAGGGATGCCGGACCGGAGAACTAATCTGTCTGAGGATGAACACAGGCACAGGGAGAATTTATGCCAAGTTAAAGCTACTGTAAAACCACAGCCTGAAGGCTTATGTTTACATTAAAAATGCCACACAAAAATGTCATAACCTGATTCAGGATGACTACATTGACAAATGGTTTCTCCTGAAAATCTGCCCAGCATCTTGTAAACACCTTATGGAAATTAGCAAAATTCATCAAAATTCAGAGATACAGGTTGAGTATGTTTTTGTATTGCTCATTGACCAGATAAAATATTTATAACCAGGGATTTTCTTATTGCTTTATCTGTTTTTATGAAGTCTAATTTAAAGAAAGAAACCCATAAAATAGGAAATTACAGTTTTAAGCACTCTTCTTTAGCATTGACTGTTAAAATTTTGAGAATTTTAGCTTTTAAGCAACGATACAGTATTATCTGTGACAACACAAAACCCGGTAAAACATACTACTTGCAAAACAGTGCTTGTATATATTTTTACACTAAATATTGTTCATTTAAATACTGATGAATAAAATGAATAAATGTCATAAAATAACATCTCATGTTATAAATAACCGTGTTGTCTAACATCTTTAAGCTGCATGTCTTCTTTCTTTTTGGCTCCTTCTTCCTCCTACTCCAGTAGTGTCAAATTGCATTGAAGTCAATTAAGAACTGCTCATTTATTATACACACCTTGTTAAAGCAAGAAGGATAATTGAATGCCAAGACTCCCTTTCCTTCATGTCCATGATTTAAAGTAACACGATAGGTAATAAGGATTTTTGAGATTAGGTGGCTTATAAATAGATGTATAGGATTTTTTTTTAAAGGCCTCATTGTAAGAAGGCCCATTTCTTTGATTTTAACTATTGAAGTGTGCATTAACCTGTGGGGTTGATGTTGCAGGGACAGGGGGATTAAGCCCTTTTTTTGAATTTCTGTAAGTGAAAGGTTTTATTGGAGGAGGAGAACAAGGAGGGTGGCAAAGGCAAAAAGACAGCTGGGGAATGAATGATGAGCACAGTCCTTTGTGCCACCATTTGGTTTTAACACTGGGATTGCTGTGAAATGGTGGCTGATGCTAATGCAGTGGCAGCACAAAAATGCCCCAGCCATGATCCCTTCTGGTTAAGCAAGGTGATGTAAAAAGGAGAGAAAGAATCCCTAAAACATCTTTCTGACAATTCTTGCTTGTGACGATTATGAATACAGGCTGAAAGATTAACTTCTGCCTCTTACGCATGCATGGTTCAGTCCACCTGTATTGTGTCAACATTACCAAAAAGACTAAGGATGAACAATAAAAAAAAAGCGCTCTGTTGCAACACCCAAACCTGGATTTTGTCTCGCAGCTTTCAGTTATTAAATAATAACATTTAAGAGATTCTGGACAGGTACTTTGGACCCAGACAGCCAGACTGATGGAAACAAGTTTAGTTTTACTGGTCTGAAAGCACATGAAAGGTCCCAGTAGCCTTATCCACTGTGATGGAGAGAGCTGCATCTGGGCAGTGACGGTGTGTCTATGGGTATGCACGAGGAAGTCTCCCTGTTGTGAAAATCTCCCATTTCATAAGTGACTTTTGCCAGAAAAGCAGAAAGATTTTAAACATAAAATACAGGCACTTCCCCCGCCCCCCAGTGCCTGTTTCCATACTGCTTTCTTTTAGACCACTTTCCTGTGCATGCAAAAATCTGAATAGTCACTTCCCCCCACCCCGAGGAATGTAGGTACAAATCAGATAAAGCAAGGTTCAGACTACTGAAATTTGCACCCATAAATTACAGTTCAGACAAGAAAGCCTTGCCCAAGCCATGCTGAAAAACATCTCCTTAAATGTTCCTTCCTTCTAAGCAAGAGCAGTCTAGTTCATTCAAGGTGACTCATTGAAATACATATTTAAGGCCAAGTGTCATCCCACTATTATTTATTAGCTGAACACAAAGTCCCCAAACCGAATTGGAAAGCCACAACCTCAAACTAGGGGAGTTTGCAATGCACTCGCTATACATTTATTTTGCCGTTTCTGAGAGAAAAAAAATTTACTCCAGAGGCTTCAAAATATTAATTATCAGGTGTAACAAAAAACCAAAACCAAAACAACCCTCTTGAAGTACAGTTACTAGTTCCACATACCAGCCGTCTGGTAAAGTTAAATATGCTGGATGTTTTCTAAACCAATACGGAGCAATTAGGCTCGATTGTGGTTTAATGATTCTCCAAATGCCTTTTTTTGTTCTGCTCCTTTGTCCTGAGGGTTCTTCCTAGCACGTCGGACCCAACCGAGGGCGGATGATAAAGAGCACATGTTTGATTGGGAGGTTTGAATAAGAATTCATTCCTAACAGCTTTTACCCCTCAAGGAAATAATGGCATGAAGTAAATAAATAAACAAGCAAACAATTAAGAAACTGCCTCTATCCTATTTCCTTGAAGAAAGCAGAGCTTATTTTATTTTTATTTTGCTTCTGTTCCCGAGGGCGTCTTCCTCCAGCCAGCCCCTCCTGGGCAGTTGGGGCAGTTCAGTGTATTAAAGGTTTCAAATGCTGATGTTTAAATGTTTTCAGCGAATATGTTAATTACAATGGACAAGCCTTTAGCACTCTGCTGAAACAGCAGCCTGAACATTGTGTATTTAGCAGATCCTATAAGGTGATGACAGCTCACAAAGAGTTGATAAACGCCATTCCTCAGGAAGACAAATGTAAACCAAACCTCAAACCTCTGGCAATTTATTCACAAATCAAACTATTTTACAGTAACATTTTAAATTTAAGGGATTGTGAATTTTAAGAAGCAACAATAGAACTTCGGCTTGGCTTTTACTTGTAAGCATTGAGAAAGACGTGATATAAAATGCAAAAGTCAAAACAAAAGAAGCTTAGGAGGAAGGCATTAATATTCTCTACTTGTACGGTCCCGGCTCTCTGCTGCGATGGCTTCGCATGCTCCTTGTAGTAACTGACTGCAAATCCAGAAGTACAGAGTGAGTCCCTATCTTTTTCAAAGTAATAATATCTTCAACAGATCTGAAGGAGCAGATGGATTTCAGAGGTTATCTAGCTGGAGGGCTACAGCATAGCTCCGGTGAGCACTCTGACACGAATATGGACTCCAGCTAGCTTCCTTGGGACCCCCAACCCAGATGCCCCCCTGCTGGGCAGAGGGTTTGGGCAGCCATGTAGCTTACAAGTGTCAGACCTTGTTCATCAGCCCCTGACAAACACAGGAACCACGGGAGGAGCAACCAAGCACCTAAGGATCCCATGTTCCTGCAGAAGCAGCAGTGGCCCAAGGGAGTGAATGTCCTCTCGCTTGCAGGTGTACTGTCACTAGGGAGCTGCTGACAATAAAGACTGGCGCTTTCTCTCACATGGATCTGCAAACCCCAGTGTCCCCACACAAATCTCTGGTCCTCAGGAACGTTTAGTGGAGTTGGGACAATACCTGGAGGATTTAGTTCTATAAACCATTTTGGCAGCTTAGTACAGGACCATAATTCTGCTTAAAGGTGTTTCAGTGGCATTATGCCCTTCTTACAGAGAGATTATCATAAAATCTTATGGTTTATTTGTTTTAAAAAATGAGACAACTTAAATTTTACTAGCAGTCTAAAATATGTCTTAGGGGTTTTAACTTTCTGTGGAAACCAGACTTTGGTGGTGAGAATGCTAGGTGCAATTCCCTGTCAACTTTAGAAAATGACGTATGTGGGAGCCATGAAATGGTAGTTGCTGACATACACACCACAAAAAAAAAAAAAAATAAAAAGAACAAAAAAAAAAAAAACCCACCCAAAAAAACCATAACCCCTGCTGCTTTCTTTTTGAACATAACTGCATGTAAACACAGAGAAACAAAAGCCTAGCGCAGGCACTGGACAATATTTGGCCAGTTGTGCTGTGTAATACTGTTGGCACATACAGATCTGCTTTTTTTTTTCCTTTCTTCTCCAGTGTTCATGGACTAAAGTGCATACCTGAATCATAGTTTTTTGCATACCTGAATCGCGTAAGCTAAATATTTGCTGTGCTCATACAATGTGGGTCACTGCAGGATCAAAAAGTTAAGGGCCTCAATTCAGAGCTCTGCTTTGTGAATCCTGAAGTTCAGTTAAGTGATATTTTTTTGGCAGTAGTTCTAAAAGAGTAATCCTTTGGATTGTATGTTTTCAGAAACACCTCTCCTAGCAAAAAAAGCCCACTCCATAAATAATAAAAAATGAGCTGCTTCTTGAGAATGCTGTTCTCAATTATAAGAAGGATAATTGTGTTTTGGGATAAGCAAGCAAACACTTCTATGCTGGGATATCATTAACTGAAACTGTGAATAAATAAGACATGTAATAAAGACCCAAGATATACCTAAGTACACCTCAAGTCATGACAATGTATATAGCTTTGATGAAATCAAAGAAGTTGCACCACTGATAAATCTGGCCCACTGGAAGGACACATATGCAACCTGCTTTGTAAACCCTTGAAGAGATACTGAAACAACACTGGGAGGTTTTGTTTGTATATACAATACAGCATCACATAGTTGCATGAAACATTCTCATATTCATCTAGGGCTCTTTTCTTACTACCGAGAAATCCACGGAGCTACATCTGGCTGTCAGAGCCTGGGGGGCAAGGACGTGGAGGTGTATGAAGCTGTAAGGCAGCCTGTGCTTTGGACAGGTAGGGCTTGCTGCTATCCCAGATGGACAGTTCAGAGAGCACGTAAAAGAAAACCTGCCATAATCCAGGGGTGAGGTCCCTGAATAGTCTTGCTCCTCCAGTGCTATCCCAACCAACAGCTATATATATTAAAATACCCTTTTCACCGATTCCCCAAATTGACAATTATATATGTGTGTATGTGTGTGTATATATATATATATACACGCAAGTATAGAAGTGCTCACACAACTGCCACATGAGGCTCCTACAGTGAAAATTCTATCTTAATTGATAAATATAATTTAATTTTTATATCTGTTGACCAAGCAGAACCACGTCTAAGACAGACATTTCTCACGCTGATTTCAAGAAGGAGCATGTGATGAGAGAATCACTCACTCTACATAGTTTAAAATTCTTTCATACCAATTGCTCTACTTGTTCAGCTCTAGTGGAGGTTTGAAATAGATGCCATGCTCATGGATTTGATTCATACAGATTTTGGACACACATTGTGTGAGACCATTTCGAGATATTCAGCCTTTTTTTTTTTTCCAATCAGCATCTTAATGATTCATTTGGAGTGCTTGCACACCAACTCACACAAAAACCCCTCAAGCAATGACTTACAGTAAAAATGTTTAGAGTATGTGTTGATGACTGTAGAACAGGTAGCATTATAATTTGTTAAAAGCTATTCAGTGTCTGGGAAAGATTTCTGACTAAGAAATCTAAAATATTTTTGGGTATTTTCATTGGGAAAATTTGAAACATATTGTCATCTACTGCATCTGCCTACAGAAGGGAAATTTTGTCATTCCCACCGATGTTAGAATTTGTTCAGCTGCATGCATGAAAGGTGGGAGTCTTTGTTTAGCCAAAGCTCTACTGAATTTCAGCATTTTTATTCTACATCAGCTGCTTTGACCACAGGCAGCAGAGGCCAGTTCCTCAAAAGGTGCTATGTGAGTTTGTTAATAAAGCAGTTTTATCCAGGAAGTTACCACTGTTCACATGACTGAGGTAGAAGCACTGAAGCACAGATTACATGATTTTCTTAAGATGACAAGTTAATTCGGTATCACAGAATAGAATAGAGGCGTCCTAACTCCAGTTACAAACCCTGCAGAGCAGTCTATTTCTGATTAATTTTTAGTTGGCGCATTCCAAGTGCAGTTTCTGTATTCTGAACAATGGACGGTCTCCCAAATTCCAGCTAAATATTTTGTCCCACTCAGGGCACATAACTGCTTTCTAATTATCCACCCTATTTCTTGGTGTAATGTAACACCCAAATTCTCTTCAGTAGTAAGCATCCTATTTTCTGGTTGTTTATTTTTTCCACATCTTAATGCTTCAAACCTATAAGACTTCTAGCAAAAATTAACATTTATGCCCCGATTTATATTACATCTACTTTAATTGTAATGCTAGTAAGAGTGGCAATAGACAAATAGCCACATGAGCATCACAGCTGTAAACAGTATATTACTTTGCATAAAAATGTTATTTATTATTGTCCAAAACCTCCCACACATTAAAGTATTTCTTAGCCCAACTGTCCCTACAGAAAGCATTTCTAGAAAAAGCTTAGTTTCTAACTAAGAATGATATGTTACTTTTGTTTTGTGCAAGTACTGTATCTAATACTGTGGCTGTTTAGATCTTAGGTCATGGAAAGAAGAGAAAAGAAGATATTAACATATCAATGAAACACTCTCCTCAGGAGCCATGGAGTGGGAACAATATTTGCATCTACAGTTTGTTAACAGCACAGGCAAAACTGTTAGTGAAAATTCTTAAATTGGGGTTTAATGTGATGGTCTCTGTTTTCAAAAGAGAAACAAAAAGCCACTACTAAACCCATGTGCTCAGAAGTGGCTTGTTCTGTGTAAATATCACCGTAAATCACCAGTGAAGACCTGAACCTCTTTTGGTTGGTAGAGAACAAACTCCTATAATAACAACAGATGAATCCAGAATTGCCTTGCTGCAGTCTTCTCAGGCTCCCAACTAGGAAAATTACACAGCTAATCGAAAGCAGAATCGTTCAAGATGCACTAAATTCATTATGTCATTTATCTAAATAAATTACTACTTCATATAGGTACAGAAGTCACCATATTGATTAAGACCTCAGTAGATAAGCATCTTCTCCCTAATGCTTGCCTGTTCAATGTTCGGGATATTCAAGGATCTTGCAGAAGATCCCATCCATAGCAGATTTGTTTTCTAACCCACATCTGTTAATACTGTCTTATGCCTTGGAGCTTGAGAAGCTATAATTTCTTTTCTTGCCCTATCTAGTGTACCTGTGGCTATTTCTGATACACATCTAACTTTTTTGGCTTCAAGAACATCTTGTGATAATGAGTTCCATGGAGTATTTGTGTTGCACCGCAAAAACGATTTCCTTTACCCATTTTAAACATGTCACTCATCTCTTAGCCACCTTTATTTATGAAGTACTTCTTGCTGAAATAAGATTGAACACAGTATTCCAGATGACATCACACCATTAACATTTTATATTTTATTTTCTATCGCATTCCTTATACAATCTAATATTTTAAAAAAGAAATTGAAATCCTGACTGAATGCTGAATACAGATCCCATTAAACTGCACTCAATAAGGCTCAGGTCTTTTTTCACACTTGTCCAGCTCACTGGAAAAAAGAGACTTTTTCTCTGGAACCATATGTCAATGGAATTGTTAGCATATTTACTGTCCTTATTTGTATTTAAAGATACTGTTAGAATGAAAACAAATATCAACACATCAGAGTTTTTCACAAAAGGAACTGTTTTTGAAAGATCTTGTCATCTTACTTCCATCTTCCAAAACATTATCCTCTCCCTAGGATCAAAATGCAGCAAAAGCTGAAGGAAATTCAGTATTTCTGAAGTTATGGCCACAAATGCAGGAAAAAAATGATGGAATTAGGGGACTGTGTGTTGCCAATAATTTCTGAAAACCCTTAACTGGGCGATTTTATGTAGTGCTAAGAACTCAGCTAAAATTTCAAGTTTCAAACTATGAGTTCAGGGCCCAGTTTTCAAAGTGATGAGCACACTTAGGTTCTACAAAAGCCACTGTGGACTATAACACAGGCTCCATGTTGTTTATTTTATTTATTTTTAAAAGATTTTCTTTGCTTTGGTCCACTAACAACTAATTAAGCTGCCTCCAGATTAAGAGGCTGAGCCAAGAATTACAGGATATACCACATGCTTTCTCAAGGCAAATATTTACAGTTGTTTGTTGGGTTGATGTCTCTGACATCTATCTTCTACACATAGGCCATTAAAAAATGCAACATCACAAAAATCACCACATGACATTATGTGAAAGATTTGCTTTTTGAAAAGCAAGATGTATTCAACCCCAGCTTGCAAATTGTTTTGCAGATGCTATTTCTATAATGCTGGCATGGCTTCTTTTAGCAAGGGGGGTTGGGGGGGAACATAAAAGACTTAGATCAAAGATTCTTTTTTGGTAGGCAAAGGCTTCTGGCTTCTTTTTCCTAATAGAAAAAGTTTGTGATATCAGAGGAGACCGCACATCAAGCAGGGTTATGCAGCCCAGCTTTAGCATTCTCTTTATTCATGCTTTGTGCTTGCTGCCGCTCCCTTGTCACTGTGTTGTTGTTTCATGGGGGCCTCTGCGGGATTTAGAGAACACAGGCAGAAAATGCAGTAGAAATAAAGACTTTAGTAATTTGTTTATCATTCCTGTTAAACTAACCCTATGACTGACTGTCCTCAATAAGACTAATCCTGTGAAAGGCTGCAATGGCTTCTTGATGCTTTCAGTAATAAGAACGCCTTTATGCCTAATGGTGGCATGGCAAATGTATCCTTGTGCGGGAGAAAGCAAGCTCCTCAGAGCACTGCCCAGCCTTTCTAAAATCACATGCATCTCTGATGTCAACAGTAGTCAATAACAGCTTGCTCCTTTGGGAGAATCAAACAGTTATGCAAACAGGAATTTAAGGTAAACAGACATATGGATAGAACGAGGCTGTCCAGAGGATTCCTCATTTTCTCATTTTTGCAGCCATTCAAGTTTAGGATAAAGCTCCCATTTTCTCAGTGGGTAATGCCTCGTGTCCACGTGTCTGACTGAGGAAGTGACCAAATGCTTTCCCGGCAGGTTGCAGACATGCAGTGTGACCAGCCTGGGCAGTTCTCAGCAGCCCTGCGTTGACTCCCGCCGTGGGACTGCAGACGCGCTGGAGGCAGGCAGCTCCACTCACACCGAGTGCGGATAACACAGCGCTATGTGCCGCTTCCAGCCAGCTCAGCAAATGGAGTTTGTCAAGTTACTAAATATATTAAAGTACAGACTTCAAAAGGCCCTGATCGGAGGATGGCGACAATGAAGGACACCATGCAAACAAATAATCTAACACTGTAGACCTGTTCAAGAGCTGGAAGAAGTGTAGAGAAGATTTTTCTCTCCCTCACCCCTATGGTTTTCAGGAAAAGGTCTTTGAACTTCTTTATCTGAGCACTTATATTTTTATTACAGGAAATTAAGAGGCTGAATGATGTGTGATTCAACTGTGGATCCCTGGACATGAAATGAAGCCATAATAAAACATTTTAATATGAAATCAAAACCATAAGCTTGACTCTCTCCTACTTCTGACCTCTGCTCTGTGCAGGGGCAAGTACATAGTGGGAGCCAGCAATTGCTCCTTCATTGTGTTTCACCAATAAGTCTTTAGACAGGTTATGTGCTGCTTTAAATTATAATACTGGCTATGCAGTTTCTAAGAGCAGATCTTTGTGGCATAACAGAAGGCAGCCCAGGGATGCCTGGTCTGTGTATGCCTGTGACAAGGTAGGATGCAAGTGTGGTTCTCCATTAGCACATACTGCATGTGCATTCATATGCCTGGTCTTGAAACTCAAGCCTGTAAGTCCCAGTCCATTAATTTACTTTGCCTCCTCCTACAACAGTAAGATGAGACACTGAGAAGGTCTGAGATATAGATTTTGGTCTATCCTTCAGAAGGATAAAGTCAAGAAACAAGATTAGGCAAAAGAACATTGCTTCAAAGATTTTTTTTTATTTTTTTTTGCTTTGAATATCATTACTTGGGAAGAACAAATGCAGACACTTGGTGTCATGCTGCTGCTAGCTGAGCTGGCAGAGAAAAACATGTGACAACTGTAAGCATTAGTCAAAGAAATCAAGCTAATGCTCTAATCAAGTACAGCTAAAATCTGTAATGTCCAATAAAAGACAATCAGCATAACTGGAAGAGTGCCAAACAACTGAACAATACAAATTTATTTTTCCAGGGAGGGCCTCCCACACTAAACTAAAAAATCAACAAAGACTGCAGTCTGACGTTACAGCTAAGCCAGTCCAATGGCTCACCCCACTGCGAGCTCCCTTCCCCTCCCCTGTCCCAGCTTCTCCGACCGCAGAGGTCTGGTGCAGGGAGCTAAACCAGCCAAATACTAACAATTTTTTCCTGACACTCAGGCTTTGTGAAATGACAAATTGCCAGTGCCAACACAGGCAAGTGGCAAGAGTATGTATCTGTGCACAACTGTGGAAAATCTTATCATTAGTTGGGTACACTTTGATGTTACTGGTAAGGCAAAGAGGAGAACCGAAGCATCCTGCTTGCACTCTGTCTGGGAAACCGAACTAGGACTTGCAACAGAACAGGCCACAGTGTGTGTGCAACAGCACAACAAATTTACACTAACTGCTTTGAACTTGTAATTGAACTGCAGTTTTAAAGCTGAATAACTAATGCTAGAAACAAAACCTCACATCTGGACCTCCAGAATATTTCTCCAGTGGGTCATTTACTTCTGGCTTCCTGGGCTGCCTGACCTCCAAGGGAATGTTTGGAGTCATGCTAACATTTAAAAAGTGATCTGCTTCCAGCAGCCAAACACCGTGTTTTTCTCAGTCTTTAGAAGTCTGAACAAGCCACTCCAAGAGTTCTCTGGCAAATATATCAGGTGTATTTATTTAATGATTTCCCCCACGTTTCCATTACAGTCTTGGTTAATGAAGAAATGGGACGCAGACACAGTTTACCCACCACCACCACCTAAAGCAATATAGGATCAAACAAGACAAAGCTTCAAAGTTTTAGCCCCTTTAGTAATATATATATATTAGGAAAAAAAAAAAAAAAAAGAAATCTACACTAGCTGACCTCCTCAGATCCCTTCCAATCTGAATTATCCTACAACCCTATGATCCCACGAGGGTGATTTTTTTCCTCCCTTTGTTCACAACAGCTAAAGTAGCGGATAGAAACTGTTCACCTACAATCCCGGAGGAAACAGCTCTTCCACCCTCCTCATGCAAGTCAATGAGCCATACCGTGGTGAGTCTTGGGGCGCAGAAAAAAGCAAGGATCCTTCAGATACATTTTACCAGGCATGGCTAGCTAAATGGGACACCTTGCTCCTGCTCCTCACTCTTCACAGGGCATCCTTCATTCCGTCTTTCACATCAAATTTCTGCTCAGAGATCTGCTCCATATTCATGTACCAGATCTTTAGGGCAGCCCCTTCCTTATTTCTTCATTAAAATGGAAATAACAAGGGTAAACAGGGATATCAGTGTTAAGCCATTTTTATGCCACCTATATTGAAGAGTCAGAAAGTAATTGTTCAAAACACCCAAGACAAAAGCCACTGTCTGGCACTCTCAAACTAAACAGTCACCTCGGCACATTACAGCAGAAATGTAAATACAGGTGACACAATGACACAGAGTGGGACAACTATCCCTTATGCAAAAGTCTGTACTTCAGCCCACGTGGTATCTAAAGAAACTGCATTACCAACACTACGAGCCTTAGTTAGTCAGAGAAGCAACAACATCAGACTTGTCCATGTCAACCCTGGGTGACAAAGGCAGGCTGTACACTCACCCTGTGCGGGAGGGACGGCAGGGTGTGAGAAAGCAATGTGAGAGATTGATTAGCACTGAAAAACGATACCCAAAGAGGGCAGAAACATGACACGGAGAAGTGAAGTGATACAGAAACAGAGACAAGGAAATGGCAGGGCGGGGAAGGGGGGGGAGGAGGGGGAAGCGGGACACAAACCCAAAGGTTGTTTTTCTGTTACTCAAATCTGAAGTGAAGGATTTATTCTTGTTTTATGTGGTCTTTGCCTTCTCTCACACTCTTGCTATCACATATGCTGTCCAGAGCACTCACATTTATGGTCAGAAGCTGGGAGGATGCAAAGGAGAAGAGGACAGGGACTGCTGGTTTTGGTGCAGCACCTGCAGCAGGGGGCTCCTGGTTTGTGACCACCAAATGAAAAAAAAAGACATCTACTGAAAGAGTTGATACTACAGCAAGTTTGTCACTGCTTCAGAATCCACCTGTATTGTTTAGCTTTACATTTACATTTAAAAGGATTTGAAACATACAGTAACAAAATAGTATTAGAAAAAATAAGCCCAAGGAGACAACAAAAAGAGGAAGTGAAAGGCATAAAAAATAAGAATGAGACATAGCATTTGTCTCTGACAAAATTTGCTGATACGTCCAAATTGAAATGGCATATGGAAATGGTGCAATTTTTGCCTTAGATATGAGTGACCTTGTCTGTCAGATGCTTTCCCCTTGTCCTCAGTAGTCCACACATGAATGAAACTGAGGACTTCTAAGGTGGGTAACCTGTTGTCAGCCTGCCAGGCATAACGCCATGAAGCCAAAGCTCTTCCACAATATGGGAAACCTTGAAGGAGTTTTTATTTCCATTCCAAATTAGAGGTAAAGGAAATTTGAGAACATCAGAATTTAGCCATGAAACCTAGTAAATTCTCTATCAGCCAGCTGCGCTAGAAATGCTTTTCCCAATCATCTAACCAAGAAGTTCCCAACTGTAGCTCACTTAGTTATTTTCTCTGAAGTCCATAACCATGTTTGACGACAAGAGCAGAAGCACATGGTGCTGTGCTGGTCTGCATGGCTGAAACATGCCTCCTAGCCAAACTGCTCCTCACTTGCAGAGAGAACAGTGGCAGCTACTGAGCCATGAGCTCTATGCAGCTGACTCCCATCTACCCTGGGGAGAAGACAACAGGATCCATTATTTCCTTGGCGTACCACTTCAAAATCGTGTGTATATCACTAGCAGATCTGGGCTGGTGTTTAGAAATTCACAGTTTAGTTTACAGCTTGGGCTGTGACAGCCTGTAGAAGCCCTGAACTTGACTGATCAGAGTGGTAAGATACCCAAATCGTTCAAAATCCAGGTAAATAGAGAAAATCAAAATACAAAACAGATACAAAACAGAAGGTGAAAGTCAGGTAACAGCCAGGTACAGGAACCGGTCTTCCCCAAATCCCAGGCATCCCGATTCCGGACATCCCGTGTTCACTAGATCATACCGCCTGTGCATCCAGCTTGCGTGGACCCATCACTACAGGACTGTTACTTCATATTGGAGCATCTACAAGCTGTCATCAAGTATTTATAGCTTCAACCAGACTTTTGTGCAATGCGAGCAGATTGTCAGGTATTACAGTGAGTTAATTTATTCGGGAGTTGAAGTCTTCAGAGTTTGGGGAATGCTTCTCAATTCATCATCAAAACATCTCATCTCATATATTGCATTTTTGAAGCCTCAGCCTGAGTTATTTATCAGAAGCCCACTGACCTTTTCTAAGCACCCCTAAATCTATCAGCAAAACTTGAGAACAGAATGATGAGGATTATGATAGTTGTAGAAGTTGTCTTTCCTTAATTTTCATGGATACATGCAAGATACATTACCTTTTTATTAAAACATATATTCCAAGACCTCAAAGGGGTCTTCTTCTGCTCACTAATTGTATTTAGAAATGCAACTCCTAAACCCGAACACTGATAGATACAGGATTAATGAACTAACAGTATCACAATAGCCAGGAAGACCAAAGTGTAACAGTCAGGAAGAGAAGGGATTGTTACTTAAATAGCATACAACAAATCATGTTAATTTTGTTAAAGACTTTTTAAAAGAGTTATTGACTTACATGTTAGCGAAAGGACATTCTGGCAATGTCCACACTGTCCTGCCATTTCAAGTAATGCAAGAAATTACAATAAACATTTTTACACTTCTTCAGAGAGGACAAAATCTTTGTTGCTGTTAAAAAGAACAAACACAAAAGCCAAAAAAGACCCCACAAAAGAGAATCAATTAAAGGCAAAATATTTTGTAGAAGTGCCTTGTTCTTCTCAAAAGAAGTACACACACAAAGTAAAGCTCAACAACCCCCCTTTTGCCAACTGCCACTTTGTAGGCCTTCAGAATGAGAATTAATAATTTAAAAGCCATAAAAAAATCCTTTGCTGATCTTTTCAGAGTCTTTTCAGTTATACTGTATAAATACTTTGAACAAATCTGCTACATTGCCCACCATCTGTATTTAGGAAGTTTTTATGGGGTTATTTCTAGGAAAAAGAAACTAGGAAATTACAATATTTGCTCTTGTTTCAGTACGGGGGTTTTTCCTTCTTCTTCTAATGTGGTCATCTAGAGACGACTGGAATGTACAGAAGCGACCCAATACTCAGAAGAATAAAGTTCAAAAATAATTTTATCACAGACCCCCAAAAAATGCAAGCCTGGTAATTTTTTGTAATTCTTTCTGCCACGAAATAGAAATGCTTTCTGGTTCATTGAGCAAATTGTGGGTCTGAATTCCAGAAATTCAGATATCCTCACAAAGGCAGCATTATGACCGAACAGGTTACGTGTTCAGAATTCTGGCTGCGTGCCACTTTGTTAATAAATACAAGTGTTGAATTCAGCTGGATTTAAAGATTGTGTTCTTTGCTTGAGCAAGTCTGAAAGTGCCAGATTTGTAAAATTATCACTGTAGCTTGTGCTTTGAAACTCGGAGACACCATCGCAGATAAAAACTGTCTCTGATCCTGTAAAAGAATCAGATGGGCAGGTCTCACACTGAGCCCAGCTGACTTCAGTGACCTAAAACAGTGGTTTGCTGCATGGAACTATAAAAAGATTGCACAACCTGTAACAAATTAAACACTCAGATAAACTACCAAACATATCTAATCTTGATTTTAACTTTTCAAATTCTAATTTTGTAAATAAAAGACAAAGCAGCCGAACCCATTATTATACATCTTGAGCTAAAATTGTTTCTTTTGGGGTTCTCTGTGCTCTGCTTAATTAAAAATAATCTAAATTTATTCAATAACATGGATTCTATTCCATCATCAACAACAACAATCAAGTAGAACTTCAATAAAACCCTCCCAATAGTTGTTTTTTTAGTTGTAGTTTTTGTTTGCTTTTTTTTTGTGTTAAAGTACAGTTGATTGATTTAAAAAAATTCTGCTGTGTCTTAATTACACAGGATAATTTTTGTATTTTATATTATACAATGGCAGTTTTCAGAGCTGAACAGGCAAATGATTTATTTTCCTATATGCTCCAGTTCATAAAAAAAAATATCTGAATTACTCAAAATATATTTGTTTTTCAAAATTAGTAAGTACTATTTGCAATTAGTGGTTAATAACTAGACAGACTTTTTTTCCCCCTCTGTGCAGAATTATCAGATCCATTTTACAGATTAAAACCTGAGGCACAGAAGGGCAGCTAACCCTGCACAAAACCAGCAGCAAATACCATCTTGCTGTTGAAGCACTGGACCACACCGGGAGAGAATGGCTGGATTCTTTGCAGGTAGCTGCCTGTGCCCATTTACTTAAGGATAGTCATACTTGAATTTTAGGCAACGCAGATACACATACATGCATATGTATCTATGCCAACACTCAAGTTTTATCAATACCAGTTTCTACAAACGCAAGACTGTTAAGAACTCGAGCCTTGTTTTTAATTTTTTGTTTTTAAACAGTGCAAGTGCCAAGGAACTGCCATCACTTAAATAGCCTAGAGGCAATTCCTCCTTCATCCTACATGTTACTTCTTCTAAGTGCTTTATGCTCCCTTTTACTCTTCCTAAAAATTTGGGGCTGTGCTGGTATTAGCAAGAAAGAGAAATTTTTGCCCCTCCTCTCCCCAGTTCTGGTACAGCTAGAGACTCAGACTCAAGTCAAAGCCTTGTTTCATGAGAAAAACAATTATTTGATTTGAAATGAGTCAAATAAGAATTCTGTTCTGAATGGCTTCAGGGAAAACTCTACATAAAATCCTCCTGTTATTAGCAAAGATAGTTTATTGTTGGCATAGTGTGATAAAAAAAAATACATCTGGACTGTCACTGTCTGCAAGATAAATACAAGGCTTTGCCATCAGGTGCTGAACGCTCTGACCTCTGGATTAAAGCACATTCAACACAGCATAGCTCCCTGTAGAAAGCTGGACTGAACCTTTACAACCTGTGGTAGCAAGATGCAGACAGGCACCTAGTGGGAAATTCAGTAAATTCCTACTTTTCCTTACCCTTACAAGAAGATAGTTAACATCTCCTAGAAGAATATGGTTTAAACGCCTGTGCTGAATGGGCTGCAGTAGCAAGGATGCTAGCTTAATCTTATATTTTTTGCTTTAAAAGTGGCTGTAAACTTAGCAGTGCCCAGATTCCTGGGATGCATGAAGTGGCTGTGCACCACCAGCGCCATCCCAGAAGCAGGCAGTTTCTCAGAAGCAGAAGAAAGGTTTCTTCCTGTGCTGGAACCGAGTTTAGAGCAGGAGCGAAAGCACAGTTTGAATTCTGTGTTACAGGGACAGCTCAGGCCATTATTAACATCTCAGAGGTTCCTCACAGCCACTGAAGGATTTAACTGCAGCAGCCTAATGAAACTCTGCCATGCCCCCTTGCTTCTTCCTGGGGTCGGGACACATGCGGCTGGGGGAGGGGACGAGAGGAAGGCAAAAAGAGGAAAACAAAAAGATCAGAAGTACGTTGCGTATCAGAACACTTTGCTAGGTGCTTTTCATTACAATGTGGTAGCTAATCTGGTCAAAATAATCCAAAACATTTAGAGAAAGAGATCACTGTTTGCACAATGAAACCTTGCAAGACATTTGCTCTTCTTTCAGACACCACCCACGTACATGTTTGAAGATTTCCACACTTTTTCCCCAATTAAGCACATTTAAAGTCACAGATCCTCCAGCTGTACCTCATCATTTACATTGCTACATGAAATCAACACTTTCTTTGCAAATGAAAGTGCATATAAGTACACTCACTATACACGTACTTAAACACAAAATGAAACGTTTGCAGAAGTGCATGCATATATTTACCAAGCTGTATATTTTACTTCTGTATTTGTATAGCTCAGAAAAAGGAACAGTGCAGCTTTAACATGGTTATTCTTATGATTTTAATTCAAATACTTGGAAGATGTGTGTATTACACCATCTCATTGCAGACATGCTGTACTGTACTAAGAAGAGTGGGGAAGCATTTTTATCCATAAAAATGTCACTTGTGAGAGCTGTCTCACCAAGATGTTTTGTGCTCCTCAGGTGAGGATCACTCACAAATAATAACTGTCTTGATATTTAATCAATGTCAAGATGCTGCTGGAAGTTAGTGTCTGTCCATGTCAGGGATCTAATGGATCTATTTCAACATTAAAAATACACGGAGAAACTTCTCTTACTCTAAGCTAGAACAAAAAACTTTTAATTGCTTTACAGATGACTTGACAGTGTATACCACATCAGTTGGCAGGAAAAAAAAAAAACAACAAACAACCCACCCTGTAATGACAAGTTAGTGTCTATTTTTGTTTCAAGATACACTTGAATCCACAGGGCAAAGTTCTCAGATCTTGCTTTTTCCTTCCAAATTCACCTTCTACTGTTCAGCCTTTGCAGAAGGCAGTGAGAACTAAAAGGAAAATCAGATCTTCCACACAGCCTGGATGGAAGAATTTTGCTGTGGTATGCTTTTAGACAGAGCTTTTATGGTTAACCTTCAAAAATACCTCACTTTCTCCCCACTTCTTACCCTTAATAATATTTTCAGTATGAGCACCCCTATATTTAATTGCTGTAGTTAAAACAGAACCACAAGGATCTTAACAAGAGTCAGAAGAATGGCTCCTCCTCCTCTTACCTTGTCATCTAAGTAGTAAAATGTCCTTAAACTAGTCACATATAATTTTCAGGGATGTAAAAATGTTCTGAGGTAAAAATAACTTTTGCCTTCTCTTGACTCGAGAAGGATCAGATCAATCTGATTCAATTCACTGTGAGAAAAAAGTTTTGCAATGATTACGCACATTGCAGACCTAAATGTCTTTCTCCAAAATACTTAACATGAGACCCATCTTCTGTAGCTGCTTTCTACTTGCCTGACAATTTGTTGTATTTACTTTGTGCTCTTTTCTTCCACTTTTCCCAGAATCATAGCCCACTAAACTCAGATAAAAGGAATGAAGTTATTTAACTTTTGAAAGATTTACCAAATATATTGAGACATTAACCTACCAAATATTCAGCCCCTCAGCCAGCTGAGCACTGAACTTACGGTTTCAGCTGTTCTGCTACTTTTTCTCCAGGAAGTGCAGATTTTTAAAGTTTGGCACATGATAGTACACAGACTCAGGTTTTTTGTCTTTTTTTTTTTTTTTTTTTAACTCAGTGATACAAAGGAAGTGGTTTTGTTGCTAGCAGGTACCTTGTTTGGGATATTAAGATAATGAAAGTTCATTACCACAGACAAACTGTGACTGCACCCCATCCAATCTGACCTCAAGCTTGAGTTACTGAATGAGGAGACATGCATTTATAGCAACACTCCCTAATCCTCCAATAAATCAAATTCACACACACCCGCCCAGCGCTGTTAGAAGAAAATGAACTTCTACAAAGATAGATTTAGAGGAAGAAACAAAAAAATCTTTCAGAAAGAGAGGTTTCAATGGTGCTGTATGCATGCAAATAAAAGGCCAGTTCAAACTTTAATCACATTTAGTTTTTCTTTCTTCCAGCAGTTTCTGGTTACTTTTAACAATCATGTTTCCAAACAGGATGCATAGGGAGGGATATCGAGAGGCAAATTTACGTGGAGATAGGAAAGAGGACACATTGACTCCCAATTCTGCAAGGCCAGTCTCTCACCAAAATATTATCTTCTTCTGCAGAAATAGAATATTTTAAACCAGTACAAGGAAATACAAAAACATCGGCACGTGTGTTCATCACAGCAGCTGAATAACTGGCATGAATAACCACCAATCAAAGCCACTCCTAGATTTTGCAGGCACACCTATAGAAGGTCTTCCATACAGTCAGTACTTTTCTAGTTATTTAACAGTGCATTTAGCGCCTTGACAGAGTGGGTGTGGTAAACACATCACAATCTCGCAGGATAACCTAGTCACCCTGCTAAGGACACTTTCTCTCTAACCTGAAATGTTCACTTTTCCTGATTAAAATGGGTGAAAATAATTTATGTTGGTGGTTACAGATTACATAGTCTGGTGTACTTCAAAAGCCTGTTTACCTGTGATTTAAAACCAGTATCTTTTGATCAAAGAGATAAGCTGTCTCCGTACTGTCTGGTGATCACTACTTTCCTAAGGCCTTTTCCCTGTTTAGCTAACCTCTTTTAGTTTTACTGAAGTATGAAAGGATGCAACTTTCAAATTTGTCCATGTAAATTTACATACAATTCTGCTAGGGTCTATCACAATGCATTGGAGATAGTGTTTCAGCAATTTAAGATTTAACAGCTGCTGCCAAGAACTGCAATTGGATAATCTCGTGGCTGCTGTTGCTTTGAAGTTGCCAGGTCACAATAAAACCCACAGCTTCTTCCAAATGCTGCATTTGGGATTACTACCAGTTAATTGGAAGGGCTTTTGAAAATACTGAAAACACTAAAATGCATTTGTATTTGTCTGCTAAATTCAGCTTGAAACCTGCAGCAAAGTGAATCAAAACTTTAATATTCTTAATGACAGCGTGCAGTAGAAAGGAAGAGACGAGAGTTTGACCTGACATCCTTTGGTGCTTGTTTATATCATTGGAGTAGAAAGAAACTCAGTGCTTGGCAGCCCACTTCCTGAAGGCAGAAAGAAATAACCTACATTTACTGCAAATTGTATTGAGATCATGAAGCTCTGATATCACAAGTCATTGATCTGGTCAAGTGTTAAAAGACAGATGTAAGATTTTCCCCCTTTCAGTTACAAATTCCAGCATAGGAGACAAGAAAACAACAATTTTCCTTGCTATCAGAATGTGTTACGTACTAAGGGAGG